>NC_090805.1:23250018-23605852 GCF_036512215.1 Solanum lycopersicum
ATAATAGTTATTGAATTGGTTTTTTATTTAATGAGCTTAAGTCTTCCACATTATTTTCTGTTGATATATGTTGAAATGATAAGGTTTAGATTGGTTTGTTCGCTCACATAGGAGGGTAAATGTGGGTGCCAGTCGCGGCTCGGTTTTGGGTCGTGACAAACTTGGTATCAGAGCATTAGGTTCGTTGGTCTCATCACACAAGAACGAGTCTAGTAGAGTCTTAAGGAACGGTAGGGGGACGCCTTTACTTTTCCTTGAGGGGCTATAAGACTTTAGGAAAATTCCATTCTTTCTTTCTTTCTTTCGTGCTACTACTTGAATCCAATTGGTATCTAGGTGATACAAATTGGTATCTGACCATCTTCACTCTATTTCGCAGATGGTTAGAACTAGAGCAACGACTGCGCCAACACCAACACCGGCAAGACAAGAAACGTTTGAGCCAGCCACTGGGGCGGTGGCTCGAGGAAGAGTAACGGCAAGAGGCAGTGGTAGAGGTCGTGGGAGGACGTCCTCTAGAGGGAGAGGATGAGTACCTATCCCATCTGATGCTAGGGCGGTGACTCCTCCACTAACTGAGGAAGTAGTAAGAGAAGGTGAGGAAGGGGAGAATGAACAAGTGCAAAATGATGAATTGCCACCCCAACCTACTCCAGAGATGATCATTCAGGTTCTCGCTTATCTTAGTGGGTTATCTGATCAGGGCCAGACACCTCCATTGTTTTCTGTACCAGCACCTCAGGTTCCGGAGGTGCAACATGCGGCTACTATGGCTCCTCGTATGGATGCCTCACTGGACATAGGCACGTTTCCACGTCTGACTACTGGGCCTATAATGACAAATGATCAGCATGAACTTTTCAGTAAGTTCTTGAAATTGAAACCTCCAGTCTTCAAGGGTGCTGAATCTGAGGATGCTTACGATTTTCTGGTTGACTGTCATGAGCTACTAGACAAGATGGGTATAGTAGAACAGTTTGGTGTTGAGTTCGTGAGTTATTAGTTTCAAGGGAATGCGAAAATGTGGTGGCGGTCACATGTTGAGTGTCAACCAACAGAGGCACCACCTATGACTTGGGCCTCATTCTCTAGCTTGTTTATGGAGAAGTATATCCCCCGGACATTGAGGGATAGGAAAAGGGATGAGTTCTTGAGCCTAGAGCAAGGTAGGATGTCGGTTAATGCATATGAGGCTAGGTTTCGCGCACTATTCAGGTATGCCACTCAACTTTGTTTCAGTCCACAAGAGCGGATTCGCCGGTTTGTGAAGGGGTTGAGGTCAGAGTTGCGGATTTCGGCCTTACAGGTAACGGCTACGGCAAAATCCTTCCAAGAAGTGGTAGACTTCGTGATAGAGGTGGAAGGAGTGAAGCCCGATGACTTCACCTCGACATCGACATCAAAAAGGTTTCGAAAGGGAGGTGAGTTTAATGGTTCTTACCCTAGAGGACAGGGTTCCGGAGGTTACTCAGTCCGACCGATTCAGTCTTCACTACAGACTGTAGTTGGGGGTCCACCTCAGACCGGTCAACACTTCTCTGAGAGACCTATGCATGAACCCAGAGAGTGCTATGGATGTGGGGAGATTGGACATATTAAGAGATATTGTCCAAAACAGAGTTACCGACCCCCAATAGCTAGAGGTAGAGGTGGTTATAGAAGAGGCCGTCATTCTGGAGGACACGGTGGTCGAAGTAATGGTGGTCACCAAAACGGCCGGGGTGATGGGCAAACTGGAGCCACTACATCACAACATGGTAGGGGCAACGGACAGACAAGTAATGGGGCCCATTGCTACGCTTTTCTTGGGAGATCTGAAGTGGAGACATCAGATGCTGTCATCACAGGTAATCTTTTGATTTGTGATTGCATGGATTCTGTATTGTTTGATCCTGGATCCAGATTTTCTTATGTACCTTCCTCATTTTCTAATGGTCTAAATTTACATTGTGAATTACTTGACATGCCTATTCGTGTTTCTACTCCGGTGGGTGAGTCTGTGGTAGTTGAAAAGGTATATAGGTCTTGTTTGGTGAACTTTGTGGGGAGCAACACTTATGTAGATTTGGTTATCTTAGAAATGGTTGATTTTGATGTAATTCTGGGTATGACTTGGTTTTCTCCGCAATTTGCGATCTTGGATTGTAATGCTAAAACGGTGACGTTAGCCAAGCCTGGGACAGATCCGTTAGTGTGGGAGGGTGACTACACTTCCAATCCGGTGCGTATCATCTCCTTTCTTCGTGCTTAGAAAATTGTTAGTAAAGGGTGTTTAGCTTTCTTGGCACATCTCAAGGATGACACTACCCAAGTACCTTCGATTGAGTCGGTTTCGGTGGTCTGTGAGTTTCTTGATGTGTTCCCTGCAGATCTTCCTGGTATGCCACCAGATAGGGATATTGACTTCTGTATTGATCTTGAACCGGGTACTCGCCCCATTTCTATACCCCCTTATAGAATGGCTCCCACGGAGTTAAGAGAGTTAAAAGCCGAACTTCAAGAGTTGTTGATCAAAGACTTCATTAGACCAAGTGCACCTCCTTGGGGTGCTCCGGTTTTGTTTGTAAAGAAGAAGGATGGGAGTTTTCGGATGTGCATAGACTACCGACAGTTGAACAAGGTAACCATAAAGAACAAGTATCCTCTTCCTCGCATTGATGATTTGTTCGATCAGTTACAAGGTGCTTGTGTCTTCTCTAAGATTGACTTGAGATGCGGTTATCATCAATTGAAAATACGGGCAACGGATGTGCCAAAGACTGCTTTTAGAACCAGGTATGGGCATTACAAATTTGTAGTGATGTCTTTTGGTCTTACAAATGCCTCTGCTGCGTTCATGAGTTTGATGAATGGATTTTTTAAGCCATATTTGGATCTCTTTGTAATCGTATTTATTGATGATATACTGATATACTCTAAAAGTAAGGAGGAACATGAGGAGCATTTGAGAATGGTATTGGAAATGTTGAGGGAGAAAAAGCTTTATGCCAAGTTCTCTAAGTGTGAGTTTTGGCTAGATGCAGTGTCTTTCTTGGGGCATGTGGTTTCTAAGGATGGAGTGATGGTGGATCCTTCTAATATTGAGACAGTGAAGAATTGGGTAAGACCTACAAATGTATCAGAAATAAGGAGCTTTGTTGGGTTAGCTAGCTACTACCGCCAATTCGTCAAGGGATTCTCTTCTATTGCTTCCCAACTGACGAACTTGACTAAGCAAAATGTTCCATTTGTATGGTCGGATGAATGTGAAGAAAGCTTTCAAAAGCTCAAGACCTTGTTGACTACCGCACCAATCCTTACCTTGCCAGTGGAAGGTAAGAATTTCATTGTCTATTGTGATGCATCCTATTCGGGTTTGGGTGCAGTGCTAATGCAAGAGAAGAATGTGATTGCTTATGCTTCAAGGCAATTAAAAGTGCATGAACGTAACTATCCAACTCATGATTTGGAATTGGCTGCGGTAGTGTTTGCATTAAAGCAATGGAGACACTATTTATATGGGGTTAAGTGTGAGGTCTATACGGATCATCGTAGCCTACAATATGTCTTTACTCAGAAAGATTTGAACTTGAGACAGAGGATATGGATGGAACTACTGAAGGACTACGACATCACTATTTTGTATCATCCGAGGAAGGTGAATGTTGTAGCGGATGCTTTAAGTAGAAAGGTGGGAAGCATGGGAAGTCTAGCTCACTTGCAAACTTCTAGACGCCCATTGGCTAGAGAAGTTCAAATTCTGGCTAATGACCTTATGAGATTAGAAGTAAATGAGAAGGGAGGATTTTCGGCTTGTGTGGAGGCAAGATCTTCCTTCCTTGACAAGATCAAGGGAAATCAGTTTAATGATGAGAAATTGATTCGGATCCGAGATAAAGTGCTGCAAGGAGAGGCCAAAGAAGAAACAATCGATGAAGAAGGTGTGTTGAGGATTAAGGGAAGGGTATGTGTACCCCGCGTCGATGATTTGATCAACACTATCCTGACAGAAGCTCATAGTTCAAGGTATTCTATACATCCGGGTGCAACCAAGATGTATCGTGACCTAAAGCAACACTTTTGGTGGAGTAGAATGAAGCGTGATATTGTTGATTTTATTGCAAAATGTCCAAACTGTCAACAAGTAAAGTATGAACACTAAAGGCCCGGAGGAACACTCAGAGAATGCCCATTCCGGAATGGAAATGGGAGAGAATTGCAATGGATTTCGTGGTTGGCCTTCCAAAGACATTGGGAAAGTTTGATTCTATTTGGGTAATTGTTGATAGGTTAACTAAGTCTGCTCACTTCATTCCGGTCAAGGTGACTTACAATGCAGAGAAGTTAGCCAAACTTTACATCTCGGAAGTGGTGCGATTGCATGGGGTTCCACTCTCCATTATATCAGATAGAGGTACGCAGTTTACTTCCAAGTTTTGGAAAACATTGCATGCGGAATTGGGTACTAGGTTAGACCTTAGTACTGCGTTCCATCCTCAAACCGATGGTCAGTCTGAGCGAACGATTCAAGTGTTGGAGGATATGCTTCGTGCATGTGTGATAGAATTTGGTGGTCTGTGGGATAGCTTCTTACCCTTAGCAGAGTTCTCCTACAACAATAGCTATCACTCAAGCATTGATATGGCCCCATTTGAGGCACTATATGGGAGAAGATGTAGGTCTCCCATTGGGTGGTTTGATGCATTTGAAGTTAGACCTTGGGGTACGGACCTTTTGAGGGATTCATTAGAGAAAGTGAAATCTATTCAATAAAAGCTTCTAGCGGCGCAAAGTAGGCAAAAATAATATGCAGACCGAAAGGTTAGAGACTTAGAGTTCATGGAGGGTGAGCAAGTCTTGTTGAAGTTTCGCCAATGAAAGGAGTGATGCGGTTTGGTAAGCGAGGTAAACTTAACCCAATGTATATTGGTCCATTTGAAGTACTTAAGCGAGTAGGGGAGGTGGCTTACGAGTTAGCCTTGCCTCCAGGGCTGTCCGACGTGCATCCGGTATTCCATGTGTCGATGTTGAAAAGATACCATGGGGATGGAAACTACATTATCCGTTGGGATTCAGTTTTGCTTGATGAGAATTTGTCTTATGAGGAGGAACCTGTTGCTATTCTAGATAGAGAAGTCCGCAAGTTAAGGTCAAGAGAGATTGCATCCATCAAAGTTCAATGGAATAATCGATCCGTTGAAGAAGCCACTTGGGAGAAAGAGGCTGACATGCAAGAAAGATATCCACACCTGTATACAGATTCAGGTACTTCTTTTCGCCTTTATTTTTCTTCTTATGATCGTTCGAGGACGAACGATGGGTAAATTGATATCTATTGTAACGAACTGTTTAGTCATTTTGAGCAGCAGACTTTGATTTTGGAAAAACTGGCAAGACAACGGGCCCCACGACAGACCGTCGTAGGCACGACGGACCGTCGTAGGCACGACGGACCATCGAGGGTATCTCGTTTCAAAACACTTAGAATATCTGAAAATTTTGGTACTGAAATCGACTCTCTGAACTTCGTAACGAAATGGCAGGACGGACTGTCACAGGTGTGACGGACCGTCGCAGAGCCTTTAGTGGAAATCCACTCTCTGGACCTTGCGACGACCTGTAGGACGGACCGTCGCAGGCACGACGGGCCGTCGCAGGCACGACGGGCCGTCGCAGGCACGACGGGCCGTCGCAGGTTGCGCAATCCCAGTCTGGGTCGGATTTCTTTACACGTTTTAAGGGACGTTTTGGACTATTCCTACTTTAATTATAAAGTTAGTGGGTTAATGTTAATAAGTCTAATTACTTGGGGGTTAAAAGAGGTAACCTTAAGTTAATTAGTGGGTTATTATTGCCATCTTTTATTCTTAATTATATGCTAATTAGGGTAAAGGAAAGAGGGTTTGAATAAAGAAAATAGAAAGAATAAGAGAGAGAGAGGATCGAACGAACGAGGAAGAGAGAAAACACAAGCTTTGGGGAATTTGCTTGCTTGATCACTAATCTTAGGTAGAGGTAGGTTATGGTTTTCATACTATTCGTAGTAAACTCTTAATAGCGAATGATATGTGTTAGTAGTATTGTAAACCCTTTTATATGCTTAATTGTATGCTTGCATGAATGATGTGATTATGTAATTATGAATAAAGAAGCATGATGAAGCTATTGAATCCCAAATCTCGAAAAGAAACCCTAATCTACATTGTTAATGATGATGCCTTGGTATAAAAGAAGTCTTGATGAACGAAAGTGGTGAGATTAGGGGATCGGGTGCCACGTTCCGGTACCAGGATAGAGATAGAGGATCGGGTGCCACGTTCCGATACCAGGATAGAATGAGGATCGGAGTGTTACGTTCCGACACCAGGATAGTATATGGATCGGGTGCCACGTTCCGGTACCAAGATAGAATGAGGATCGGAATGTCACGTTCCGACACCAGGATAGTATATGGATCGGGTGCCACGTTCCGGTACCAGGATAGAATGAGGATCGGAGTGCCATGTTCCGACACCAGGATAGTATATGGATCGGAGTGTCACGTACCAACACGAGGGGAATAAATATAATGAATCTTGCAAGATGCTACTATACTCAATTTAATGAATATAATTCCCAAATGAGTATGGTATTGAGGCTTGAGTCCTCATGTGTGAACTTGACGGTAATTGTTAATGATATAGTACTTGTTGTTGCTACATGTTGAGTATCATAGTTGATTTTATGATATTGCTTAATATATATTATTTTCTATTTCGAGTTGGCCGATGATATCTACTCAGTACCCGTGTTTTGTACTGACCCCTACTTTTATGTTTTCTTCTTTGTTATTTGTGGAGTGCAGCAAACGTGCCGTCGTCTTCGACTCAACAGTAATTCAAGCTAGTCTTTACTACATCAGAAATTCAGGGTGAGCTAATGCTTCTAGCTTGGACTGGATCTTCTTCTTCAAGTCTTGATGCCTTGAACTTCCGGCATGGACTAGCTTCTTATGTATTTTTAGCTTCTTAGACATTTTTAGTTAGTAATTTGATCATAGATGTTCTTGTGATGATGACTTCCAGATTTTGGGGAATAATAGTTATTGAATTGGTTTTTTATTTAATGAGCTTAAGTCTTCCGCATTATTTTCTGTTGATATATGTTGAAATGATAAGGTTTAGATTGGTTTGTTTGCTCACATAGGAGGGTAAATGTGGGTGCCAGTCGCGGCTCGGTTTTGGGTCGTGACACAATAGGTCCTACAACTCTTCCTTTAACTCTTTCAAATCTGATGGGCTACATGATAATGAGGATCAAAGATGAGATTAGTGCCTACCTCTAAATCAATATAAAAAATCTGTATCTCTGATCAGGAGGAACACAGGAAGATCAACAGGGAATACATCTGGAAAATTTTGAACCATGAGAATAAAATCCATGGAAGGTGACTCAACACTAGTGTCCCATGTGAAGACTAAGTAAGATAAGGACCCAGTATTCACCAATATCTAAGAACAGATGAAGAAAAAAATTTTCTAGGTTAACAACCACTAACACCTTTCCACTTAACCCTCAATACACCAGACATCTCTACAGTCTTAAAATTAAAGTCAAGAATAACATGATGAGGAGAGAGCTAATACAATCCCTACATATCATCGAAGTCCACCACGCTAGATTAATCAAGTCTACCCAACTGTCATACCCTTACAAAGAAACAAGACAATATCGATACACTCGATCCACCACTAAGGGCTCAACCACAGATGTAGAAACACGAATAGGCACATACATGTGATCACAAATCAAATCAAACCAAATAGAAAAGTGAGAAACAACATAAGAGAAAATATATCTTGAATCAAACAATACATATTCAAACGAAGAAGAGACCAAGATGATACATGTGATGACTACATCAAAAAAGTCTGGCTCGGGTCTCCCCGAGAAAGCATAACACTAGCCTCTCTACCACCTCTATCTTGAGTGGTATCTCTACCTATGCCTACTAAGCTACACCACTGCGAGGAGACCTACCAAGAGTACATACTCCCTACTAGTTCGAGATCTACCTCAACCTCTAGTTTGAGGTGCCTATGATCTAATATCAAGACCTAAACAACTAGGTAGGGATTCACCCTAATCTTAAACAAAGCACTACAATGAGAGACTGTGAATATCCTGGATCTCTACAGTATAACAACATCCTTTATACAAGCATAACTATGACATATTGGATGAACCACTATAACTGCCTCGCCCCACAAATCACCACTAGAACTTGTTAAAATTCTGAACTATACAATAAGACCCACGAGGTGCCTAATCACCTCATATGTTGGCATAGTTGAAAAATTTGACCTCAATGCTGGAAGGAGTCACCCCCACTATAGGGTTCCATGATAAATAACCTAAAGTGTCACGACCCGAGACTACTCCCTAGTCGTACCACAGTGCTTAGAGTCACATGTGACTCCATTCTAATCCTTGACATTGAAATAGTCATGAACAACTAATCATGAACATGTAAACGAATGAAAATGACCAAATTGAAGCATAATTATGGAACACTAGTTTAATATATTTTTGAACAAAGTTTTGTATACAATAATTGTAATAAAAAAAGGTAAAAGGGTTTAGTATACCCCTTAACTTTGTCATACATAGATCGTATACTCGATTGTTATCAACGAGCTAATATATACCCATACTGTTATACAAATGGCTTACGTTTACCTTTTTCCTCTAAAAGAAGTGAAAATTAATTTATTTTGTTTTTTTAAATATAATCCCACATCAGTATAGATTTATTATTTTGATTTTTTAGTGACTAATATAGATTTATTATTTTGATGGTCAAATTTATTTATGTTTCACGAACATTCTTGTAAAATTTTTCATAGATGACCCAATTTTTTTCTTCAAATACAAAAACTAAAATACAATATAGTGGGAACAGTGTTAAATTATAATATAGCCACAAAAAGTAGCTTTATTTTTTTCACACTAAAGAGTTAAAAGAAATTAAAATAAAATAAAGTAAGAAACTCAAATAATGATAATCAAAGAAGACAAAAAACAATTTATGTATAAAAAAATATTAAAATATACCTTGAACTTTGCTACAATAAACATATATATCCCTCAATGATTTTTAATAATAGAAGTCAAAATTTAAGGTTAAACAAAACCACTTTCGTTAAATGAAGGGTATATGTGAGTTCATTTGGTAATGTTAAGGATATATGTGAGCCATTTGCATAACAGTAAGGGTGTATATGAACCACTTTCATAAAGAGGGATATGTCACTTCCAAATCGAAAAGTTTAGGGGTATGCCTGTCATGTCCCAAACATACACCCAGGGAGAGATTGACACTTGAATACCATTTTTGGTCCCTAGAGAACCCTTAGACTTACTTACTTAACTCATTGGAAGACAATATTCGTATCTAAAACGATCAATGAACTTAACTTAATTGAATATTAAAATAACTGGGAATGTTTTAAAGATGAAACATTCAACTTTGCCAAAAATGGCAAACCAAGTCCTAACAATACAAATAATAATGCAAAGATCCAAAGGACTAACATCTGACTTTCTATGAAGCCTCTAAAATAATTAAGATGGATGTTGTGACAAACCCCACAATATTCTAATGATCTAAACTAGAAAGAAAGTAAAGGGTCCTCCGAAATGCAAGAAGGCTCACCAACAGACTCTAAATGCTCAAGATGGATCAAGAAATAGCTGGATGGTGATCCTGGTTACCTGCGTCTGCATTATAATATGTTGCAGGCAAGCTGGCATTAATACATTTAATGTACGAGCATGAGAGTTGGAATGCTAACAAATATTGGCTTGAAATAAATTGTGAATGAAATACTTACATGACCTTTCTCAAACCCGTGAATACTTAACTAGACTCATTTCATTATAAAGTAGTATAAAGAAGATACAATATAAAGAAAAGCTTGTTTAAAGACATGATGTGAACTCTGTGTATATAAAATAGATACAACATTACTCTAAATGTATGTATGAATAAAATAAAGTAATGTATATAAAAATACATTAACTTCTTTGGGAGACTCTCTAACCGACATACATCACTATGAGCCTAACTAATGATACAATGCTTTACGTCCATTTCCAATGACCATCCTATACCTTTCCATCGGTATAAGACTTGAAATAATATGTGGATCCACTACTTTATGCTTAAATCACTAAGGATAATCTAAAAAGTATGATCCTTTCTCAGCCCATGATGCCTACTTGGTTTATGGAGGCTTGAGTTAATATGAATTCGCATCCCAATATCGGTACTTAATACTACAAAAATATACTTAGCTCATATGTGCTTAAAACAACTTCTTCTTTGATTTGAGATGATTTCTTAAACTTAGCTTAAAAGATCTCTTGGAAATCATAATTTCCTCTTTACTGAAAAAACTAACTTACTATCTTTTTGGAAATCTCAGTTTCCTTTCTTGTTTATATGTGAAAACATTTACAAACTTCTTAGAGAATACTTAGTTCCCTTTTAAACTTTTGAGAAATGAACTAAACTCTATACTCTTTATTTAACTTGAAACTAGAGTATTAAAAGCAAAGTTAAAGTATTTGTAAAAGACCCTTGAAAACTATGATGAACTTCACTTGACTTGACTCTTAACTTACTTGGATTGACTCTTACCTTTACTTGAATTTACTCTTAACTTTCCTTGAATTTGAATTAGGATTCAAGGGTTATGATTTGTGATAGGAAAGGTTTCTATGATTTTTAGGAATGGTTTGGAATAGCTAAACTTTAGAAACGTTATGAAATCACCGTCTTAGAACAATTCCGCGACGCATAGATGTTCCTAAATAATTTTTAGCAAAATTATATTTTGAGATAGAGGAGTTTGCATTCTCTGCAATACACAAAGCAAATTTTTGTTTTCTAGTGAAACAAGTCGACGATGCAGACTTGTTTCAGGGAATCTTCTTGACATTTTCCTTCTTCTTTCTCCAGCCCCGATTCTCCTAACTCAACCATTTTCCCCATATTCGTTATAAATCCCGATGCACATCATATATAGTCAAGAAACTAAATCAAAACAATCCTAAAACTTAATGTAAGGATCTCATAAGCTTCTCAATTCATCCTAATTTATTAATAATATTCGAATTCAAGATTATATGTCAAGAGCATAAATTTTCCAATTCTTTTAGGACGAGTTTCATTGAATTAAACATTCTTGGTGCATGAGTTAACGAATCCAACTCTATGAGAGATTTACATACCGGTGAAATCAAATCCTTAAACAACCCCCAATCAAATCATTACGAAATGATGAATCTTGCATTTCCTCTTCTCTTTTCTGTTGCATTCTTTCTCAAAAAACCTAACTCTATTTTTCAAAAGCATAAACGGAACCCAGTCAGTTTATCCCCTAGAAATATTACTTAAGATGAATTAATGAAGCTGGGTAGGAAATGAAAACACTACCCTTAAAAATCTAGATTGGATTTTTCTTATTCCAACATCCAAACTTCTAAAGGGAAAACTTACTCATCCAAACTCGGAAACTCCCAAACACGGTGGCGTTGGAAAGATTATTCCAAGGGATTTACAACAATATCTTGAAGTATATATAACTCATACTAAGCTAGAAGTTATGGTTGTTTGAAGTTTACCACAAAATCACTTTTCCTAACTTAACTAAATTTCCAGATTTTTAGTTCTTTCCAAAAAAATGACTATTTCCAAATTTAAGCTTTCTCCTCGTTATTTCAATTTTAAAGAGGTTACAATATCTCCTCCTTGGGATTATTTGTACATGAATGATATTAATATCACTAGGCTAAGAGTGGTAACATCTAGTTCAAACATCAACAAGAAAATTCACAATAAACATGCTCATGCAGAATTCAAAGAGTACTAAGAAGAGAATTAGTACCTTGTTCAGCATTTTCTTCGGACTTAAAGAGATATAGGTATGTCTTATTCATATCCTCTTCAGTTTCCCAAGTAAATTCTTCAACAAATAGGTTCATCAAAAGTACTTTGACTGATGCAACCGCTTCTGTCCTTAACTTGCGAACTTGGTGATCTAGAATCTGAACAGGAATATCCTTATAAAGGCAACATATCCTTGATCCCAATATTTTTAGTTGGAATGATTAACGTAGGATCGCCCAAGAACATTTTCAACATAAAGATATGAAACACCAGATGAACTGCTACTAATTCTTGTGGTAGCTCCAACTCATAAGCTACATTGTCAATCCTTTTAATTTGATAAGGTCCAATATATAGGGGATTGAGCTTACACTTCTTACCAAACCTCATAAAACTCTTCATGGGTGAAATTTATGTTTATACCCAATCATCTACTTCATACTCTAATGGACTTCTTCTAATATTAGTGTAGGACTTTTGACGACTCTGGGTTGTTCTCAATCTCTCGTGTATAACCTTCACCTTCTTCATAGCTTGGTGAACTAAATCTGGTCCTATTAACCCTGCTTCACGAACTTCAAACCATCCCTTAGGAGATCTACATATTCTCCCATAAAGAGTTTCATACATAGCCATATGGATAGTAGAGTGATAACTATTGTTGTAAGCAACCTCAATGAGAGGTAGGTGATCATACTCAGGTTAACGTTTGAACCCAAACCTTTCTGAAAAGATTTCCAGAATTGTGCAGTAAATTGTACATCTCAATTTGAAATAACAGAAATTGGAACACCATAAATTCTTACCACCTCCTGAATATGTAGCCTGACATAATCTTCTGCTGGATGGGTAGTCATTACCGGAAAAAAGTTGGATGATTTCATCATTATATCGACAATAAACCCAAATAGAATCATGTTGTTTGCGAGAATATGTTAAACCTGTGATGAAATCCATATTAACTTCCATTCTGAAAGTTCTGTATTCTGAGCCAAACCACCGGGTCTTTGGTGCTCTACTTTAAACTATTTGCAATAAGGACACTTAGCAACAAATTCTGCAAAGCCCTTCTCCATGTCACTCCACCAATACACCTCTATCGAATTGTAATACTTATTTGTGGAACCCGGATGAATGAAATATTTGAAGCTATAAGATATTTCCATGATCCTCTATTGAAGTCCATCGACTATTGTTACACACAACCTACTTTGATACCTCAATACACCATCTCCCACCTATTTAAAAGCTAACTTTCTTTGATTCAAGACATTTTCCTTCAATTCAAGAAAAACAAGATCTTGGTCTTGCTTTTATTTCACTTATGACATTATTGATAACTTAGATCCATTCGTCACCACTATTCTTCCTTTTCTGGAATCCATAAGTTTGAATCTAAGGCGTGTAAATCTTGGCACATCTTTTCCTAACTCTCTCTTTCCTTCCTCAACATGGGAAGTACTGACCATAGACAACCTGCTTAGAGCATCAGAAATCACATTAGCCTTACCTACATGATAAAGAATACTCATGTCATAATCCTTGAATAATTTTAACCACCGCCTCTATATGAGAATAAGCTCTTTCTGGGTGAACATATACTGCAGGCTCTTATGATCAGTGAATATATCAAGATGAACACTATATGAATTATGACACCATATATTCAAGGTGAAAACCATAACATCCAACTCTAGATCATGGGTTGAGTAATTCTTCTCATTAACTTTTAACTATCTGGAGGCATAAGCTATACCTTTGCTATTCTGCATTAATTCACAACCCAAACCCACTCTAGATGCATCACAAAACACCACAAACCTTGAGTACCTTCTGTTCATGTCAAAATAGGGTCAGTAGTCAACCTTTTTTTCAATTTTGAAAAGCTTTTATCACAAGCTTCAAACCATTGAAACTTAACTATCTTCTGCGTCAACTTGGTCAAAGTAGACGAAATGATGAAACCCCTCTACGTACCTTATATATTAGCTAGTCAAACCCAAGAAACTCCTAATATCAATTGGATATGGGGGTCTAGGCCAATTCTAAACCGATTCTATCTTTTGGGTGTCAACTTTGATTCCATCACCGGAAACTATAAGGCCTAAAAACGCCATAAACTCAAGCCAAAAATCATATTTTGAGAAATTAGCATATAAATCCTTTTCTTTCAAAGTCTGAAGGACTATCCTTGGGTGACAAGCATGATCTTCTTCATTCCTTGAATAGATTAGTATGTCATCAACGAAGATGATAACAAACATATCTATATAAGGTTTGAATACTCTATTCATAAGGTCCATGAACGCTGTAGGTGCATAACTTAAATAAAAGTGACATGACCATAAACTCACAATGACCAACAACGGGTTCTAAATGTTGTCATGGGAAAATCACACCCCTTTACTCTCAACTGATGGTAGCTTGATTTGAGGTCAATCTTAGAAAAACAAGAAGCACCCTGAAGATTATTGAAAAGATCATGAATTCTAGGAAGAGGATACTTATTGTTGATGGTGACCTTTTCAAATGACGATAATCTATACACATCCTAAGGAAACAATCTTTCTTTCTTACAAACTAGAATAGAGCGCCGCAAGGTGAGACACTTGGTCGAATGAAGCCCTTATCTAAAAGATCTTTTAACTATTCATTCAACTCTTTCAACTCTGCTAGTGCCATTCTGTATGGAGGAATAGAGATAGTACGGGGATCTAGAATGAAGTTTATGACAAACTTTATTTCTCTCTTAGGAGGGAATCTGGGTAGATCATTAGAAAAAACTTCTAGAAACTCCTTTACTATATGAACTGACTAAATGGGAAGTACCTTAGCACCTAAGTCATTAACTTAGACTCAGTTATTGATATAACCCTTCAAAACTAAATTTTAACCTTAAGGTATGAAATAAAATAACCCTTAGGCACTGTTAAACTACTACTCAACTCTACGACTGACTCATTAGGAATCTGAAACTTGACAACTCGAGTTCTACAATCTCTTGATGCATAAAAGACATGGCCCCAGTCTATACCTAAAGTGACCTTGAAATCTACTATGTGTAACTAAGCTAGATAAGCCATGGTGTTTTTGTAATTGATGGAAATGACACAATCACAATAAAATCACTGAAGGGTAGAATAGACTCCCCAACAACTGTATAAATACAGAATAATTCACAAAGTTTCTCACGAGTGACATCAAACTTATTTGCAACATAAGGGTTACAAAAGATAAACTTGCTCCTGGTTCTAGCAAAGCGTAAACATTAAAAGCAATGACTTTGATCATACACTAACAAAATCTGGAGATTCTTTTACTCTTAGAGACTTATGATTACATAGAGGAGATTTTCTTCTCTACTAGTACCAGAAGTATATCCTCTAGGTGCAGCCGTTTCTGGTGGAGAAATAATGAAGATCAGGCTCTATTACCTGGATTTCCACCCCCTTACTTATTCTTAGGACACTCTTTCATGAAGTGACCGTCTTGATGACACTTGTAGCAACCTATTTACCAAACATTACACTTACCTGAGTGGTGTCTACCATATCTAGCACATACAAGAGCCCAAATACTTCGTTGTGCCACACAACCTTGAGACTATGGTGGTCTAGCACTGAAGTTTTGCGAATTCTGGCCATGATGCTCATCATTGTTTCTAGGTGCAGGTGCACTAGTAGATGATGGTGCATGCCCATTCTGTTTCTATTGGAATTATGACTGGTTGTCATTATTCCTCTGCTGCCCGATTCATTCCCTATCTTAAACCTTTTATTCTTGAACTCCTCTCTGTCTCTGAGTTTCTCTTCTCTACCTGTTGCACACAAATTATTAACCTCGAAATGTAGATTTCTTTAATAAGCATTGCTGCACGACCCTCTTTACTTGATAAATGGCCTAACCCAGCAACAAACAAACTCATTGTACTCCTTATGTCCTTAACCTTTTCTGGAACATAACGAGATAGTTGGATGAACTTCAACCCATACAAATGCACACTTGAAGAATCCTTCTTAAGTGTGAGGAACTCATGTACCTTGGCCTCTTTCAGTTCTCGGACAAAGAAATGCCCAAAGAAAACTTCCTCAAAATAAGTCCAACTCGCAAGTGGTGCATACTCATCTCTACATTCTTTTTATTAATCAAACCACGTTCTAGAAATACGATTCATCTGATATGTAGCTGGCTCAACACTCAAAGTATCAACAACATGCATCACATCGAATAACTTTTCAGTTCCGCAATGAAGTTCTTTGGGTCCTTTGTAGTGATCAAACCAGTGAAACTTGAGGGATTTATTCTCAAGAACTCACGAATCCTTGAAGTTTGAGCCTCGTCTTCTCGAGCTCCTCTGTAACACCCCGTATACAAAATAGACCAAAACCCAGCTTTACTAAAAAATCTGCAAGTGCAACCAACGGTGGCATTGGTGGACCCTAGCCTGAACCACGATACGTCATTAACAATCGTCGATGGAATCAAAAACTCCCAAAAATTTAATCCCAGAAAAATTGGTTTAGTCTTGGACGACGGATGGACTTACAGTCTGTAGGCGAGATGACGATCCGTAGTTTGTGACCGTCGATAGAGACCCCCATTCACCCACTCTCTGACAAGAGCTACGGATGACTAACACGGTTCGTAGGTGGAAAATTTACAGTCAGTTAAGGGAAAATGCAGTTGGGTTAACTTAAAGTTGTCATAACTATTAGCATAAAATGAATTAGGTGTCACATGACTTACCCATGGATAAATAATTGAATTATCTTTCCATAGCCACGAACCTTGATAAAATTGAACCTCCAAGTAAAACATTATGACCATTTTAATAAAGGCCTATCGAACTGGCCTAGTCAACCGACCCAACGATGGGGCTCAGTCAGACGATGGACCGTCAGTCCTAACCCTCGTTTGGTCCGACAACAACTTTCCCAGGGGTCTTTTGAACCTTTCCAACTTCGTTTAAACCCTAATTTACGTTGTTTTGACCCTAAGTCATCATATTTTAGTAAGTTTAAGCCTAGAAAAATAATTAAAAACATATCTAAGTTAAATTATTAAATCAAACTTTGAAAATTAGAAGCAAGAGAAGAGAAAAATCTCAAGAAACCTCGTTCAAGAACACCACAAGTTCTAGCAGTTCCAGCCCTAAAACATAAGTATTTTTTTGTGGATTTCATCACCAGTTATGTGAGATTTCACTATTGGGTTCCTTTCACCCATTGGGTCCCTAGTTTTCAGTTTAATTATTTATTCTCTTGTCATGATTAAACCTAGGGTTTCTAAAACTTTGATAGAACATCATGAGTTTATTAAATATATGTTCTAAATCAGATTATCATGTTATTACATAGATTATCGCATGAATTTTAGAACCCTAGCTTAGTATTTCTTTACTTCTTTCAGATACTTTAGATATACATGCCTCATTTATAAATTCATAATTACCAGATTAATTGTTGCATTCCAAATTTGCATGTTCAGTTTTGAGCTGTCCAGTTTTTAGAGAAACTTAGACATAATTAGTAAATTTATAGAATCGACAGAAGTAGCATAATACAGAGTTTGACTAGTGTTTAAAGTACCCAAATAGTCCCAAAACTACTAGCAAAGTAGGTTGTAAGTCCTCTCTGTGGGCAATAAGTTTAGTGATCACGCCAGCAATCCTTTATACCTTTGGCAGGATATATTGGGTCCTCTCGAAAGGGCGTTTACATCGGACTCTACATTTAGGTCATGTTGTTTTACTATCGGTTATTAGTAGCTTCCACAGATCAGTTAGACTCTCTACATTGACCAATTATCAGTATATTCAATATTTAATTTTAGTATGTTATAAATTGGTCATTGCATCCAGTTAGCTCAGAATTCAGTTTATCATGTTAGATTATTATACTTGCTTTTATGCTTTTTCAATTATGTATTATTTTAGGTTTTACTCTATCCTACATGCTAAGTACCTTTCAAGTACTGAAACATACGTTCGCTACATCTTCTCGTGATGTAGGTTTGAGTTTTCAGCATTTCAGATCAGGCATAGATCAATTTTCGATCTCCAGTTCAGTAGATTCAATGGTGAGTCCTCATTCTCCGAGGACAATAGTTATGAGTTTGATTTAAGTCATTAGTCACTTAGTTTGAGTTTTAGCTAAATTTAGCTGGGGGTTGTCCCAGTATTTTTAGTCCAGTTTAGAGGCTTATTTCAAACATAGTTAGATTCAACTTAGCATTGAGTTCATATTTCCTTTGTATGAAACTCATTGTTTTCAAATATCTCAGTTCTAGAATATTGGTTTTACCTATGTTTTTAGGTTTTATTATGATTTAGCTTCCGCATCAGTTTATTATCTTTAGTATGCTCATGATCATGCCAGCAGGGTTGGCTTGGGATTACTTGTGGTCCTAGGTTTTGTGTCCACGTCTTGGGGGTAGCTCGAGGTGTGACAAAACTTGGTATCAGAGCACTAGGTTTAAGTGTCCTAGGATGTCTAAAAAGCCGCACTAAGTAGATTCCTTCTCATGTCTCTGATGTGCACCATATCTAATGAAAGGGTGGCTATGAAGTGTTTTAGGAAAAAAATTCACTCTTTTGTTACTCTTATTGTGCATAAGGTATGATCAAATTCCATTCTAACTTGACGTTGTGCACTTAAAATCATTCCTTCTTGTAGAGCTTAGGCATGGAATGCTAATGCACGCAATGATAACACAATTCCTCTAGTACTAGATAAGGAAGTTTAAATGTAGAGTTTCAGAACACCAATTTAGATTTTGTCTCAGAGTATGACCACCAAGAACAATGCAGAGTTTGTGATTTCTTTAGGATGATTCCGACTTAGTTTTTAGGGTCGCAAGTTGTTAGGGACCCACAGAAGTTCATTGATAAGGTCAAGAAAATATTTGGTGTGATGTCAGTAACTCATAGTGATAGGTGAGATTTGCATCCTACAAACTCAAGAATGTGACTACCATATGGTTCACTCATTTGAAAGACAACAAAGATGACTTTGTTTTTTATAAGTCAGTCTAGCAGTCCAATTCAATGTAAGTCCAGAAACTCAATCAGAACCTTGCTAAGTCTCTACTCCAGTAGGTGACCCATTTATATCTAGATGGCAATACAGAAATTGTCCAGTCATTGTCCCTCAAAAAGTCACCTCAGCAGATCTAGTAGAGTTAGAAATGGTAGACTTTGATGTCATTCTAGGAATGTTTGGTTACATTCATGTTATGCCTCAGTTGATTGTAGAACTATGATTGTTAATTTTCAGTTTCCAGATGAACTAATCTTCGAATCGAAGGGTAGTAACTTAGTGCCTATGGGTCGATTTATTTCTTACCTTAAGGTCATTAAGATTATATCTAAGGGTTATCTCTATAATCTAGTTTGAGTTAAAGATTCTATTCTTGAAACCCCAACTCTTGATTCAATTGTAGTAGTTTGTGAATTTCCAAAAGTGTTTCCAGAAGATCTTCCCAGAGTCCCTCCCGAAAGGGAAATTGACTTTGGAATTGATCTCCTTCCAGATACCCAGCCTATTTCTATTCCTCCTTACAGAATGTCTCCAATAGAGCTTAAGGAATTGAAAGATCGGTTGAAATACCTTTTACATACGGGCTTCATCAACTTAGTATTTCACCATGAGTTGCACCAGTGTTGTTTGTAAGGAAGAAAGATGGTTCTCTCAGAATGTGCATTGACTATAGACAGTTGAACAAGGTCACAATGAAGAATAAGTATCCCATCCCCAGGATTGATGACTTGTTTGACCATCTTTAGGGTGCTAGCCATTTCTTAAAGATAGACCTCAGACCGGGTTATCATTAGCTTAGAGTATGAGATAGTGACATTCCGAAAATAGCCTTTAGGACTCGGTATGGTCATTATGAATTTGTAATTATGTCGTTTGGACTAACCAATGCTTCTGCAACTTTCATGGATTTGATGAACAGAGTGTTTAAACATTATTTGGACTTGTTCATTATCGTTTTTATTAATAATATCCTTATTCACTCTAGGAGTGAGGAAGAACATGCAATTCATTTGAGAATTATTCTACAGATGCTCAAAGATCTCCAATTATTTGCTAAGTTTAGCAAATATGAGTTTTGGTTGCAATCAGTTGCTTTCCTTGGTCACATTGTATCAAGCAAAGGGATCCGAGTAGATTCACAAAAGATAGAAGCAGTGAAACGATGGACCAAACCTACCTTTACTATAGATATAAGAAGTTTCTTAGGTCTAGCAGGTTATTGCAGAAGGTTTGTGGAAGTATTTTCATGCATAGACTCACCATTGACTAGGTTGACTCAGAAGATGGTCAAGTTCAAATGGTCAAATTATTGTGAGAAAAGCTTCACAAAATAGAAAACTAGATTGACTACAAGTCATGTCTTGACTCTACCAAAGGGTTCATATAGTTATGTGATCTATTGTGATACAACTAGAGTTGGCCTAGGTTGTGTGTTGATTCAGCGAGGTAAGGTGATAGCTTATCCCTCTAGGCAGCTTAAGGCGCATGAGAATAACTATCCAACTAATGACCTCGAGCTTGCAACAGTGGTTTTGCACTCAAGATATGCAGACACTACTTGTATGGTGTCCATGTAAATGTGTTCACTGATCATAAGATCCTTCAGTATGTGTTCACCCAGAAAGAGTTGAATCTTCGCAGAGGAGATGGCTTGAATTCCTTAAGGATTATAATATGAGTGGGCATTACCATCCTGGTAAGGCTAATGTAGTAGAAAATGCTCTTAGTAGATTATCTATGGGTAGTGTATCCCATGTTGACGAAGAAATGAAGGAGCTAGTGAAGAATGATCACACGCTTGCTCGCTAGGGAGTTTGCCTTATGAGCATATCGGACAATGGTGTAAAAGTTCAGAATGAGTCGTCTTTGGTAGTGGAGGTTAAGGAAAAGCAAGATAGTGATCCAGTCTTGCTTGAACTTAAGGGTGCAGTCCATAACCAAAGAGTGGAGGTTTTCTCCCAAGGGGGAGGTGGTGTACTTCACTACCAGGGTAGGTTGTGTGTTCCTGATGTGGGAGATTTGAGACAATATATTCTTGTAGAATCCCATAACTCTAGGTATTATATTCATCTAGGTTCCACTAAGATGTATCGCGATCTGCGAGAAGTCTATTGGAGGAATGACATGAAGAGGGATATAGAATATTTTGTGAGTAAGTGCCCAATTGCCAGCAAGTCAAGGTAGAACATCAGAAACAAGGAGGTATGACTAAAGAGATCGATATTCCTACTTGGAAGTGGGATGTGAATAATATGGACTTCATCAAAAGATTACCGCCTACTCGCAGATAACATGACTCCATTTGTGTGATAGTTGATAGGATGACTAAGTCTTCTAGTTTTTAATGGTCAAGACTACAAATTCGGTGGAGGAATCAATTAAATTGTGAGGTTTCATGGGGTTCCTTTGTCTATCATCTCAGATAGAGGTCCTCAGTTTACCTCTCATTTCTGGAAGTCATTTCAGAAAGGTCTTGGTACTCAAGTTAACCTTAGTACAATATTTCATTCAATGATGGATGGGAAGGCAGAGCGTACCATTCAAAACTTTAGAAGATATGTTAAGATCTTGTGTGATCAATTGCAAAGGTTGTTGGGATGATCACTTTCCTCTTATTGAGTTTGCCTACAATAATAATTACAATTCCAACATTTAGTTGGCCCCTTAAGAGGCTTTATATGGGCGTAGATATAGATCTCCTGTTGGTTTGTTTGAAGTAGGTGAAGCAGCTCTGATAGGGCCAAATTCAGTCTTTTATGCTATGAAGAAAGTGCAACTCATTAGTGATAGACTTAAGACAACCAAAAGTCATCATAAATCTTATGCAGATGTTAGGAGAAGGGAACTAGAGTTCCAAGTTGATGATTGGTTTTTTATGAAAGTCTCACCTATGAAAGGGGTGATGAGAGTTGGAAATAAAGGGAAGCTAAGTCTTATATATCTAGGCCCTTACAAGATCTTTAAAGGGTTAGAAAAGGTGGCATTTTAGTTAGAGTTGCCAGCAGAATTAGAACCAGTGCTGTCGGTCTTCCACATCTCACTCTTGAAGAAGTGTGTGGGTGATCCAGCTTCTATAGTGCTATTGGAGAGTGTGGCGGTAAAAGATAGTGTTTCTTATGAGGATGTACCAATTGATATTCTTGATGTTAGGTCATAAGGTTGAGAAACAAAGAAGTCGCTTCTATCAAGGTTTTGTGGAGAAGTCATTCAATAAAGGAAGCTACTTGGGAAGCAGAAGCAACCATGAATGCCAAGTATCCTCACCTTTTTCCTTTTGATCCTACTCCAGCTTGAGGTAAAGTTCCTCTTCAGTTTTCAAGTCGTTCATGCATAAATCAGTCTTAGAATCATGTTCCCTCAGTTTGTACTTGCATTTTCGACGTATTTGCATGTACTCGAAACTCAATTCAGTCAGAAACTCAGTTCTCAGTGTTTAGTAGTGGGGTTTGAAGCTCTCTCCCTCTATTTCAGCTAGTTAGTCTTTATTCGAGAACCGTAGCCTGAACCACGGTACGTCCTGCACAACCATCGATGGGATTAGAAACTCCCAAAAATTTCAGCCTAGAAAAATTAGTTAAGTCTTGGACGACAGACAGACTTACGGTTCATAGGTCATACGACGGTCCATAGTCCGTGACCGTTGATCGAGACCCCAATTCACCCACTCTATGACAAGAGCTACGATTGACCAGCACGGTCTGTAGGTGCAAAATTTGTAGACAGTTAAGGGGAAATGCCGTTGGGTCAACTTCAAATGGTCATAACTTTTAGCACAAAATTTATAATTGAATTATATTTCTATACACACCTACCTTGCTAAATTCAGACCTCTGAGTAAAAAGTTATGCCCATTTTAGTAAAGGCCTGTCGAACAGGACCAGTCGACGGACCATCAGCCCTGGACGTTGTTTGGTCCGACAACAACTTTCCCAGGGGTCTTTTGAGCCTTTCCCACTTTCTTTAAATCCTAAGTTACGTTGTTTTGACCTTAAATCATCATATTTTATTCTGTTTAAGCCTAGAAATATAATTATAATTATATCTAAGTCAAATCATTGAATCAAAACATAGAAAATTAGAAGCAAGAGAGGATTAAAAACTCAAGAACCCTTGTTCAAGAACGCCACAAGTTGCAGTAGTTCAAGCCCCAAAACCTAAGTATTTTTCTGTGGATTTCATCACCATGTATGTGGGATTTCACTAGTGGGTTACTTTCACCCATTGGGTCCCTAGTTTTCAGTTTAATTCTTGATTCTTTTGTCATGATTAAACCTAGGGTTTCTAGAACTTTGATAGAACTTCATGAATTTAATAAATATATGTTCTAAATGAGATTATCATGTTATTACTCATATTATTGCATGAATTTCAGATCCCTAGCTTTGTATTTCTTTAGTTCTTGAATTAAACATGTTAGGTCAGATATTTCTGACACTTCAGATATACATGCCTCATTTTTAAATTCATAATTACCAGATTAATTGTTGCACTCCCAATTTGCATGTTATGTTTTGAGCTATCCAGTATTTACAGAAACTTACAAATAATTAGTAAATTTATGTAATCCATGGGAGTAGCATAATACCGAGTTAGACTAGGGTTTAGCGTACTCAAATAGTCCTAGAACTACTGGCCAAGTAGGTTGTAAGTCCCCTCTGTGGTCAATCCATTTAGTGATCCCACTAGTATGACTTTATACCTTTGGCAGGGTATATTGGGTCCTCTTCATGGGGCGTATACATCGGATTCCACAGTTAGCTCATGTGATTTTATTATCGGTTATTAGTAGATCCCACAGATCAGTCAAACTTTCTGCATTGACAATTTATCAGTATATTCAGTATTAAGTTTTAGCATGTTATAAATTGGTCATTACATCTAGTACATGCTCAATAAATTTCAAGTACTGACGTATGCGTGCGCTACATCTTCTCGTTATGTAGGTTTAGGTTCTAAGAATCCAGGTCATGCATAGATCAATTTTCGATCTCTAATTCAGTAGATTCTGTGGTGAGTCCTCATTCTTCGATGACAAATATTATGACTTTCATTCCAGTCTTTAGTCACTTAGTTTCAGTTTTTGCTAGATTTAGCTGGGCTTGTCTAAGTATTTCTAGTCCAGCTTAGAGGCTTATTTCAGACATAGTTAGATTCATCTTAGCATTGGGTTAATATTTCCTTTTATTAAACTCATTGTTTTCAAAAATAACAGTTATAGAACATTGGTATCCCCCATCCGTTGAGATTTAATTATGATTTACTTCCGCATCAGTTTATTATCTTTAGTATGCTCATGATAATGCCAGCAGGGTTAGCTTCGGATCACTTGTAGTCATAGGTTCTGTGTCCACATCTCGATGGTAGCTCGGGGTGTGACATCCTCTTTGCTTCCCAACCTGGTTAGTTACATCTTGGCTCAATATTAAGATAGCCTCACAAAATTACACATTGGGGACTTCTCCTTGAGGTTGCACATTTGATACATTAGGTACCCCTTGCTCTTGTGTCTCAACATTTATCCTCGTTGAGCGACATCTGTCTAATCTTCGTGGAGGCATGGTAATCTAAAAACATGCACAAACACGATTTACAGAGAAAATTTTTAGAAATCATCTCTATCACAAAAAAGGAATATGAAAGGAGTGAAGAAATTCCAAAATATTGTAGCGTCCTAATTATAGCTGTGGTGTTCTTCACACCGATAATTAGGAATCTACAAACACGACTTCATAGACATCCTAGGACACTTGAACCGTATTCTCTGATACCAAGTTTTTAATGCCCAGATCCTATACCCTGGGCGCGACTGGCACTCGAAGACCATTGCTGGCCCTAAGCGAACCCTTAGCCTGACTTAATTAACTCAACAAAATAATATTCATATTTCAAATGATCAATGAACTTAACTGAATTGAACATTAAAATAACTGGCAATGATTTAAAGAATAAACATTTAACTTGGCCAAAAATTGCAACCCAACTCTAAACAATAGATAATAATGCGAAGACCCAAAGGACTAAAATATGTCTGTCCATGAAGCCTCTAACATAACTAAGATGGATGTTGGGAAAACCCCCATAACATACTAATGATCTAAACTAGAAAGAAGGCAAAGAGTCCTCGAGAATGAAAGAAGGCTCACTAAAAGACTCTGAATGCTCATGGTGGATCAAAGAAGCGCTTGATGTCGATCCTGTTTACCTGGGTATGCATCGGTATATTGAATGTATGAGTATGAGAGTTGAAATTGTAACAAACATAGGCTTTAAAGAGTTTTTGAAAGAAACACTTTCTTGGCTCTTCTCAATTAATGAATACTTAACTAAACTCATTTTATTATAAAGTAGTTTAAAGCATATGCAATATAAAGAAAACTTTGTTTAGAGACATGATGTCAACTCTGTGTTAATAGAAGGGATACAACACAACTCTAAATGTATGTCAAAATACAATAAATTGATGTATGTAAAAAAATACATCAAATTCTATAGGAGATTCTCTAACCGACAACAAGCATTATGAGACTAAGCGATGGTACAACGCTTTACCTCACATTAGATAGGTCCAACCGATACCTTTCCCTCGGTGTATGACCTGAACTAATAACTATTGTATTCTAAAAGACACTAAAGAATCATCTGAAAGGTATTATCCTTTATATCTCCATGATGGCTACATTGTTTACGGGGGCTTGAGTTAATACGAACTTGCGTCCCATATCGGTGCTCAATACTACTCCCAAAAAAACGTAGATCATACATTATTAAAACAACTTCTTTTATGGTTTGAGATAACTGCTCAAACTTTGTTTAAATTCTCTATTGAACATCATAGTTTCCTCTTTACTGAAAACTAGATAAATGGCTCTTCTTGAAATGACAATTTCCTTTCTTGCTTATATGTGAAAACATTTAAAAAATTCTTAGGGAATAATTATTTCCCCTTATAAAATTCTAAGAAATGAACTCAATTCTTTACTCTTTACTTAACTTGAAATTGCTGTCTTAAAAACAAAGTTAAAACATTTGTAAAAGACCCTTAAAAACTTTGGTGAACTTCACTTGACTTGACTATTAACTTTCCTTGGATTGACTCTTAGCTTTACTTGAATTTACTATTCACTTTCATTGAATTTGAATTATGGATTTAAGGATTATATTTTGTGATAAAAAAGGTCTCTTGATGTTGAAGAATGATTTGGAATATATAAACTTGAGAAAAGTTATGAAATCACTATCTCGGAACATGTCCGCGACGTATATGATCCTAAATAATTATTCGCAAAATTAAATTTTGAAATAGTGGAGTCCGCATCCTCTCCGAAATGCAGAGCAAATTTTTGTTCTCTCGGGGAACAAGTCTGCGACGCGGACTTGTTTCAGGGACTCTGCTAGACTTTTCCAGCCCTAATTCTCCTAACTCTACCATTTTCCCAGATTTGTTCTAAAATACCAATGCCTAACATAAATAGTCAAGAAACTAATTCAAAACAACCCTAAAAATCAATGCAAGGAACTCATTAACTCTTCATTCCTCTTGATTCAGTAACATTATTAAAATTTAAGAATGCATGTCAAGAACATCAATTTTCCAACTCTTTTAGGATGAATTTCGCTGAATTTAACATGCTTTGCGCGTGGGTGAGCGAAGAGATTCACGTACCTACCTAGTGGGATCAAAACCTTGAAGAACCTGCAGTCAAATCTTTAGGAAATGATGAATTGTACTTTTTCTCTACTCTTTTCTCTTGCGTTCTTTCCCTAAAAACCCTAAACTCTATTTTTCAAAAAGTTTAAACTGAACCCAGTCAGTTTGGCCCCTAGAATTATTACCAAAAATGAATTAATTATGTTATGGTAAGGAAAAGAACCAACTAGCCCTTAAATATTTGAATTGGACTTTCTTTCCAACAACCCAACTTCCAAAGCAAATAACTCACACATCCGATCTTAGAATTGCCCAAACTTGGTGGGTTGGAAAGATTATTCCAAGGGATTTTCAACCATATATACAAGTACATCTAACTCATCCTTTATAGATGTTATGGTCATTTGAAGTTTACCAAAATCTTACTTTTCCTAATATAACTAAATTTTCAGATTTTTAATCTAACTAAAAAAATAACTATTTCCAAATTTAAGCTTCTTCCTAGTTATTTCAATTTGCATGATGTATCAACGCCCTTTTCCCAAAAAAATATAAAATAGAATTGATTGAGTACAACAACTCTATCTAACAGTCTATGAAGTCTTCACCAATACTAGTTATAGTAAATAAGGACATGACCCTTTATTTCTTTAATCAATACATGCGAATAGAAATAACATACTAGGACTACAAATGGATTTGAGTGCTCAAAATAAGAGAAAACGTCACCTTCTTGCTAAAGGTTTCCATCCAATTGGCTAGCATCCTAATAGTAAGAACCTAAATTACACCACATGAAAAATGTAGCCACAAGATCTATGTGAATCAATTCTTTGGATGTACTGATTAGAGATATATGCACGATGATTTGTAAAGTTAAACATGATGAATAGGAGACACTAAACTAAATATGAAATTGACATACACGAACTAACGTAATGACCAAGTAGTAAAATATGCAATTGATACATACTAAAATAGAAATAATTGAATGTAAAGGTCCAAGAAATATTATGAAAATAATAACATAAGATTAAATTATAGTCTTTGAAGAAGTTATAAAATGCCTTTGATTAAAACATAGTTATTTTGTGGAATATTTACCATTATTATGCATAGATAATGTGAACGATAATATGGAATCCCATGTACTTTCCAAGTTGAAAAGAGTTTTTCCTAATTGACAAGTAAGGACCATATATATTAGCTTAGGTTGATCCACTATCTATGTATTTCTAAGATAAATTATACGGGGGCACATAGTTAGGGACAAGGGAATTTCTTCTAATGACCAAACCACTACTAGAAGAATGAACTTCATTCCAAAGTCTCCTCGATGCTATGTAAATTCCAAAAGGAAACCAACATAATCATATCATAATACTTGGAAAGGCAAAATCTAGTATTACCAATAAAATCATAGCTTCATATCGTAGAATAGCTCCTTTAGGAATCACAATTTCATAACACTTATCTCGAAGCATCTATATCATGACATCAAAAAATATACTCAGAGATTATTTATCTCAAAGACATCCTAATTTCAGAAAAATTTAATAATTTGAGACATGTATTTTAAAAAGCCTAAAGATCATGCAATGAAGGATTAATCATGAAGAAGAAAATTAATTTCAATAAGAACCCACTAAGATCATAGAAACCCTAGTCTTGGAGATATTGTAACTTGAAGAAAATGAGATCTCTTTGGGACTCAATGGGTGAAGGTAGGCCCACTGATGAACTTGAATAGAAATGTTCATAGAATCATTGAACTTGAAGCTAAATGTCGTTTTATTGAACTTTTAATAAAATAATGCACTTAACATTAAATATAATAATATTTTCTTGAAATAATTCTTGAAAATAATGCACTTGAAGAAAAATAATTTTTTTGAAACTCTTCTATAATGCATTTGAAAGTAAAGATAATTAAACTTTCTTGAAATACTTCTTGAGAATAATACACTTGAAGCAAAATATAGTTTCCTGAAACTTTTCTAATATAATTCACTTGAAATTAAAGACAATATTACTTCTTGAAAATAATACAATCGGAATAACATATATTTTCTTGAAAATCTTCTGAAATAGTGCACTTGAAATTAAAGATAATAATACTTTCTTCAAATACATTCTAAAAATGATACACTTAAATCTAAGTATACTTTCATTAAGTCTTTTTTGAAAGACACCTTTAGAATCATGAACATACTTTATTTGTGAAACTAATGCATATGAAATACTATGACAATGACATTGATTAGAAAGGAGTCCATTTGGTATAATAAGCATGAACCATAAATCAATAATCATTAATGACATCAAGTACCATAATTTTGATGATAACATCAATAATCTACAATAGGAGATAAATTTTGAAATCATAGAATCTTGGGTAAAACCCTAGCTTTGATCTTAAATATATATATTGAAGAAGTAGGGGATTATTAACAAAAAAGTTCCTCACATTGATAATTAGCTATACATTAAACGGTCAATGAATTTTGAAGAAGAACATTAAATTTATGAGAAAAGATTAAGAGATCCTTTTCTGAGAATCTGGAATTGGTTTCTTGAAAATACTATGATCAATGGTTAGGATTTATATTAATTATCATGATTATAGGAAGGAATTAGAGTTGAAAAGATTGAAATCTTGAAGAAGAACTTACCTTGAAGAAGAATCTTGAAAAAGATTTTGAAGAACCTTTCTTGGAAGACTTAAACTTTCATTTTTCTTAGAATTTTGTCTTGTATTTATTTTGGGATTGAGAGAGGAGAAGGAGGACTTAAAAGATGAAAATATGATTGGTTAGGAATTTAAAGAAGTTAAAAAATCCGTTTCAGAGTTTTCCTAGAGGTATAAGGACAAAAAATTACTTTTCTAGAACTTCCACTCGAAAAAAATGGAACTGAATTGCATCATCCTTTAATTAGATAGGTTATTGGAACCCTACATCTTAATATTCTATGAGATATAGTCATTTGAAGTTGACATATGTAGAATCTCATATGGACACTCTATTGATAAGGAAACTTTCAACTCTACTTTGTGCTAGAGGATTTCATATGATCTTAATTCATCATAAAATCTCTTCCGACACTAAATAATTTAACATAAAATATATACACAATAAGAATCATTATGTACAACCCTATACAAATAAGAAGAACGATTCAAGTTTTAACATAGAGATTTTTGGGGTGTTAGATGATTTTCGGTACCTCTTAGGGTCCCCAAGCTCATTTGTCTTTATCAACTCTATCTTCTTGACGAAACAATGTATTAGAAAGAAGACCCCTCATGTGATTATTAGAACACAACCTTACGTATTGAATAAGTAAAATCTCTAATAAATTTGTTGGTCTATTCAGCCTCATCAGAAAGAATGAACAAGGCATGTCTAGATAATTGGTAGAATTGAGTCTCATGATATCCAAAAAATAGATTTTCCTCAATTGACTCTCCTCCTTCACTCTCGGAGAGATCAAATAGTCGTAAAAGCAAATGGAAAGTACCTTCTTGGTCACTGGTGGAGATCTAACTAACAAAGACCCCGTATAGACTGTCCAACACTCTCTATGGGCCCACTATCACTACCCAACCCACTTGGCAGTGCGACACCTACCCCTAACACCTAAGTAGAAGGACCTTTATACCCCAAAGGTTTATACATGAAGAAAATTAACGAAACATAAACATAATATAGAAAAATATCGTTATAAACAAATTCTTACTTCACGAACTAGTTTAAAAATTTAAAGTAATTAAAAACTCCAAGGATCTAGTCTAACGGGTACAATACCTACTCAGAGTAATGATGGACAATCATTTAATAAAAGAAAAAAACTCCGACGATGCGTAAAGAAGAGTTGAAGCTAATGGAGGAATTCTTCGTGATCACCTAATGAAACATCACCAAGCCTGCATCCAAACTCCTTCAAAAAGACAAAGCAAGAGTAGTATTAGTTTAATTACACGTACTATAGGCATCATCGGTCAATCCGATGCCTACCTTATAATATAAGTAATGAATAATAGGATCATGTTCGAACCACTCTCTTCTCCACCCTTTACTATTTATTAGAATTCATCCAACCTAAACCAATGCTCTGTCCTCATAACCATTTTCCCCAACCACTAACACTTCAGGTTACATTAGATTATAGCCTAAATATGCTAACCATATTGACCAATCCCAAACACCACTAACCTCCTTTCCTAACAATCAATCATGTCACATTATTAAACTATTGTTACCTTATCTAACCCAATCCATATCATTACATCTCACCTTAATCTCTAACCCAATCATATTCTCCTACGGTACTTACCCAAGATAACACCTCAATATTTCCCTTTCTTTTTTTTGAAAAGTACACCACATAAGATATCTAGACACACCCTTACACTCACGTAAACGAACATGGTTCCACATACGATAGGTCACCATTAGATAAAAATGAAAACATAACAAGTATATGCACATCACAATATCAAAATATAATATACTATACACTATACTCTAGTCACAAGTAGTTAGTTATCTCAAGGAACCCAATCCCAAACAGTTAGCTTGTTCGAACATGGAAATTGGATCCCTAGTATGCTGAAACATGGATATTTGATCAAAGTTAGCTTTTCAGAATGTGGTAATTTGATACCCAATCACATACCATAATTATAATCACAATCACCACACATCATCAAGATCATAAATTTACATCATGATTTCATGGCTACATCATTCACCTATCTCAGTTACAACACATGTGATCAATATTGCAACATCCATGTACATACAAGTATCACCATAAAGAGAGAATATGCATATATCCCCAATCATGAAATTACAACCGTGATCGACTAATTTCTCCTAATTCTTATGTCATATAGTTTAAGTTCAGTCGTAATTCTTCATTAAGGTTTGTCATTAGGGTTTTAAACCGAAGTTACTAAACATTAATCACTTGGTTAATTCGATAGGTTAAACCTATCATAAACCGAAATTCATTCCTTTATACCGGATACACTTTATTTATGAAAGAATTCTACTCAATAAATAACTAAGAACACTCGATCAATCATAAGTTGACTATCTCAAGCACTAACTCAAATATGTTGCATTATAGTAAATTTCAACGGAATTTATTTGGTGCGCAAAGGTCCACATATATATCATACTATTGATTTCATATAATACACGATTAACACAGATTCATAACTACTCAATGCATAAAAACAAAATCTACCTAGGCTCCAAGCATTTCATACAAACTTTGATCTCTTTTCTAGCCTTTCTTGATTCGTTGCTGTGAATTTGGCGAAGATCTCACAAAATTTGACCATTTCCATGCTAGAAAACTTCCTCTCATTCTTCATGAACTTTAAATCACTTTCTTGGGGTTTCTAGGGTAAGTTATGACCTATAGGTTAATTTTTGAAAGATGGAAATATAACGATTTCTCAAAATTTGGATTCTGCCTCGTCGATCGCGCTTTATCATGGTAAGTTACTGCTGTAGCGCCACCGTGGCAGCGATATCTTTCTTGCTGTAGCACGAATGGTCAAGATATTTTTTTCCTTTTTGCCCTTCCTAAATATCAAAGGTTTGGGTCATTAAACCCACACACATGAAATTTAGAATAACGAACTCTATGAAACTCATCTAACCCATCGGTCTCTAGTATCTGCCTCCACGGGTCAGAAATTTATTTGCATACTTTCTCTTTCCACCCTCAGACATAGGGGATTATTCTTTCTGAACTTCACTGACCTGTAATGTACATCCTCAATCAATACAAAAAAGTGCACTTTAAACCGCAAATGTCGGTGTAGGATCATCTTATCCATAACACATATGGTGGCTTCCCTACCTAAACCAAGATCACGAGAGCAAGTTGCTTCATTAGGGCTTGAGCCCCTAATTTGGTCAAAGATCCTTCTGGTTTGCTTGTCACTCCACCACCCCGATTAAAACTGTCAAGTAAACTCAACACCCTCAATCAAATATTAACTTAAAGGGCATACCTTAGACACACTTGGTCATGTATAACAACAATCTTTGCCTTAGTAGAGACACCTTTTCCACGACCTTCCAGTAGTGCCACTCCAAAGGCACGACCTTCCTCCCATCTTCTACCACTAATAAAATCTCTAGTCCTTTCCATCTTTCAAATTAACATGGGGCAACTCAGTACTATAAAAGGTAACCATACACGATAAGAATGAATGAACAAAAAATGAATTTCCTAACAGTCTTTATATGCTAGAAGATAAGTACAAACATTTTACATACCTATATTTTAATCTCCACTAGACATGGCTATATCTATGTGAATTATGTAAACCTGGGCTTTGTACCTATTTGTTAGGACCCAAAAATGGATGTGATGACACTTTCCTTATCCCATCAAGAGAAGTTAGTCTAAAACCCAATTAAAGGATATAGATGGAAGTAAAATAGAATGAAAGACTATATTAAATCTAAAAAAAGTGGATAACATAACATAACTCAAATATAACCCCATAACTGAATTATCTTATGTACAAGCCTCTAAGTACTATATTATATTTGAAGAAGTACACATCTTAATGTCTTTCTTTGCAGAGTAGAACATCAACATAATAAAAGAGCAAGACGTGTCCACCATGATGACAAGAAACTATAAACTCTATAACTATAGCCTCATGCGTATAAGAGAAGAAAGAGTAATCATGATAGTTCGGGATCGTAACCTATACAAGTTTAAAAGCAAGGGAGTTAGTACCAATAAAACAATGCTTGACAAGCAAACAACAAACTCTAAGTAAAGTAATCTAAACACAAGTACTCCAACCACTCCGTCTGAACCTCCTCAACTACAAATTGCAAAAATAATCAGCCCAACCTAAGATATCTCTCTCAGCACATTAAATCATGTAAAGAGCAACACAAATTGCACCTCAACATGAATAATCAAATCACCATTGTATTTCACAAATCAATAACAACAATAACATATCAACAGTTACAATCCATGAGGATCAAATAAAGTGAAATGTAATGTAGTTCAATGTCATATAAAGTGATGTTGTCTATCCTAACGATACATACCCATTGTATCTTAGTTCGAGACTCATGGGAATCTTATTCCATGAATTTTACATAGGTGTGTTTCACAATTCCTATTTCCTTCAAATGAATCTTCCATATATGTGTAGCCCGTTCGTTATTTCCACTCAATGAAATCGCCGTAGAGGTGTGGCCCATTCCCTATTTGTTCTTCCCCTAAGAATAGTGGTACATCATCAATGCAAATAGACAAATGTGCAATGATATAATATGAAAATGCTAATCGAACATCAATATCCAATTGTAGTTAATTAAGGCATTCATCTAGCAAATCACCATATTCATCCAATCATCCAAGGCATAAACAAATTCACAAACGACATGTTTCTTATATTTAACAAAAGTTGTTATACAAGAGTTATTAATAATTTAATTATCATTTCACAATGTATGTAAAAAATCTTTACCAATTCCCATTAATCCCAATCATACAATACATTACAACGTTCAATGTACTTAACAAAAGGTCAAAAGATACACTTGCTTGAAGAAATAAAACAATTACTCTAATACTTGAGTTTTACATTTATGAAAAGTTCCGTATCAACACAATCTATCAAATAGAGAATTACAATAAGAATTTGAAACAAACAACACCTATGTAGAATATTTTAGAAACCAACATCAAATCAACCCAAAAAACGGATTCTCAAAAACTAAGTTTAAATCTAGATTTGTATCATTTCACGTTACCTAATTGTTTTGGAAACCATTAATGAAAATCCCATTGAAAATCATTAGGATCGGTTAATTCAATATTTTACTAAAACTTTCAAAAATTGGAAACAAATTCCATGATTGTTTATAAAAATCATGAAGAAATTTGTGGGTAAAATAGGTGGAAAGTTACTCAAAAGAAGAATCTCAATAATTCACTTTGAAACCGCATCCACCAATGTCCTAAAGTTCACAAATATAGAAATGGGGATAAAGTTGTGACTTTTGGAAAACATTCCATTCAAGTAAAATTTTCTCATCATGATTGTCACGCCTCGAAACTATCCACGAGATGTGGACACGAAACCTAGGACCACAAGTGACCCCAAGCTAACCCTGATTGCATGGCATGAGTATACTATGATAACAAAACTAATGCAGAAACGTGTATATCATAAAAAATGAAAGTCATGGGGAATACCCATTCTAAAACTGAATGTATCAAATCTTAGAGTTCAATTAAAGAGAAATACCAAAATAAAATACTAAGCTAAATAAAACAATGTCTAAATTATCATCTAAACTGACTAAAAATATTGGGACATTCTCCAACTCGATCTAGCAAAACTAAAAACTAAAAACTAAAAATGATAAAATAATTATGTCACTAGTCCTCGAAAAATGAGGACTCACCACTATTACTACTAAACTGAAGATCAGAAACTGATCTAAGCGTTATCTTACTACTGTGGATCTGAAACTACATCACGAGAAGATATAGCGTTGAGTATTGGTGTGTCCTCAAATTTGACTCATTAAGGGTTGTATTTTAATGAAAATAGTGTTCTCAAATTCTCATTCTATGTTAATATTTGATGATAACTATAGTTTCAGGTATTTAAAGTTTTAGCGTAAGCATGGGCACTTAGGCGCACGACAGGAAAGAAAGGATGAAAAGATCCGAAGTTGAAGCCTGAGCATCGCCAAGTATACTTAGATATCAGTCGAAAGGATGCATTTCACCCTTATTTCCAGTAAGCAAATACCTAAAGAAAGTTGATCAAAACGGAAATGAAAACGGAGCAGTCTGCATTTCACCAAGTAGTTTTGTGAAGTAGAATGATTCCGCACAATGATCAAGAAGGCATAAACGCAGAATGCAAAGCATAAATGGCGACGAATTAGAAGAAGGGCGAAATTTTGAACTACTCGCTGATTCATGACTAAATTCGCCGACACTAAATCTCATGTCCATAAATACTTGCTTACTTATTATTTTGAGGAGTTCGAACATTATTATCAATTTTCACTTTTAAAACATTAGAACTTTGTATTTTTCTCTCAAGTTTGGAGAGAGTTTTGTGGGAGACTTGAAGAAAGAATTTCTTCTTCCTCAAAATCGGATGTGGGTCTTCTCCATTCTTCTTCCTTTGCTTTTATTAAGGTGTAATTTCTTACATATCTAAGTTCCTTATCATTTTAATTGTATTTGATAATTAATTGATGTGTGTCTTAAAACCTCAGTTCTTGGGGGTGATTTAGCAAATATGTGTTGATATTATTGTTGGGTATTGCTTGCTAATAAGGCTGGATGCATTATAATGGTAATTTCACCTAGTGGTTGTGGATTAATTTAGTGGATTTGTAGTTGCAAATACAAAACCACCCATACATTTTTGTCTTGTTTCAGAAAGAGGTCACAAAACCAAGCTGCTAGATTGATGTTCTAAGGAGTGAGTCACCATGAGGTTCAGCCCGAGAGGGTGAGCCCTAGTACTATATCAAAGCACTGTTCATAGAAAGAGCGGGTGTAACACCTTGAAAATCCAAGACTCATGGTAAAGACTAACATAGGTTTCCTAAAGTCTAAGCACTGTTTCTAAGTCCATTTTTAAAGAATATAGGTCATTTAGAAGGTTTAAGAAACAAAACGTCCAAAAATGTCCGGGAAGTTGGTACAAAGAGATGTTAGTGTGCCTTACCCTTTATACTAAATATTAGGAGTCTGAAAGGTAAAAAAACGGGTGAAAAGGTAGCTAATGGGTGTTTGAGTTGTTTCATGATTGAAACATCTAGGTACGACTCCCCAAGGACCAAGCAAGGGCTCTTAAGGAGGATCCTTGTAGTTTGATGCAGCACTGCCTAGCAGCGTGTATCGACCGGGCAGATGACAGTCCGTTAGTGGCTCGACAAGGTGTCGAGGCCACCGTTGTCCCACACTTAGATAGAGTCATGAAGGCCCTGATTTACCTAGCTACTGTTAATCGCAATGGAAGGGGTTGACAAGGCGTCATTGGTTCGACGGGGCGTCGAGGCCACCGTCACCTTATACTTTGAAAAATTGGAGAAAGCCATCACCAGCAAAGTCTGTGATAGAGACAACTAAAGTGCAAGATGTGGGGGGGGGGGGTCATCCGTCGACTCACCAACAATCCGTCGATCGGGGTCTCATCGGTGAGGGTCAAATTTCACTGATGAATTTTAAATGATTTCAATTAATTAAGTAAGTAGTTTAGAGATTAGTTAGTGATTAAAGGGAAACAAATTAAGTTAATTAAGCCTCTCTATAAATAACCTTAACCCTCATTAACCTAAAGACAATTCTCAAAATAAACTCTTTTCCTTGTCATTTGGATATTGTTATGAGCTTATCGACTCTATCATTTCTTTTATTGTCATTTGGATATTGTACTTCCGTATGACCTATACATGCTCTTGTTTAATTGATGTAAGGGCTATACCCTTATTTTGATATCCATTTAGATGGTATGAGATGAGATAATCGTTGAGACTATTTCTATATATATATATATAAGCAATAAAAGTAGATGGCTATGTAACCTTCCTATATGAATGGTCTATGTATACATGATATGAATATATATTATGTGTATGTAGAGGTCTATGTAAACCTCCATGTAGAGAAAATAAAAGTTTTAAATTTTTCCACATTTTTTAAAAAGGACGACGCTAGTCTTAGTCCTTAAAAAGGACGACGGCGCTGGTCATATCTAGGGGGTAAACCCGGATGTGACAAACTTGGTATCTAAGCATGATGTTGAATACCATTGAGTTATTTCTCTCTCTCTACCACGTCTGTGTAGGATTGTATTTATAATTGTGAAGCGAGCCACGCTTATAAGTAGGAACCTATATGATGTTTACGAATCACTCTCTTTCTTGGAAATCTTATATTGTGCAAATAGAGTATACTTATGGTGTGCTTTTGCATCTAATCATATTGTTGTTCTTATAGGAAGCATGAACACCCGAAGTAATGCAGCTCGAAGACTTAAGGGTGAAGTTACTAATGCGGGATCTTTTCCCCATGATGAGCAAGTTCATCCACTTGAGGAAAATTCTAATGTTGATCAAGCTCCAGCTAACCCTCCACGTATGGCGGAGGCGGAGATGAGGGATATTCTTGATCAAATGGCAAAAGCCATGACTACACACACGCAAGCCGCAACGGTTCATGCCTAAGATATGACATTTCAAGCCAATCGGGATGTTGCTCCTCGTCCTCATCAACAAGTCACTACTACGGCTTCCAGTCAAGTAACTTCACTCGAATGAACCCTCCTACTTTCTATGGGTCTATGGTTGACGAAGACCCCTAAGAATTACTTGATGAGGTATACAAAGTGTTATATTCTATGGGGGTGACTTCATGTGAGAACGTCGAGTTGGCCTCATATCAACTTAAGGATGTGGCTCAAACTTGGTATGTGCAATGGAGGGACAATAGGGTGAGGGGTGGTCTGGTTATTTGGAAGATCTATAACGCAACTTTTCTAGATCGGTTCTTCCCTAGAGAGATGAGGGAGGAGAAGGTGATGGAGTTCATAAATCTAATCCAAGGAGGGAAGAGTGTTCATGTGTACTCTTTGGAATTCATTAAGTTGTCCAAATATGATCCTTCTTTAGCCTCCGATCCTAGACATGAAATGAGCCATTTTGTGACAGGGATGTCGGAGGACTTACAAGAGGAGTGCCAATCGTCCATGCTACATGACAACATCAACATTTCCCATCTTACGGTTTATACATGAAGGGTTGAGGAGGCAAGATTTAAGAGAAAAAGTATAGATGCTAAGAGGGCTAGGTCATTTGATGGAGGCTTATCAAAGAATAGACTTGAGATACAAGATAACCCTAAATTTAAGAAGTGGAGTTCAAATCAAGTCCCTACAAAATCCCTAAGAGGTAGGGGTGATAGGGTGTATAACCCTAAATTTTTGAAGGGAAAAGGTTCTAATTCAGCAAAGGAGAAGAAAACTTGTTGAAAGTGTGGTGAAGAGCACTATGGTAAGTGCCTTAAGGGGACGGATAATTGCTTTAGTTGTGGAAAGAGTGGTCACAAAATGTGAGATTGTCCAAACTTGGAGAGTCATGACAAGGGTAGTTGCCAATCTCAAGCAAGAAGTTCTAGTGATGCTCCAAAGAAGAACCGCTTCTATGACCTCCACTCTAGGAGTGAGCAAGAGACCTCTTCAGATGTGGCGAATGGTTTGTTAATAATCTTTATTCTTGATGTGTATTCTTTACTTTATGCGGGTGCTACTTTTTCCTTTGTTACACCACTAGTATCTAAAAAGTTTGATATTTTGCCGGATATTTTTCATGAGCCTTTTCTAGTGTCGACTCCGGTGGGAGAGTCAGTTGTTGGTAAAATAGTCTATCAAAATTGTCCTTTTTAATTGCCCAATAGAGTTTCTTAAGTTGATCTAGTAGAACTAGATATGCTTAATTTTGATATTATATTGGGTATGGATTTGTTGCATACATGTTTTGCATCCACTGATTGTAGAAAAGAGTGGTGAGGTTTAACTTCCCAAATGAATACGTTATTCAGTGGAAAGGGAGAAATTCTATTCCTAGAGGTCGCATCATATCTTGTCTAAAAGCAGGTAAAATGATCTCAAAGGGTTGTCTCTATCACATTATAAGATTCCAAGATTTGGATTCCAAAATTCCTCCTACTGAGTCGGTCCCCGTAGTGAATGAATTTTCGGAGGTTTTTCCTAGTGATCCCTGTATTCCTCCCGAATGAGAAATTGTTTTTGGTATCGATTTTCTACCGGAAACAAATCCCATTTCAATCCCTTCATGTCGTGTGGCTTCGGCCCAATTGAAAGAGTTGAAGGTTAAACTCAATAATTTGCTTGACAAAGGCTTGATAAGGCCTAGTATATATCCATGGGGTGTTCTGGTGTTATTTGTCAAAAAGATGGATGGGTCTTTGAGAATGTGTACTAACTACCGTCAACTCAAAAAGGTCACCATTAAGAATAAATACCCTCTCCCTCGGATTGATGACTTTTTTGACCAATTTCAAGGGGGTATCATAAACTCAGGGTGAGAGGGGAGGATGTACCGAAGACGGATTTTAAAACTTAATATGGGCATTATGAGTTCTTGGTCATGTCTTTTGGTCTCACTAATGTTCCAGTGGCTTTTATGGACCTAATGAATAAAGTATTTTGAAATTACCTTGATTTGGTTGTCATTTTCTTCATTGACGATATCTTGGTGTACTCGAAGAATGAGGATGATCATATGGGTAATTTGAGAGTAGTGTTGAAACCTTTAAAGAACATCAATTGTATGCCAAATATAATAACTGTAAGTTTTGGTGGATATAGGTTATTTTTCTTGGACATATCATTTCTAATGATGGAGTTGAAGTAGACCCAAGGAAAATGGAAGCGTTGAAAAATTTGCCTAGACCATTGCCTCCTACTGACATCAGGACTTTCTTGGGTTTAGTGGTTTACTATCAAAGGTTCGTGGATGGTTTTGACATCCAATGCGTCTCTTTTGACTACTTTGACCCAAGAGAGTAAAAAGTTTGTGTGGTCAGAGGCATGTGAGAAGATAAGCTTACTTCTGTTGCGGTGTTGACCTTACCGGAGGGAACAAAGGGTTTTGTGGTGTATTATGGCGCATCTCGAGTTGGTTTGGGGTGTGTGCTTATGCAAAACGGGAAGGTGATATCTTATGCCTCAAGGAAACTAAAGGTAAATGAGAGGAACTACCCAACACATGACCTTGAATTAGCGGCCGTGGTGTTTGCTTTAAAAATTTGGAGGCATTATTTGTATGGGGTTCATGTGGATGTTTTTAGCGATCATAAGAGTCTCCAAAATATGTTTACCCAAAAGGAGTTAAATCTACAACAAAGAAGGTGGCTTGAGTTGCTGAAAGATTATGACATGAGTGTCCTTTATCACCCCAACAAATATAATGTGGTTGAGGATTCCCTAAGTCGGATGACTACGGGTAGTGTATCCCATCTTGATTAAGGCAAAAAGGACATAGCAAGGGAAGTGCATAAGTTGGCTAGGTTGGGGGTGGGGTTGAAGAGTGCTCCGGATGGGGGTGCCATAGTTCTTCATAACTTTGAGTCATCGTTAGTGGTTGAGGTGAAGTCCAAACAACACCTCGACTTAGCCTTGATGGTGTTGAAAGAATCAGTTCTTGTCAAGTTGAATGAATCATTCTCCCTAGGGGGGATGATGTGTTAAAGTACCAAGGGAGATTGTGTGTTCCCGATGTAGATGGGTTGAGGGTTCGGATCTTAGAAGTAGCACATAGGTCCCGCTACTCAATTCATCCGGGATCGACAAAAATGTACCATGACCTAAGGGAAATATATTGATGGGAAGGTCTAAAAAAGGACATAGCAAAATTTGTTGCTGAGTTTCCGAATTGCCAAAAAGTAAACGCCGAACACCTAAAGCCGGGTGGCTTACTACAAGCGATCCAAATTCCAAATTGGAAGTGGGAAGACATCAGTATGGACTTTTAAGTATGTTTACCCCGGACCCAAAAGTCCTATGACTATATATGGATGGTTGTGGATCGATTGATAAATCTGCTCGCTTTATTCCCTTAAAGTCTTCTTATTCGGTGGAAGATTATGAAAGAATCTTCCTAGATGAGATTGTGTGCCACCATGGCATTCCGTTATCCATCATATCAGATCAGGGCACACAATTCACATCTAGATTTTGGAGGTCGTTCCAAAAAGGGTTAGGTACAATAGTGAAGTTGGGCTTTGGTTTTCATCCTCAAATGTATGGTCAAGTGGAGCATATGATACAAACCCTTGAAGATATACTTAGAGGTTGAATTATTGATTTTAAAGGGAGTTTGGATAGGCATTTATCTTTAGTGGAGTTTGCCTATAACAACAATTTTCATTCATCCATTTCCATATGTCCCTATGAAGTCTTGTATGATAGGAGGTGTAGGGTTCCTATTTGATGGTTTGAAGTGGGTGAGTCATAACTTCTTGGTCCTAAATTTATTTATAAAACTTTGGAAATGGTTCATATCATAAGGAACCGGTTACAAATGGCCCATAGTCGGCAAAAGTCTTATGCCAATAATAGGAGAAGAAATTTGGAGTTTGAAGAAGGTGATAAGGTGTATTTAAAAATTTCATCAATGAAAGAGGTGGTTAGGTTTGATAAGAAAGGGATATTAAGTCCTCGTTATGTGCGTCCCTATGAAATCTTTCAAAGGGTTGGTAAGGTTGCGTATGAATTAAAACTACCTAGTGAATTGGCTTCGGTTCATCCAGTTTTCCATGTTTCGATGTTGAAATAGTTTATCGGTGACCCGAGTCCATTCTTCCTATTGAGGGTCTTGGTGTCAAGGATAACGTCTCTTATGAGGAAGTTCCGACTCAAATTCTTGGTAGGCAAGTCAAGAAGCTGAGGAATAAAGAGGTGGTATCTGTAAAAGTGTTGTGGAAAAATTAATTAGTTGAGGGTGCTACATGGGAGGCCGAGGTCGATATTAAGTCCCGTTATCCTCATCTTTTTGAGAATTAAGGTTAGCCATTCTTTTTAATTATATAATTATGAAAAAGATTTCTCTTTCTTGATTTTTAAGTGATATGTTGCAAAAAATGGCATTTATACAGTGAAGTCACTGTAGTATTGCTATAAAAAAACTTGAAACTTTGCTTTTTGCTTGTTTTGAGTTATGTTGTGTATTTTGATATAGTGAGTCTTTATGAAATGATAGGTAGCATGTTGTTAAGTTAAACATGGTTGTAATTGACTCATATGATGTATGTTGAGCTCATAAGAGTTGTGAGAAGGAAATGCCTCATGATAAATTGTTTTGAGCCTTAAGCGTGGTAATATGAATTTTGGTATTTGCCTTGTTAAAGTGACATGATTTATGTTAAAATGATAATTTTTTATTGGTTGGGCTGCTAGTCTTGGGTCTATTCCTTCCTTTAGTAGAGTATTAGTGTCATTCAGGGATGAATGTTTATAAGGGAGGGGGGAGGGATAATGAAACACCTTGAAAATCCAAGACTCATGGTAAATCCTAACATAGGTGTCATAATGTCTAAACTCTGTTTCTAAGTCCATCTTTAATAAATATAGGTCATTTAGGAGGTTTAAGAACCAAAACGTCCAAAAACTTCCAGGAAGTTGGTTCAAAAAGATGTTAGTGCACCTTAGACTTTTTACTAAATTTTAGGAGTCGGAAAGGTACAAAAATGGGTGAAAAGGTTCTAATGGGTGTTTAAGTTGTTTCATGATTGAAACGTCTAGGCACGACTCCCCAAGGACCAACCAAGTAACCTTGAGGAGGATCCTTGCAGTTTGATGCAGCACTGCGTGGTAGTGTGCATCGACGGAGCAGACGACGGTTCGTAAGTGTCTTGAAAGGGCGTCGAGGCCACCTTCGTCCCACACTTAGCCATATTCGTGAAGGCCCTTATTTACCTAGCTACTATTACTCGCGACGAAAGGGGTTGACGAGGCGTCATTAGCTCGACCGGCATCGAGGCCATTGTCAAGCCGTACATAGAAAAATTTGAGGATACCCTTACCTGCAAAGTCTCTAATAGAGACGACGGAAGTGCAGGAAAGATGGGGGGTCATCTGTCCACTCACCGACAGACCATCGGTCAGGGTCTCGTTGGTGAGGATCCAATTTCACTGATGAATTTTAAATGATTAAGTAGTTAAGTGGTTTGAGGGTTAGTTAGTGATGAAAGGGAAACTAATTAAGTTAATTAAGCCCCTCTATAAATACCCTTAACCCTCATTAACCTAAAGACAATTCTCAAAATAAATTGTCTTCCTTCTCTCTTATTTCTCTCTCTACGTGAACTCATCATTGAAAAAGGTAGCAAGAACTAGGGTTTGGAGGCTGGGAAAGGGTGGATTATCCATAAAATTGTTGAGAAACATTAAGGTATGGGTTCTATTAACCTTTGAGATCATTTCTCAAAGGGTTCCTTTAAAATAGATATCAAAAATTTGAGTTTTCTTATGGGTTTCATTCAATTACGAAATTGAAATTATGGATTGAGTTGTTAATGAATTATTAGGGTTATATTAAGTAAATTAACATGTAATTTATCTTGTTGATGGTAATTGTTGATGGTTTGGTCTAATTTGAAGAACATGATCCTCTATCCCTAACCCTAGGTAGTGATCTTAATCTATATTGTATTGTGATCATTGGATTGAGTTGGTTGTTGATTAGATTACTATCTTATGGTTAAATTAAGATGAATTATATTCCTATAATTCTTGTTCTTGAGATGTAATTTAGGTTATCAATTATAATGTGAAGTTTGCCTATGTAATTTGTCTCAAGTTGTGATCTAAAGATGAATTGTGTTATAGAGATGAAATTGGCCTTGTTATTCTATTGGTTATGATTGTGTTATGATGTTACTCCCTAAGTTGTGTTGAGTTATGGGTTGATGGTAAGACCTTGATGATAAGCTATGAGGAAGACTTGGTAAGTCTTAGAATCTCTATATTTACTTCCAATTGTGATTAATTGTTCTTAAGTCATGATATTACATTGGGGTATGCTTTATTATAGGATTATAAAGTTGTATGATGTTGAATTGAAATGTCTTCACTATGTTGTGAGGTATATTAAGGTGTATGTTATAAGGATGGTGAAAACTATCAATATGACTTAATATGTTATAAAATGCTAATGTGTTAACCTCACTTATATGAATTGTGATGAAAGGACTTATATTCATACAATTCTTATTGAGCTATTGATGATGATGATTATACAAGGGTTAGACCCTATGGCCTAAATTAAGTTATGATTGAGAATTGAAGTCTTAAAGACACTTCGAAAATGGACTCTATCTTAGCACCGAGTGAACTAGATAGAGAAGTGACCCTTCTCACATAGGGAAGGTAGGAGCACTACAGTACTTTCGAGATTGGAGACTATAATGCATGGCGCATAAAGAGGGTCCCAACTAAATCTCCTCGTTCCTGAACTATGTTGCCCCCATATGAATACTATCTAGTGGATCCACGTAGTTGCTATGTTTATTGTATTTGTACTACCTTGGAAAGTAGTCTGCCTTCTTTCAGAGTAGGGTTTTATGACACTAGATTCCACACTAGCTCATGTTGTCTATGTCGGTTAAGGAAAGAGGTTCCCTAAAGTTAAAACAAATTAAAGGACCTGAAGCCTAACTTGGATAACCTAAGGGATCTAGCTTACTCTAGGTAGGGGTATGATAATCTACCTAGAAATTACACTAGTTAGTCTTGAGGGGAGTCTTAGGAGGAGGTTCTTATTTGTTTATGCTAAGATAATATATAATGTATATATATGATGATCATGTCATATTGTTGATACTATATGTTTATTAAGTTCATGTGAATATTCCTTAGATTATAATGATAATATAAGATGAAATGCAAGTCTAAATCCATGATATGTAGAGTTGGGCATTGGTCATGTTTTCTTGTTTAGGATACTTGATTGAGTAAGGTTATGGGGATTTTCTTAGTCAATGCACTTTTTGACTTGATAAGGGCTTATGAGTTGTTATCTTGCTTATTATTATATGTTTAACTCTTATTCATTCTTGTGATATTTTTCCTTGATGTTAGGGTTGTAGTAAATCATGCTTCTAAGTGTGCTGGGATAACTGTTACTTGTTGAAATAGTAAGAATGTTTGGTGGATTAATATGACTTACTTGACTTTGCATTAAGCTTTTAAAAGGGATAAAATGACATGTTTCGATAAAAAGTCCCTTTTAGCATATTTTGCTTGTGTATGTGCATAAGATCTCATACTTAGTAACTGTGGAGTACTAACCCCATTTTGTTCCCTTGTCCCAAACATTTTAGGTTCTGGTCGTTGAAGAGTTTGGAAGGTGTTATTGTTGAATGCTTGGATTCTTCTTTTCATGAATGTAGGGTAGGTCCTCAACTTTCGAGGGCAATGCCATCTTCTATCTTTGGATTTTGTTATGAGCTTATTGACTCTATCATTTCTTTCCTTTTCATTTAGATATTGTACTTTTGTATGACTTATACATGGTCTTGTTGAATTGATGTAAGGGCTAGGACCATATTTTGATATCCGTTTAGATGGTATGAGAGGAGACAATCCTTGAGACTATTTCTATATTCTTATATATATATGTGCAATAAAAGTAGAAGGCTATGTAACCTTCCTATATAAAGGGTCTATGTATACCCGGTATGAACATATAGTATGTGTATGTAGAGGTCTATGTAAACCTCCAAGTAGAGAAAATAAAAGTTTTAAATTTTTCCACATTTTCAACCTATGAATGTAATGACATGAACTAAGAGGCTAGTCTTAGTCCTTAAAAAAGACGAAGATGCGGTTACATCTAGGGGACAAACCCGGATGTGAAAGGGGGTGTGGATAAGACGTAGTCTGGTATTAATTAGATGAGTGGCTTTGAGAGGAACCTATTTGATATAGGGTAAGTTGCCCGAGAGGGAATTTACATTCAGCTAAACCTTAGCCTATTTACCATTATTCTGTTAATTTCCTTATCCAAAGCAGGTACATTGATATACATTAACATATATTGCGGTCAAACCCCAAGAAATTTCACTACAAATCCTTAGGGACATGACCTTATACCTTGGTTAGGTTACTATACTCGGTACCGGGGAGAGGTGTCACGTGAAAATGTAGTTCACTTAGAGTTTTTTGTTCTTTTAGTGTAGTTTTTACTAATTTTATTTTTAGTTTAGTTTTTCTTTGTTTATTGTCCATTTATGCCGCTACTCTGAGCATGATAAAGGGAGTGGGTGCAAACCAATTGAGGCTGATCACGAAGTTGATGGTGACTCCACGGACAGCGGTGAATGGTTTTGACAGCAGATCGGTGGTGAAGTGGAGAGAATTAAGGAGAGGAGAGTTTGCGAAATGAGAAATGGAGGATATGGGGGGAAATCACGTATGTGTGTATGAGATATTTCATGAAAAGCGAAGGGCAATGTCTCTAAGTCCGTTTCTTTTCATTAAATTGTTACCAAATAATTTGACGAAAAAGTGACTGACATAGAGATGATGTCCTTCGCTTTTAATTAAATAGTTGACCAAATAATTTTACCAAAAAGCGACAGACATATAGACACCATCCGTCTCTTTTTTAAAATATTAATTGGTAAAGTAAAACTATTTAAAAGCAAAGGACAACGTTGCTATTATTAAATTTATGTATAATTATTTTTAATTAAAGGAGAACAACGTCTATGCTTATATTAAATAAATAATTATTAATTTTATATAAAATTCATGCAAAAGTCAGGAGAAAAAAATGACAGACTAGGAGATGCCGTCTGTCATTTTTTGTAAAATAATTGTTATTTTTATTAAAAAGCGATAGACAGCGTGACAAAGGCCGTAGCTTTCTATGCAACAACGTCAGTCGCTTTTCAGTCTATTGTATTTTAGCAGATTTTTAGTAGTTTTGAAATATGATGAAATTTTGGAATAAAAGTTGAGGACTATGGGTAAGGTCTACAAATTTTAGATTAGACGACGATTTGTAGGACTGATTTGCAGGAATTTCCAATACATTAAGCCCAAGTAAGTGATTCTACGACCAACCAGTATGGGACATTGAAATTTTATGAACTGTAGGTCAGTTTTGCAGTTTTTGATTATGGGTGCTTTGATCTTTTCATTTCACCAAAACCCTTAAACTACATCATTTTTGAAACATAAATACTATATAATCATCTTTACTCATTAAAGTTAGCTTGAATCCTCTCATTTACTCAATTTTGTTAAAAGAAATCTCCTAAGACTTATTCTTTAAATTCTTATAACAGCTCCAAGGTGAAAGCTAGGGCTTCAAAGGATTTAAGGTTTCAATATCCATGTTTTTGTTATTTCTCTATTATGGTATATGAAATTCAGTAATGTATTACTTTCATCCATCATTTAAAAAAGAACTCAAATCCTTAATAAATTTCACCCAATTCAATTTGGGTTTATGTCAATCTCCATGGGTCCTTTTAATTATGATTCAATTGATGTCAATATACCCTATTATGCTTGATACAATCTAATTAGATGATTTATAGTTGATTAAATATGTTCCATGATTTATTCTTTTAGTTTCACCTAATAATTATGAACTATGATCATGAATTGATAAAAGATTTTATTCATGTTTTATGGAAGGATAAAGTTATGATTCAAGGATACTTTTGAGTTAACTAAAAATTATTTGTGAAAAGTTCTCACAATTTGAAAGGGAATCATTATTTTAGATGCTTAGGAAGGTAAGTGTGTAGAAAACTGAGTTACGAAATCATGGTTTTGTAAGGAGTTTCTCTTATACGACTTTATGATTTTGATTGGTATTATGATTATTGTCTTTCCAAATGTTATGAATTGATAATTAAGTTTATCTGTTCTATAAGGATTTCACTAAGAATAGAGAGTATTGTAACATCTTCTAACTTGAATTAACTTAGAATAAGCTAAGAAACAAAGTAAAATTATTTTTGAAAATAAGTAGGGAAATCTAAAAAATTTCCAGCTTTCAAAAGTGAGTTTTGGTCATTTTCATACGACCATAACTTCAATCTTAGGAGTAGTTTTGATGAGTTCTTTATATGGATGGAAATCTTTTGAAATGATACTTCCAACGAAGTAGAGTTTGTGAAATTTCGAGGTCGTATGAGGGTGATATGACTTTCAGAAGTTGGATTGTTGGATTGAGGAAGGTCCTATCCTAATTTCAGTAAGGACAAAGTTGTCTTTTAACCCTAGTATTTTCTAATTCGTTTTAAGGTTATTTAGGGGTAAAAACCAATTCCCAACTTTAGTTTAACAAAATTAAGAATGCTTAGGACTTGGGAGAAAAAGAGAAAAGAAGAGAAGATCATGAATTTTTCAAGGAAAGCCAAGATCATTTCATGGATTTCGTCGAGGGTGATCCCTATCGAGAAATGTGAGATAATTTTGTGTTGTTTCCTTTCACTCACACCCCAATATTATTCACTTCTGCGAGTTAGAATTTATTTAATGATGAACATGGAAGTTCTTGACAAAAAATTGTGAAATTCTTGTTGGTTGAATTGTAATTTATCTCTAGTAGATTTGATTCATCCTTCTGGGATGTTTTACGAGTCTAAAATATTGAGTATTAAGAATATTAGTGATATTATGTTTTTGGGGAGGGATCCATTGAAGATTAGGAGGTTTAGAGATGAAAAACATAGACGAAAAGTTGGAGGTCCGGTCTTACAACCCCTGGGGTGTCGTGCCTGCTAGATTCCCCCAGAGGAGGCTGTGTCAGACAGGACCTAGCGCGCTGCTCCAGGTAGAGCGCCTTTGACCAGAGTCTGTCTGACATGATCTAACGCTCTCGCGCCTCTCAGAGCGCCAAGACCCCTTGAAGACCTCATTCTTTACCTATCTTTTTGTAATAGTTCCTAAGTGATGTACTTATCATTCCTAGTTGATTCCAGCAATTTAAAGTAAATCTAAGCATCATTAAATCATCCATAAACATGAGATCATGATCCTTGAATCCATAATCCAATCAAGGGAACTAAGATCAAAGACAAATAAGTTAAGAGTCAAATTTAAAGGTTAATAAGTAATTCAAAGTAAGTTATTAAAACTTTCAAAGAGTCTTCAATAATCATTTTTATTTTTTTAAGGCTCAAGTTAAAAGTTGAGCAAAGAGTAAAGTGTTGAGGTAAATTCTTAAAAGCAATAAGGGAACTAAGTATTCCCTAAGATTTAAGTTCAAGTAAGTAAAGAGTAAGAGTAGAGTTGATCACTCAAAAGTTATAAGGGAACTAAGTATTCCCTAAAGGTTTATAAATGTTTTAGTAAAAAAGGAAACTAAGATTTTCAAAAGAGTTTTGGTAAAAGAGGGAAACATTGATTCCAAAAAGGAGATTTTTAAACATAAAGGGTTAAGTAAAATATCTCAACCGAAAGGAAGCAAGTTTTGTTAAAAGCATGAGCTAAAGTATATTGTGGGAGTAGTACTGAGCATGGATGCAGGGATGAAAGTTCATATTAACTCAAGTCTCCAAGTAAACCATGATGCCGTCATGAGCGTTAACACGTCATACTTTTTAGATGATAATATAAGTTAGGCTAGTTGATCCACTAAGTCAAGTAAGGTCTTATACCGATGACAAGGTATAGGATGGTTTTTGACAATGTGAGGTAAAATATTGTATCATCACTTAGGCTCACAATAATGGTTGTCGGTTAGAGAATCTCCCACAAAAGTTATATTACTTTCATATAAAGTAAAGTTATATTTGTTATTGCAGTTGTTTAATGAACTAAGTTGTTTAATTAATTTACAAGTTGTATATATATCACATATGTCTTAAATTGCTTTATATGCATACTTTGAGTTAAGCATATTCTTGAGTTGAGGAGAGCCAAGATAATTTAATTTTAATCAGCTCAAGCTTAAGTCGTCGTTTAGACTTCCAACTCGCATACTCATACATTTTATGTACAGGTGCCAGTTGGCCTGCATTTTTTCATGATGCATATGTAGGTAACTAGGATCAACACGCAGTAGACCATTGATCAAGTTGAGCACTCCGTAGTCACTTGGTGAGCCTCCTTGAGTTTCGGAGGACATCCATATCTTTTCTTATTTAGATTAGCTCTTTAGGATGTTATGAGGTCTGTCCGAACATCCATCTTTAGTTATTTGATGCTTCATAGACAGATAGACAGTTAGTAGTTTAGTTTTTGAGTCTCTTTTGTTCTATTACTTCATATGTTCAAGTATTGAGACGTAAGTGTCATTTTTTCTAGATTATTATATTAAGTATTTCTTTAAAACACGCTTTATCTCTTTAGAGTCTTAGTCATCGTTGTGAAGAGTACCACATCTATGATTAGGAGGATACAACATTTAGGAACATCTCACTTCTTCACATTCTTTTCGTACGATAGAGTTTATCTTTAAAAAGTTCTCTATAATTCGTGCTTGCGAGTGTTTCAGATTTACATGGCTCCACAAAGATCAGTCAGAGGTAAACCATCCAGTAGAAATGTTGAGGAACAAGAGTTACCTAATGGATTAGATGTGCAACCCTAAGGAGAGGTTACCAATGCTGAGTTCTTAGAAGCTATTTGGATTTTAAGTCAAGTAGTAACCAACCATGTTAGGCAACATAGAAAACCTCGAAAGAAGGGGCTGACAACTTGATTGTTCGTGAGTTTATGAGAATGAATCCTCCTAGCTTCACCAGATCAACCACTTTTTAGAAGAATTGAAGAAAGTGTTTGAGGTGATACATGTGGTTAATATTGAGAGGTTTGAATTAGTTGCATATCAACTGAAAAGTGTGTCAAGGACCTAGTTTGACCAATGGAAGGAGGGCAGAGTTGAGGATACACTACATCCAAGTTGAACTTGCTTAGAAGAAGCCTTCTTGGGGTGATTTTTCCTTGAGAACTAAAGGAAGCAATGATACAGGAGTTCCACACTTTGAAGCAAGATTGCTTGAGTGTGCACAGGTATGGATTTAAGTTCACCCAAATGTCTCGCTATGGTGAAGGATATGAGGAGCAGAATTAGTTTTTTTGTCGTCGATTTTGATTGTGCTTCAAGAAAACAAGGTAGGGCTGCAATTTTATAGGTGATATGGACATATCAAGGCATAGTGTATGTGCAACAAGTTTAAGAGGAGAAGCTGAGGGATAAAGAGGAATATGTAAACAAGAAAGTTAAGTCTTGGAGTGAGTCTAGTCAACAAAAGAGTGGTGTAATTCAAACACGATTTCAAAAATAAAAGAGGCATGCACCATCATATGCTAATGCACCTACGCCTAGAAACATAGGTGAGTACAATGGTAAAAATTAACAGAACTTTAAAGCTAGGCGAGCCTAGTCCCAAGGTAGTGTGACACAATGAGGTAGTTGTGATTCTTCCTGTAGTAGGTGTGGTAGAACCCACCCTGGTGAATGTTGTGATGTCCAGACAGGTTGTTTCAAGTGTGTTTAACAGTGTCACTTCATGAGAGAGTGCCTTAAGAATAAGAAAGGTAGTGGAAATTCGGTCAATATAGCTCAATCTTCATCAGTTTCTCAACCAGATAGGGTTGTATCTAGAGGAGTCATTTTTGGTACCGGTTGAGGGGAAAACCATCTTTATGCAATCACTAGCATCCAAGAGTAAGAGAACTCTCTCGATGTCATTATGGGAATTATAAAATTCTTTACTTCTGATGTTTATGCTTTGTTATGCCCAGGAGCAAGTTTATTCTTTGTAACTCCCTATGTTGCAAATCAGTTTGAGATTCGTTCTGAAAAATTTTGTGAACCCTTCTGTGTTTCTACTCATTTTAGGGAGTCTACCCTAGCGGAAAGAGTCTATCGTGATTGTCTTATTTCCATCAATCACAAGAGTACCATGGATGATTTAATAGAGTTAGACATGGTAGATTTTGATGTCTTTCAAAATATTGCCTGGCTCCATGGCTGTTATGCATGAATATATTGCACAACTCGAGTTGTCAAGATCCATATTCTTAATGTTCAGTCATAGTGTTGACTAGTAGTTCAGTAGTGCCTAAGGGTCGTTTCATTTCGTATAAAGGCGAGAAACTTAGTTTCAATGGGGTGTATTTATCACTTAGTCTGAGTTGAATGGATCAAGTGTTGAGGTACCTTTTCTTAAGTTAGCTCCTATAGTGAATGAGTTTCCAGAAGTTTTTCCGGATGATCTACCCAGAGTCTACCCGGAGTCCCTCCCGAAAGAGAGATAGCTTTGACATAGACATCATTCTGAATACGTGTTCTATATCTATTACTCCATACAAGATGGCATCATCACAGTTAAAAGAGTTGAAAGAACAGCTGAAAAAGGGTCTCACCTTGCGGTGCTACGGTCTTGTTTGTGAGAAAGAAAGATGGTTCCCTAAGGATGTGACTAACTCAAATTGAATAAGGTGACCATCAAGAATAACTATCCTCTTCCAAGGATAGATGATATTTTTTATCAACTTCAAGGTGCTTCTTGTTTTTCCAAGATTTACCTAAGATTAGGCTATCATTAGTTGAAAGTTAGGGAATGGTATGTTCCCAAGACAACTTCTAGAACAAGGTATGGAGATTATGAATTTTTGGTTATGTGCTTTGGTTTGACGAATGCATTTACAACATTCATGTATCTCATAAACAGAGTCTTCAAACTTTGTTTAGATCTGTTTGTCATCCTCTTCATTGATGAGATACTGGTGTATTCAAGGAAAGAAGAAGATCATGCTAGTCACCTCAGGATTATTTTGCTGACTTTGAAGGATAAGGAGCTATATGCCAAGTTCTCCTAGTGCGAGTTTCGGCTAAAGTCTGTGGCTCTTTTGGGTCATATTATTTTTAGTGATAGGATTAGAGTTAACACTCAGAAGATAAAAGCAGTACAGAGTTGGCCTATACCCACATCTCCAATTGATATAAGGAGTTTCTTGAGTTTTGGTAGGTATTATAGGAGATTTGTTGAAGGTTTTTCATCTATATCGTCTCGTTTGACCAAGTTAACTCAGAAGACTGTCAAGTTTCTATAGTCTGAATCTTGTGAAAAAAAGGTTTCAGGAGTTGAAAAAGAGATTGACGACCACGTCAGTTTTGAGTTTACCGGAATAAACTCAAGGTTTTATGGTTTATTTGGGCTGCGTATTGATGCAAAATCGAAAGGTTATAGCTTATGCTTCTAGATAGTTGAAGGTTCATGAGAAAAATTATTCAACACATGACTTAGAATAAGTTGCAGTAGTGTTTTGTTTGAACATATGGCGGCACTACTTGTATGGTGTTCATGTTGACATATTCACCGACCACAAGAGCCTCAAATATGTCTGGCACTCATAAAGAACTCAATCTATGACAAAGAAGGTGGTTGGGATTAGTCAAGGATTATGACATCAGTATTCTTTACCACCTAGGTAAGGCTAATGTGGTTGGTGAGGCGTTATGAAGGTTGTCTATGGGAAGTACTTCCCATGTTGAAGAAGTAAAGAGGGAGTTAGAAAAAGACGTTCACATACTTGCACGTTTGGGAGTCACACTTATGAATTCTATAGAAGGAGGAATAGTGGTGACCAATGGAGCTGAGTCGTCGTTAGTGTCAGAAGTGAAAGAGAAGCAAGACCAAGATCCCATTTTGCTTGACTTAAAGGCGAATGTTCATAAGCATATAGTATTGGATTTTGAAGAAGGGGGAGAAGGTGTGATGAAGTATCATTGTAGATTATGTGTCCAAGGGTGGATGAAATCCAAGAAAAAATCATGGAGGAAGATCATAGCTCAAGATACTCCATCCATTCGGGTTCCACCTAGATGTACCATAACTTGAGAGAGGTATATTAGTTGGAAGGCATTAAGAAATATATTTCTTAGTTTGTTTCCAAGTGCCCAAAATTGACAGCAAGTGAAAGTAGAACACCAAAGGCCAGCAGGTTTAAATCAGAATATAAAACTTCCCGAATGGAAATCGGAGATGATTAATAAGGACTTCATCATAGGCTTGCAAGGATCTTGAAGGAAACATGATTTTATTTGGGTTATTGTTGGTAGAATGACAAAATTATCCCGTTTCTTGATGGTACATAAATACTACCTATTCGGTGGAGAATTTACTGCACAATTCTATAGACAAACAGAGCATACTATCCAGAACTTAGAAGATATGTTGGGAGCTTGTGTGATCGAGTTCAAAGGTAATTGGGATGATCACATACCTCTCATTGAGATAGCTCAAAACAACACCTACCATTCGAGCATCCAAATGGCTCCATATGAGGCTCTTTATACGAGAAGGTACAGATCTCCAATTGGATGGTTCAAAGTTGGTAAAGCAGTGTTGATAGGACAAGATCTAGTTCAACTAGCTATGGAGAAGGTGAAAGTGATTCAAGAAAGATTGAAGACGTAATAGAGTCGCCAGAAGCCCTAAATAGATATTAGAAGAAGACAATTAGAGTTTGAGGTGGATGATTTGGTATATCTGTAAGTTTCAACCGTAAAGGGTGTTATGAGGTTTGGTAATAAAGGGAAAGTTATTCCCCGGTATATTGGACCTTATAGAATCATTAAAAGAGTGGGCAGTGTGGCTTATAAGTTGGAGCTACCCCAAGAGTTAGTAGCAGTTCATCTGACATTCTATATTTCTATGTCGAAAAAGTGCTTGGGTGATCCTTTGTTGATTTTTTTCAATTGAGAATGTTAGGATTAAGGATAACTTATCCTATGAAGAAGTCTCGGTTTAGAATTTCGATCGAAAGTTTGTATGTTGAGGACAAAGGAAGTTGCTCCAGTCAAGGTCCTTTGGAGGAACCAAGTCATTGAAGAAGTAACTTGGGAAGCTGAGGAGGACATGAAGTAGAGATAACCACATCTCTTTAATAACCGGAGAGAATGTGAATCAAGGTATTAAATCTCTTCCTTGCACGTTATTAGACTGTGTAAGAATGTTATTACTTGCTGTTGTTGTTGAATATTGAACGGATGTTACTACCCTTAGCATTGTGAAAAAATTCTCATCTGAGGATGAATGTTCCCAAGGGAGAGATATTTCAACATCTCTTAACTTGAATTATCTAATAATAAGCTAAGAAATCAAGAATAATCATTTTTGAAAGTAAGTAGGGAAATATGGAAAATCTCCAGCTTTCAAAAGTAAGTTTTGGTCATTTTTAAATGGTCATAACTTCCAGCTCAAGAGGAGTTTGAATGAGTTGTTTATATGAAAGGAAATCTCTTGGGAAGATCTTTCCAATGCGCCAAGTTTGTGAAATTTCAAGGTCGTATGAGGGATATATGAATTTTTGAAGTTGGATTGTTTGACTAAGGAAAGTCCAATCCGGATTTCAGTAAGCGCAAAGTCATCTTTTAACCCTATTATTTCCTAATTCGTTTAAATGGCTATTAAAGGGTAAAAACCAAGTCCCAATTAAGTTTAATAAAAATTAAGAATGCTTAGGTCTTTGGAGAAAAAGAGAAAAGAAGAGATGATGAAGAATTCTTCAAGGAATGCCAAGATCGTTGTGTGGATTTCGTCATGGGTGATCCCTATCGAGGTATGTTAGATCATTATGTTTTGGGTCCTTTAAATCACACCCCAATTTGATTCAATTCAGCAAGTTACAGTTTATTGAATGATGAACATGGAAGTTCCTTACAAAAAAATGTGAAATTCTTAATGGTTGAATTGTAATTTATCTCTAGTAGAGTTAATTCATGCTTTTTGACTGTTTTGGTGTCTGATCTATTAAGTAGTGAGGAATTTAGTGTTCCTTAATGTTTGGAGTGGGATCCCTGGAAGTTTAGGAGGTTCATAGATGAAAAACGGAGAAGAAAAGTCGGAGGTTCCATCTGACAAACCCTGGCACGCTGTGCTTGCCAGAGCGCATCATATTAGAGTCTATCCGACAGCCTATGGTGTTCTGCGCCTCGAAGAGTGCCAAGACCCCCTAGACACATCGTTCATTCCTTATATTTTTGTACTAGTTCTTATGTGATGCACCTATCATTCCTATTTGATTCCAACAATCTAAACTACATCTAAACATCATGAAATAATCCATAAACATGAGATCATGATCGTTGAATTCATACTTTAATTCAAGGGAAACTAAGATCAATGTCAAAGAAGCTAAGAGTCAAGTTTAAAGGTTAAAAAGTAAGTCAAAGTATGTCCTTAAAGTTTTCAAAGAGTCTTAAACAATCATTTTGACTTTGTTTTAAGGCTCAAGTTACAAGTTGAACAAAGAGTAAAGAGTGGAGTTAAATTCTCAAAAGCTATTATGGAAGGGTTAAATTCTCAAAAGCAATTAGGGAACTAAGTATTCCCCTAAGAGTTATGTTCAAGTGAAGTAAAGTGTAAGAGTTGAGTTCATCTCTTAAAATTTATAGGGGAACTATGTATTCCCTAAAGGTTTATAGATGTTTTCACATTTAAAGTAAAACAAAAAAAAGGAAACTAAGAGTTCCAAAAGATTTTTGAAAAAAAAGAGGAATATTGATTCCATAAAGGAGACTTTTGAAGCTATAGGGTCTATTCAATTATCTTAACCAAAAGGAAATAAGTTTTGTTACAAGCATGAGCCAAAGTATATTTTTGGAGTAGTATTGAGCATCGATATGGGTATGAGAGTTCATATTAACTCAACTCTCCATGTAAACCATGAAGATATTATGGGTGCTAACAAGTCATACTTTTTAGATGATCACATAAATTAAAACAGTGGATTCACTAAGTTAAGTAAGGTCATATACCGATGGCAAGCTATATGATGGTCCTTGGCAGCCTGAGGTAAAATATTGTATCATCATATAGGCTCATAGTTATGGTTGTCGGTTAGAGAATCTCCCATAAAAGTTAAATTACTTACATAGATAAGTAAAGTGGAGTTTGTTATTGCTGTTTTTTAATGAACTATGTTTTTTAATTTTTTTATAAGATTTATATACATACATACATACATACATATATATATACATAAATATATATATATATATATATATATATATATATATATATATATATATATATATATATATATATATATATCACATGTGTTATAAATTGCTTTATATAGATACTTTGAGTTAAACATATTCTTGAGTTGAGCATAGCCAAGTAAGTTCATGTGAATCCTTCAAGCTTAAGTCGTTGTTTAGCATTCCAACTCGCATACTCGTATATTTAATGTACTGATTCCTATTGGCCTACTTCGTTTCATGATGCATACGCAGGTAACTAGGATCATCATGCAGCACACCATTGATCCACTTAAGAACTTCGCAGTCACTTGGTGAGCCTCCTTGCATTCAAAAGGACATCCATTTCTTTGTTTTTTAGCTTAGCTATTTAGGATTTTGTGGGGTCTATCTCGACATCCATCTCAATTATTAAAGTCTTCATAGACAGATAGACAGTTAGTAGTTTATTTTTAGAGTCTCTTTTGTTTTTATAACTTCATATGTTCAAGTATTAAGACTTAGGTGCCATTTTGGCCAAATTATTATATTAAGTATTTCTTTAAAACATGCTATATTTCTTAATTTATCTGAGTTAATTCCTTTTTAGTTAAGTTAGACAAGCCAAGGGTTCGTTTGGGGGGCATCAATGTTCTTCGAGTGCCAGCCACTTCCTGGGTGTAGGCTCCGGACGTAACAAGTAATTTGACGTGGAGGCTCAAATAGGGTTGTGTCTAATAGTCACCTCTCGTTCCAAACTATGTGACCCATAGGATTGTCTTAAATGACCTTGCTAGTGGATCCACATAGACTTTATGAGATGATATGAAATTTCTACATTAGCAAGTAGACTCTTCGTTCTCGATTTTGGAGTTACATTGAATTCCATGTCATAGCTTACATGGTCTATTATCGGTTAAAGCTATATACCTCCAAAAGAACTATATCACCTTGAATGATACTATGAAAGATTATTAAATTATTTTAAGTACACATTATCCTAATTCATGATTTGTGATTTCTCTTAAAGACTTTTATTATGTTTTAGCTTGAGTAATCCATATAATTTTTAAAATCTCTGCATGGGCATGTTTATGTTTCTATGCATATACCCATACTTAGATCATAACATGTACTAATGCATACTTGTGCCTATATTATTTTATAATATAGGGTTTGATGCTTCTCCTCCTCACACTCGTGACTAGTTTGTGTTGCCATCTAAATTTAGTGGATAGGTGAGTCCTTATGCTTCAAGGGCATAATCATGATGATTTTTATTTATTATGTTTTGTTTCATTTTAAGACTTGTGCGTGGTGTATGAAATACGACCCAACCAGTTTTATGATTGTACAATGGCTTCTCTTGAAAAAAATTAGATTTAAGCACTTATGTTCTAAATTCTATGATGATTTAGCAAAGCCTTCAAATTTCTTTTGATGATGAAAACGGGAACCAAGTTCACAGAAAAAATACAAAATTTCATAATGAGAGAACTGGGAAGGAGTTGACTCATGAAAATAAAATAAAAAAGAAAGAGTTTTTGTTTTAAATAGCAATTTGAGTCCAAAGAGGAAAACATTATTAATGCAGATGAGCCTATCAAAAATAATGAAAGGAGGCACACAAGTTCAAAAAAGAAAACAATATTAATTTCTTTCCTTATACAAATTGTCAAGCTAAATTCAATACCTATAAAAGTACAAGGCAGAAGTACGAACAAAGAATCTGGGCAAATTAAAAAAAAGAGAGTTAAGAAGTGCGAGGACACAAACTATTCTGACAGTTGAACAATGTAGAATAAAGAAGTACTAGAGTAGAATTCTTTCGGTTGAATTTAGTTTGGTTGATTTAAACAAGAAGTGAATTTGACTTCTTTGAGAGCTGATTGGACAGAATTGTAACAGGAAGCAAGTTTTACTTCTTGAGAGCAAAGTAAGTTAACAAAATGAGACATAATAAATGTTTTTGTTAAAAGAAGTATTGTTAGTTTCACGGGTGATAGTGAAGACAAAAGGGTAAACGGAAGGAAAGTTTTAGATCGAAAAGATGAGTAAAAGGATATTTTTAGACAAAAAAAGGAATGAAGGATATTTTCAAACATTTTCGTATTGTTCATGGATAGTTACTTTTACCCTGTTTTGTATTTTATTTGATTCATTGAGCTATGTTGTTATGTACAACGCCTGCACCCTGGATGCATTCGACACTCGAAAACCATTGTGTCCCCAAGAAAACCCTTGAGCTGGCTCAAATCATAGCGGAAGACTTACTCATAAATAAGATGAACTCATAAGCATAACTTTAATAAATGTATCAAAGGAATACATAGAACATTTTGTAAATAAAACATCCACTTGCAAAAGAGGAAACACAAGTCCTAAAAATAAACAACTAAAACTGAAAAGGACTCATGAATTACTAATGTCTATCTATGAAGCCTCTAATAACTGAGATGGACGTCAGGAGCAGATCCATGACATCCTAATAATAAAACTGGAATAACGACATAAATAAGGGATCCTTTGGATGAAAATGAGGGATAGTGTCTCTTAGTCCATCATTGCTTGGTCAACATGTTGATCAAAGATTTTAAAAAAAAAGCGACGGACATAGAGATGTTGTCCATCACTTTCTTTAAAATATCTACATATTCTAGACGCGATTTTTCCCATTTTCTTCTCTACACTGTCTATTCCTTCTCTATAAAATCTCCCAAGTCATCTACGCTGCTCCAACCCTACCGCTGCCACTGCTTTTGACATTTCCGTTGTTACTACCGCCACCCTCCCTATCCATTGTCTCTTTCTCCTTTAATTTAAGGTTAGAGTTTCATCAAATTAGTTTTAAAATTTTTCATTTTTTGGTATATTGTTTGATTTTGTTAATTAGTTGTTGAATTTCTATTTTATCTAATGATTAATTGTATTTGTTAGCAAATGAATTAGGCTTTTTTTATGTAAGTAGTAGTTTGAACATGAAATCTTTAATTTGATTGTGAATTGAGATTTTGTAAATTTGATGATTGTTAGTAATTATGTTGTTAATTTTTAGTTAGAAGAAGTGTTGATAAAGTTTAAATATCATGAATATATATGTTTAATATTTGAATGTCATCAATGAATATATGAGGGTTTAACTTTTTCGAATTAGAACTTGAATATAAACATAATTAATTGTTCGATTAGATGTTTATATGTGACTAATTTAATAGATTAGAGATATGACCTTGAATTAGTTAAAATTACCTTGAAGTTGAATTTGGAACTAATTAGCTTGAATATATAGCTAAGCTTAGAAATTACATATGAACTTGAATCGAAAACTTGAAATTATTAAAACTTGAATGTATATAGAACTAATAACCTTGGATTTGATGTTTATATTTAAGTAGTTTTATAACATTCATATGAACTTGAACTTGAATATAACCATTTCATGGATTAGAAATTTATATATAATTAAGTTTAGAAATTGAATATGAATTAATTAACTTCAAATTTGAACTAGAACTAGTTGAACTAGAACTTGAAGGTTATATATAACTAATTTATTTAAATTCTCAATATTTTTTTCGAAAAAAATCATTTAACTCGACTTGCTTAACCATGTGTACATATATTTATTGGATTTGACACATTAAATTATTTGTTTGTGGCGTGAGTTTCTTTTTTCTTTTTAAAAAAAGAAAGAAGGGTGAATCTTGCAACTTTTTTTTGAATAGTTCAAGGATGTTTTTTAACACAGGGATGTACTTTAAGTTTAGGTCATACTTCAGCGATGCTTTTAGCCAAAAACTCAACTTTTATAACATAAAATTAAATATATTTTAGAGATGAATTAATGTAGTAATTGAACTTAATTAAAATTATTAACTAATTATTATAAATATATATCAACAATATATTAATTTAGCAAACTAATTGTTAAACTTAATATAGAATATAACTGAAAATCTATATTTTTGTAGATGGATCATCGTTTGTCGATGTATAATATACATTAGAAAACTGGTGTTACTTTAAAACTTGAGTTTATTGATGGTGTTAGAGATTATATTGAACATACAATGACACTTTATGTTTTCAAGAATAAGGGATTGGCTAGTGTCCTTGTAGTGCATGTAAGTGCTTAAAAATTTTCAAACCAGATACAATTATTGTTCATTGTACCATAATGGATTTAAGCCTAGATAATTTGTATGAATTGATCTTGGGAAAAGATATGGATTGGATAGTATGATTTATAATTTGATGGTTATAGATGAATATAATATGCTTGCACAACATATCAAATTAGGCTTGAACAAGATAGAGTTGAACATGATAGGGTTCATGAAATGATCAATGCTACTTTAGGGTTTCAAGGTGAGATAGAATCCAAACAAAATTTTGATGAAGCTCGTGACGAAGAAAAAAGACACTTCTATGATGAATTAAAAGAGTCTTGTCGTCTATTATGCGAAAGGAGTTTGCATTGTGCTTTGTCAGTTGCGGTTAGATTAATGAATATTAAATAAGATTAGAATGTTCGTAATGCGGTCGTGGACTCAATCATTTATATTTTTGGTGAAATAGCTTATCTCGAGTTTAAGATATCTAAGAACTTCTATTATGCAAAGCGTTTGGTTTCTAAGTTAGGATTGACATATGATCAGGTCGTTCTTAAACACATGGGCTAATGAAGTCATCTATACAAAATTTCCCAAATGGGTTAATGACTATGTTACTAGGCAATAATTTAGAATTTACTAATATATTTATGTTATACTATTTATATTACTTGAATTAAGAATCACGTAGGTTTACGATGAATACTAAAGTGTCCAACATTTGCAATTAGTGAAAGAAGTAGCACCTCCACATGAATCTCAAGTACTACCAATGAATAAGTATTGTGTCAATCGTTTTAAGTTTCAAACTAAAAAGTTCTAGGAACAAGAAAATAAATAATAGCGGTATCTACATACAAGGTGATGATGATGGTACTAGCTAAACTGTTGAATATTATGGTGTCATTCATGAGATTACTAAACTAAGCTATTCAGGTTGGCCTAAGAAGAAGCTTGTATTATTTTGGTGTGTGTGGTTTGACCCATCACATAGAGGCAAAAAGGTGGACCATCAACATAATATAATTGAAGTTAAGCACAGCAAGAAATTCAGAAGTTATGATCCTTTTATTTTTGCAAAAAATGCTAAACAAGTGTATTGTGCTTCACATCAATTTACTAGAGACAAAACTGATTGGTGCACTATTATAAAAGTAAGCCAGTGGGAAGAATTTAAATTAAAAAAATCTTAGATGTGAGGTATCAAAATGATGTTGCAATTGTTCAACACCAAGTTGATGCTGAATTGGAAACCACACTACAACATCCTCAATACATATTAGAAGAAGTATTCGGTGATGAGATACTAAATGTTGAGGAAGAAATATCCGAGAATGAGGAAAATTAATCATTTGATAATGTAGAATGAGACGATAATGAAAATTAAACAAATAAGGAGGACAAATGGGAGAATGATGGAACTGAAATATATGAGAAGTATATTAGAAGAATTATCTGATGATGAGATATATTATATTTGCATACATATGTTGTAACATGTCGTAACTTGAAATAGCTAAGAGTAAGCTAAGAAACTAAAAATAATAATTTTTGGAAAGAAAAGGGAATATCTGGGAACTTTCTCTAAATTAAGAAACTGAGTTTTGGTCATATTCAAACGGCCATAACTTCTATATAAGGATGTGTTAGAGATTCTTCTGGATATGGGTGAAAAGCTCTTGGAATAATCATTCCAACACCACCGAGTTTGCACAATTTCGATATCGTATGAGTGAGTAATGCATTTCAGAATTCGGGTTGTTGGATTGAGCAAAGTCCCAATCTAGATTAAGGGAAGGACAAACCACTCTTTCACCAATTAATTTCCTATTTCATTTTAGGGGTTCACTGGGGGTAATAACAAGTCTTAGAGAAGATTGGAAAAGTTATAATTATGCTTAGGGTGCATAGAGATAGAAAAGAAGAAAGGAAGGAAGAAAAGTCAAGAATGCGCCAAGAATGTCAGCTTTGCGAGTGGAATTCCACGGGGGTGATGGATTAGTCCTCAAATTGGACTCATCTAGGGACTTATTATAACGCAAATAGTGTCTTTGCTTGTGTATTTTATCTCGATATGTGATCAAAACTTCAATGTTTTGGGTGGTTGGGATATGGAAGGAGTATGGATACTTCTGCTCAAAATGGAAGAAAAGATCTAAAGATTCAAAGTGTGCATTAGACAAGCACACTTGCTGATACGGCGTATACCAAAATTTTTCCTTCTGTTACGGCAAGTGAGCATTGAATCAAGTGAATCAAAAGGCAATGAAAAGAAGCAGTCGGCGCTTCACAGAATAGTTCCGCGAAGCAGATTTATTCCACCCAACGTTATAACATGCATGGATATGAAGTCAAGGCCAAAATGGCGACAAAGCAGAAAAAGGGAAAGTTATCGAATCACTCGATGATTATATGACTAAAAACGCCAAATGGATCCACCAACACTAAATCCGAAACCTATAAGTATTGAACTCTTTTATTATTTAGATATAGAAATTTAGAGAGAAAAAAATATGCGCTTATTTTAGAAACTTTGTTCTTAATTAGTCTCTCAAGTTTGGAGAGGATTTTGCAGAAGCTTGAAGAAAGAAGTTTTCTTCCAATCTTGGAAGTGGGTCTTCTATATTTACCTTCCTTTGCTATTTTTGAGGTTTAATCTCTTATATCCACTTTATTTCTTTATTATTTTAAGTATATTTTTATTTCTTGATGTGTGGTTAAACTTGGGGTGTCATTTAGAAAATATGTGTTGATATTAGTGTTGGATCTTAATTGATGATAGGATCAAATGCATTTTAATGGTGATTTCACTTAGTGGTTATGATTTAATTTAATGGGTTTGTAGATAAAAATACAAAACCACCTATGTTTATTTGGCTTACCCAAGAGGGAGGTCGCGAAAAGAAGACCACTAGACTTATGGTCTAAGAAATGGGTCGACATGAGGTTGAACCCGAGAGGGTAAGCCCTAGTATCATATCCAAGAACCCTCTACCTAATTGTAAGGGTGTGGGTAAGACGTAGGTTGGCTAGTTTAGACGAGTGGGTGTCTGAGAAGAGCCCATTTGATATGGGGTAAGTTTCCTGAGAGGAAACTTACTTTAACATAAAGCTTAGCCTAGTCACCATTGTCTTGCGAATTTTCATATCAAAAATATGTACCCATTAGTTTCTGTCAACCTATATTGCGGTCACACTCCAAGAACACTCTCACTCTCTCGTACTTGTTTTCTCCTTTATTTTTGCTATTCTACTACTTTGACAAAACCCCTTTCTTCATATTTAACACTTTGGTGTCACAAATTGAAATCAATTTATGTTTAAGTCGAAAATGTCTTGAGCTATCACTATTTAGGACGGATTCTATGTAGCTACCACTTTCACTACAACTCCCTTGGAAAAAAACCCCAAACATTGGTTGGGTTACTTTACTAGCTTTGATTTGAAGAAACTCAAATTGTAGGTTAGTTTCGTTGATCACAAAATATAAAAAGATATACATATTGAAGCATCACTTGATCCCCGTCAAGGTATGTGAAATATTTTAGTTTTGGATCAGTTTACCCATAAACCAAACTCGTTTCAATTTATGTATTTTCAAGTTGGTTGATTGATAAAAAGTGAAGTTCTTGAAAAACATTGTTGAATTGTTGTTGGTTGAGTTATTGAATGCCTAGTTTTTCTTTGATTCATTTTTCAAGGCGGTTTTTCGAGTTAAATCTATTAGAAATTGAGGGTATAAATGATCCTAACTATTTGGAAAAAGAACCATGGAACTTTATAGTGTTTAGAGATGAAAAATGTAGGAGAAAATTTGAGAACACCTATCTGTAGGGCCATGATGCACCGCACCTCCCACAGCCCCACATTACAATCTCTATCCGTAGGGAGTTGGGGCGCCGTGCCAGCCAGAGTGCCCTAAACTGTCCACTAAAGATTTGGGCCTGGCGCCCTATCCCTCTCAAAGCGTCAAGGACGCAAGTTCACTCCATTCATCCCCCATCTTTTGAGCTAGTTTCTAAGTGATGTACCTACGTTTCCTAATTAATTCTAACAATCTTAGGTACATCTAATGTCATGCCCCGAGCTACCTTCGAGACGTGGACATGGAAACTAGGACCACATGTGATCCAAAGCTAACCCTGCTGGCATGATCATGAGCATACTAAAGATAATAAACTGTTGCGGAAGCTAAATCATACTTAAAATGAAAAGATGGAGAATACTCATATTCTATAATTAAGATATTTGAAAACAATGAGTTTAATACAAAAGAAATATTAACTCAATACTAAATTGAATCTAACTATGTTTGAAAATAGCCTTTAAACTAGACTAGAAATACGGGGACAAGCCCCAGCTAAATCTAGCAAAAACTGAAACTAACCGACTAAAGAATAAAATTAAACTCATGGCTGTTATCCTTGGAGAATGAGGACTCACCACTGAATCTGCTGAACAGGAGAACGGGAAATCGATCTATGCGTGATCTGGATGCTGAAAACCTGAACCTATATCACGAAGAGATGTTGCGCACATATGCGTGAGTACTTGAAAGGTACTGAGCATGTAGGATAGAGTAAAGTTTAAATAAAACATAACTGAACAAGCACAAAAACAAGTATAATAATCTGAACGTGATCTGCTGATTTCTGAGGTAACTAGATGCAATGACCAATTTATAACATGTTAAAACTGAATATACTGATAAATGGTCAATGTAGAGAGTCCGACTTTACTATGGGAGCTACTAATAACCGATAATAAAACCACATGAGCTAAATGTGGAGTCCAATGTATATGCCCATCGAGAGGACCTAATATACCCTGCCAAAGGTATAAAGGCATGCTGGCATGATCACTAAACTGATTGCCCACAGAGGGGACTTAAAACCTACTTGGCTAGTAGTTCTCAGACTATTGAGTACGCTAAACCCTAGTCCAACTCGGTATTATGCTACTCCCAATGTATTCTGTAAATTAACTAATTATATCTTATTTTCTGTAAATACTACATAGCTTGAAACTGAACATGCGAACTGAGAATGCAACAATTAATCTGGTATGCGTTTATAACTGAGGCATGTATATCTGAAGTGTCTGAAATATATGACCTAGCATGTGTAATTCAAGAACTACACATGCGATAATCTAGGTAATAACATGGTAATCTAATTTGGAAAATATATTTAATAAATTCATGAAGTTATATCAGAGTTCTAGAAACCCTAGGTTTAATCATGATAAGAGATTCAAGAAATGACTGAAACTGAGGACCCAATGGGTGAAAGGAACCCACTACTGAAATCCCATATACTTGGGGATGAAATCCACGGAAAAATACTTAGGTTTCGAGGTTGGAACTGCTGGAGACTATTCCATTCTTGAACTAGGGTTCTTGAGCTTTTTTCTCCTCTCTTGCTTCTAATTTTTAAAGTTTTTATTTAATAATTTGACTTGTATATGTTTTAATTATGTTTCTAGGCTTAAACTCACTAAAATCTGATGATTAGGGTCATAACATAACTTTAAATAGAGTGGGAAAGGTCAAAAAGACCCCTCGGAAGGTTGCTATCGGGCCTCACGACAAGCAGGACTGACGGTCCATCGTGCGTCCGATGCCCCGTCATTGGGTTCACGTGAGGGCCTGTTCGATAGGCCTTTATTAAAATGGGCAGAACTTTTTACTCGGAGGTCTTATTTTAGCAAGGTTGGTGGATATGGAAAGATAATGCAATTATATATCTGCGGGTAGGTCATATGAGACATAATTCATTTTGTGCTAAGAGTTATGATCATTTTAAGTTGACCCAACTACATTTTCCCTTAACTGGCTGCAAATTTTCCATCTACGGACCGTAGATCCACCTACGAACCATGCTGGTCATCCATAGATCTTGTCATAGAGTGGTTGAAAGGATTCTTGGTCGACGGTCACGGACTACGGACCGTCGTTTCACCTACGAACCGTAAGTACGTTTGTTTTCCAAGAATTAACCAATTTTTCTAGGCAAAAATTTTTTGGAGTTACTGATCTCATCGATGGCTCTGCAGGATAGAATGTTGTTCAGGCTACGGTCCATCGATGCCACCGTCGGTAACACCTACAGATTTTTTTGAAAAACTAATTTTTGGTCTATGTTGGCTACGGGGTGTTACATTATCTCCCCCTTGGGAACATTCGTCCTCGAATGAAGAGTAAACTAGCTAAAATACAGGGAGAGAGATTCAAACCCCACTACTAAACACTGAGAACTAAGTTCTGACTGAATTGAGTTCTGAGTACATGCAATTACGCTAAAAATGAAAGTACAAACTGAGGAACATAATTCTAAAATTGAATTTACGCATGATTCATGGCTGCTTCTGCTTCCCAAGTAGCTTCCTCTACGGACTCTCTCCTCCACAAAACCTTGACTGAAGCGACTTTTTTGTTTCTCAACCTTTTAACTTGACGGTCAAGAATCTGAACTGGTACATCCTCATAAGAAACGCTATCTTTCACCGCTACACTTTCTAATGGCACTACAGAGGCTTTGTCACCCACGCATTTCTTCAAGAGTGAGATGTGGAAGACCGGATGCACTGCTGCTAATTTTGCTGGCAACTGTAACTCATATGCCACCTTGCCAATCCTTTTCAAGATTTTGTAAGGGCCTACATATTTAGGATTGAGCTTCCCTTTCGTTCCAAATCTCAATACCTTTTTCATAGGTGAGACTTTCAGAAAAACCCAGTCATCAACTTGAAACTCCAGTTTTCTTCTCCTTAATGAGTTGCACTTTCTCCATAGCATAAAGGACTGAATTTGGCCCTATCAAAGCTGCTTCACCTACTTCAAACAAACCAACAGGAGATCTACATATACGCCCATATAAATCCTCATAAGGGTCTATCTGAATGCTGGAATGATAGCTATTATTGTAGGAAAACTCAATAAGAGGAAGGTGATCATTCCAACTACCTTTGAAATCGATCACACAAGCTCTGAACATATCCTCGAAGGTATGAATGGTACGCTCTGCCTGCCCATCCATCTGTAGATTAAATGTTGTACTAAGGTACTTGAGTAACAAGACCTTTTTGAAATGACTTCCAGAAATAAGAGGTAAACTGAGGACCTCTATCTGAGATGATAGAAAAAGGAACCTCACAATTTCAGTAAGGTAAATCTTGGCATAGTCCTCTGCCGAATATGTAGTCTTGACTGCCTAAAAGCGAGAAGACTTAGTCATCCTATCAACTATCACCCAAATTGAGTTATGTAGTCTACGATTACGAGGTAACCCTGTGATGAAATCTATATTGATCACATCCCACTTTTATGTAGCAATATCGATCTCTTGAGTCATACCTCCTGGTTTCTGATGTTCTACCTTGACTTGATGGCTATTGGGGCACTTACTCACAAAGACTACTATATCCCTCTTAATGTCATTCCACTAATAGACTTCTCGCAGATTGCGGTACATCTTAGTTGCACCTGGATGAATAGAATACCTGGAGTTATAAGCTTCTGCATGAATATGCTGCCTAAACTCTCCCATATCAGGAACACACAATCTACCTTGGTAGCGAAGTACACCATCTCCCCCTTGGGAGAAAACCTCCACTCTCTAATTGTTGACTGCACCCTTTAGTTCAAGCAAGATCGGATAGCTCTCCTGCGTTTCCTTAACCTCCACTACCAAAGACTATTCTACCCCATTCTGAAATGTTACACCAATGTTTGATATGCTCATAAGGCAAACTCCCAAGCGAGCAAGACTGTGAACATCCATCACTAGCTCCTTTCCTTTTTCCTCGACATGGGATACACTACCCATAGATAATCTACTAAGAGCATCGGCCACTATATTCGCCTTCCAAGGATGATAATACACACTCATACCATAATCCTTAAGGAACTCAAGCCATCTCCTCTGGAGAAGATTCAACTCTTGCTTGGTGAACACATACTGAAGGCTCTTATGATCGGTTAACACATCTACACGAACACCATACAAGTAGTGTCTCCATATCTTGAGTGCAAACACCACTCCTGCAAGCTCGAGGTCATGAGTTGGATAGTTCTTCTCATGCACCTTAAGCTTTCTAGATGCATATGATATAACCTTATCTCTTTGCATCAACACACAACCAAGGCAAACTGTGGATGCATCACAATAGATCGCATAACCATTTGAACCCTCTGGTAGAGTCAAGACAGTAGTTGTAGTCAATCTAGTTTTCAATTCTGCGAAGCTTTTCTCACAATCATCAGACCGTTGGATCTTGACCATCTTCTGAGTCAACCTTGTCAATGGTGAGGCTATGGATAAAAATCCTTCCACGAACATTCTGTAAAAACCTGCAAGACCTAAGAAACTTCTGATATCTGTAGTAGAGGTAGGTCTAGACCATTGTTTCACTACTTCTATATTTTGTGAATCTACGCGGATCCCTTCGCTAGATACAATGCGATCAAGGAAAGCAATGGATTGCAACCAAAACTCACATTTACTAAACTTAGCAAATAACTAGCGATTTTTGAGAGTCTGCAGAACAACTCTCAAATGACTTGCATGTTCTTCCTAACTCCTAGAGTAAATGAGGATATCATTAATAAAGACGATAACGAACAAGTCTAAGTACTGTTTGAACAGTCAGTTCATCAAATCCATGAAAGCTACAGGAGCATTGGTTAGTCCAAACGACATAACTATAAATTCATAATGACCATATCGAGTTCTGAAGGCTATTTTCAGAATGTCACTATCTCAGACTCTGAGGTGATGATAACCCGATCTAAGGTCTATCATTGAGAAATTACTAGCACCCTAAAGTTTGTCAAACAAGTAATCAATCCTGGGGATGGGATACTTTTTTTTGATTGTGACCTTCTTCAACAATCTATAGTCAATGTACATTCTGAGAGAACCATCTTTCTTCTTTATGAACAATACTGGTGCATCCAATGGTGAAATACTAGGTCTGATGAAACTCTTATCTAGAAGGTCTTTCAACTGCTGTTTCAATTCCTTTAGCTCTGCTAGAGCCATTCTGTAAGGAGGAATAGAAATAGGTAGTGTATATTGAAGGAGATCAATTCCATAGAAGATTTACTTTTCGAGAGGAACCTCAGGAAGATCATTTGGAAATACTTGTGGAAATTCATAGACTACTGGAAAATACTTAAGAGATGGGGTTTCAAGGCTAGAATCCTTAGCCCGAACTAGATGATATAGATAACCCTTAGATATCATCTTTCTGGCCTTAAGGTAAGAAATAAATCGACCCATAGGCACCAGGCTACTACTCTTTCATTCTAAGAATGGTTCGTCTGGAAACTGAAAACAAATAATCATATTTCTACAATCGACTGAGGATGACACTAGTGTAACCAATCCACGCCTAGAATGACATCGAAGTCTACCATTTCTAAATCTACTAGATCTGCTGAGGTGACTTTCTAAGAGACCATGACACGGAAATTTCTATATACCCGTCTAGATATAACTGGGTCACCGACTGGAGTAGAGACTGTGAAGGGTTTTGAGAGAGTTTCTGGACTGACACTAAATTGGACTACTATATAAGGAGTTACAAAAGAAAGAGTAGCCCCTTGATCTGACAATGGATAAATATCAAGGTCAAAGACTCGTAATGTACTAGTGACAACATCGGGATAACCCTGTGATCCTGGCAAGCCTGAAGAGCATAGAGTACGTTCTGGAACTGACCGCCACCTGTATCAGATGAGTTACCCTACTGAGTTGGGTGATTTGTTGGTGCTGCTGAATTAGTAGACTAAGCTCTACCATTACCACCTCATTGATCGTGTCTAGAAGGACAGTCCCTCAACCTGTGACAAAATTGACCACATCCAAAACATACTTCTTTTCCTACAAGATACACGCCCGAATGGTTCTTACCACGGGCAAGTGGGGTAAGTGTTGGTGCCTGAAATACTTCCCTGAGACTTAGAGCCTGCTGCTCTACCCTTCTGGTCATACTTATTATTGGAGGATGGAACACTAGCTGATTAAGGGGCTGGAGCTGAAAACTTCTGCTGACCCTGCGAGCGATTTGCACCACCAGATTTCTACTGAGAATTGTCATAGTCCCCAGTTCTAGACTTCTTATTTTCCTTAGCATGTTCCCTAAGCTTATCACCCTCAACCTGATGAGCATTAGACATAATTCTAGAGATGTTCATATATCCTAACAACATTGCATTTCTGCACTCTGTCTTCACAAAATCTGATACTCCATACAAGAATTTATTCATTTGAGCCCTAGAGTCAGCAACCATGTGAGGAGCATACCCGGAGAGTTGGTTGAAACTTCAGCCTATACTCTTGGATTGTCATGTTTCCCTGCCTCAAGTTTATGCATTCTTGGGCCTTTTCTTCTATCAACTCTATTGGGAAAATATGTCGAGATAAGTATCACTGAAGTACTCCCAACTAATAGGAGCTGCATTCGAAACCCTTAACCCTTTCACTGAGTGTACCAGATATGAGCCACGTCTTTCATCTTGTATCACGCAAACTCAACTCAATAATTCCCAGTAACCTGCATCACCTTAAAGATCTTCTTAATTTCGTCCAAGAAATTTTGAGGATCTTCATTAGTTTGCGATCCTAAGAACTCTGGTGGATTCATCCTAACAAAGTCACGAACCCTTGCTGCTGATGATATATTATTTTCATTCATGGGATCATGAACCCGATTGTTCTGGTTGGTTATACAATGAGCCAACATCCATATGGCATTCCTTAACTCATTATTGGAGACTTCTTGATATGGGATTGGAGGAGATGTGCTTACATTCTCATTCCTAGCGTTAGCTTTACGAGGAGGCATGATCTGAAATATAGAACGTCAAGTTAGAATGGAATAAGATCATACCTTACGCACGATAAGAGTAACAAGAAAGTGAAGTTTTTCCTAAAACACTTTATAGCCTCCCTAACATTAAATGTGGTGCACTTAACACCCATGAAAAGGACTCTACTTAGTGCATCCTTTTTAGACATCTTAGAACTGTTGAACCTAGTGCTCTGATACCAAGTATTGTCACAACTCGAGCTACCCCCGAGACGAGGACACGGAACCTAGGACCACAAGTGATCCAAACTGTTGTGGAATCTAAATCATACTTAATATGAAAATATGGGGAATACCCATATCCTATAATTGAAATATTTGAAAAAAATGAGTTTAATACAAAAGAAATATTAACTCAATTCTAAGTTGATTCTAACTATGTCTGAAAATAGCCTCTAAACTAGACTAAAAAGACAGGGACAAGCCCCAGCTAAATCTAGAAAAAACTGAAACTAAATGACTAAAGACTGATATGAAACTCATGACTGTTGTCCTCGGAGATTATTCACTCATCACTTAATCTGTTGAGCTAGAGATCGAATCTGGATGGTGAGAACCTGAACCTAAATCATGAAAAGATGTAGCGCACGTATGCATTAGTACTTGAAAGATATTGAGCATGTAGGATAGAGTAAAGCTTAAATAAAACATAAATGAACAAGCACAAAAACAAGTATAATAATATGAACATGATGTGCTGATTTTTGAGCAAACTAGATGCAATGACCAATTTATAACATGTTGAAAGTATATACTAAATGTACTGATAAATGGTTAATGTAGAGAGTCTGACTGAACTCTGGGAGCTACTAATAACTGATAATAAAACTACACGAGCTGAATGTGGAGTCCAATGTATACGCCCCAGCAAGAGGACCCAACATACCGTGCCAAAGGTATAAAGGCATGCTGGTGTAATCACTTCACTAATCGCCCACAGAGGGGACTTACAACCTACTTGGCTAGTAATTTTGGGACAATAGGGTATGCTAAACCCTAGCCCACCTCGGTATTATGCTACTCCCAATAAATTCTGTAAATTCACTGATTATATCTTTATTTCTGTAAATAAGGATAGCTTGAAACTGAACATGCAAATTGAGAATGCAACAATTAATCTAGTAATCATGCATTTATAACTGAGGCATGCATCTGAAGTGTTTGAAATATATGACCTAGCATGTGTAATTCAAGAACTAAAGAAATACAAAGCTAGGGTTCAGAAATTCATGCAATAATCTGATTAATAATATGATAATCGGATTTGGAACATATATTTAATAAATTCATGAAGTTATATCAATGTTATAGAAACACTAGGTTTAATCATGAAAAGAGAATCAAGAACTGACTGAAACTAAGGCCCAATGGGTGAAAGGAATCCACTAGTGAAATCCCACATACGTGGTGATGAAATCCACGGAAAAATACTTATGTTTCGGGGATGCAACTGTTGGAGCTTGTGGGGTTATTAAACTAGGGTTCTTGAGCTTTTTTCTCCACTCTTACTTATAATTTTCTAAGTTTTGATTTAATGATTTGAATTGAATATGTTTTAATTAAGTTTCTAGGCATAAAATAACAAAAATATGATGATTTAGGGTCAAAACGACGTAACTTATAGGTTAAAAGGAGAGGGAAAGGCCAAAAAGACCCCTGGCAAGGTTGCTGTCGGGCGTCACGACGGCCAGGACTGGCGGTCCGTTTTGCGCCCGACGCCCCATCGTTGGGTCTGTCGTGAGGGCCTGTTCGATAGCATTTACTAAAATGGTCATAACATTTTACTAGGAGGTATGGTTTTATCAAGGTTGGTGGCTATGAAAAGATAATTCAATTATCTATATGTGGGTAGGTCATGTGAGAGCTAATTCATTTTGTGCTAAGAGTTATGATTATTTTAAGTTGAACCAACTGCATTTCCCCTTAACTGGCTGCAAATTTTCCACCGATGGACCATAGGTCCACCCATGAACCATGCTTGTCATTCATAGCTCTTGTCAGAGAGTGGTTGAAGGGAGTCTTGATCGACTGTCACGGACTACGGACAGTACGTCATCCAAGACTTAACCAATTTTTCTACGCTGAAATTTTTGGGAGTTTCTGATCCCATCGACAGTTGTGCAGGACGGACCGTGGTTCAGTCTGCGGTCCGTCGATGCAACCGTTGGTAGCACGTGCAGATTTTTCTAAAAAACTAATTTTTCGTCTGTTCTGGCTAAGGGGTGTAACATTTAAACATCACGAAATCATCCATAAATATGAAATCATAAACCTTGAATCTATACTCCAATTCAAGAAAAGTTAAGACGAAAGTCAAAGAAGTTAAGTGTCAAGTCCAAAAATTAAAAAGCAAGTCAAAGTAAGTTCATAATTTTTTCAAAAGTCTTTGACAAACATTTTAATTTTGTTTTAAAGATCATGTAACAAGTTAAGCAAGGAATAAAGATTTGAGTTCATTTCTCAAAAGTTATAAGAGAACTAAGTATTCCCTAGGAGTTGAGTTTCAAGTTAAGCAAAGTGTACAGAGTTGAGTTCATTTCTTAAAATTTATTACGGAACTAAGTATTCTATAAGAGTTTAGTTTCAAGTTAAGAAAAGAGTAAAGAGTTGAGTTCATTTCTCAAAAGTTATAAGGGAACAAAGTATTCCCTAAGAGTTGCAAATATTTTCATACTTTCAGCAAGAAAGGAAGTTGATACTTCCAACTGTGCTTTTGGCTAGTTTAATAAAGAGGAAACTATGATTTCCATAAGAGCTTTTAAAGCTAAGTTTGAGCAACTACCTCAAACCGTATTACAAATTTAGGAGTGTTAATGACATATAATAGGTATATAGGAATACTATGTAATACATTGTTGATTAAAATAAGTTTACCCCCGACAATAGGTTTCCTTTCCATAAGTACAATTTTCTTTGGACCTATTTTATCTGTTCTGAGAAATGAACCTTCTTTTTTTTAATGATCGCGAATAGGTAAAAGTGAAATACTTCGAGGGAAAGCTTCATTTACTAAAACTAGGGACCTATGCTCAAATTACACCTCCCAAGATAAGTATAAGAAGTCATTATGAACCTAGCAGAGGTTAGGATCGATCCCACGAGGAATATGGTCCAGACATAGGCTACTTCTAACCCATTTGGTAGACATTCAGAAACCCTACTAGGTGCTCGAGATTCAATCACAAGTCTTTTCATAAAAATAAAATATGCTACACTTTCAAAATTGAGCATTACAGACTGAACTTAGTGGTCAATACTAAGGTTATCTCAATATATATATTAAAGGTCCCTCCAGACCGAACTCGATATTCCGGAACTAGTAGAATTGTAAGAATTTATCTGAGGCTGCCTTCCTAAAATTTTGACCAAAGTGAATCGTTAATATTTGAAGCTCCAAAACATAATAACTTACATAAAATCTAAATTAACGAGGATGTGACAAAAATGCCGGTTTAAGTACATCATAAAGGATTAGGGGTTTCTAATGAAATGCACAAAACAAAAAAACAAGACATTAGTACATACATAACCTTGAGGGTCATTACATAAAAAAAATTATTTCTACCACTATTATTTATTGGGTTTTTCCGATATAAGGGTAATTTAATTCAAATACATTAATTAACTATATTATAAAGTGTGTTTCATTCCTCAAATTTTAATTCCTCCTATTTCATGAAGCTTAATCTTTTACATATGTCATAGCTATTCATGTATCTATTGCAATTTCTTTTTGTTATTTTTGTGACTCTTTTTAACTGTGTTAAAAATGATTGAAAATTGATCTCTCTTTTTTCCTGGTGTACATGTTACTTCATATACTTCTTTGGAATTTTCTTCTGGGTTGTGCTACATTTGATAGGCACAACAACAAATATGTGATAACTGATATTGAACAATTAATGAAGTTTGTTAAAAGATTCAAACAAATTGTTCTCTAGCTTGTTACAATTAGTATGTTATTTTGATTGATTTCTTTAGTGACAAATATTTTGTATCTCATTGCACTCTTCCTAGAATATTATTCGTTGTAACCAAATTTATGTGACTTGCTTTCCTTTATACTCATTCCCAACAAGTGACACGCTTGATCTTAATCAACAATTTAGCTATTGAATGTCTATCTTATTCTTAATCAAATGATTTACGGTCACATAGATTTCTATTATTCAATTTGGACCATAAGTTTTAAAAATCTTCCTTTTTTTCTTATGCTCCGTGCAAATTCAAACTACCTCACATAAAATAGGATGAAGGGAGTAGTATAGAGACAATTAGTCCATTTTTTTATCCCAAGTTTACTAATTTTCCATATTTCTTTCTCTCTTTTTTTTGGTCATAGTAAGAGATCAAATTTTCTTGAAACTAACAGATGTCCAAAATACACAATAAAAAAATAATTTTTATCAGCTATAAATATGAAGATTATGAAGAGTGCTAGATCCTGTATCGATATTAATTAATATCGTTAGATTTAATGTCAATATAGACTTTAGGGGCATTTAGAGAGTACTAATTACTTCTGAATACACATATAGCTATTAATTGCTGTTAAAAATAATTTTTTATGTAGTGGTAACTCTTTCTTTTGAGAAAATTTTTTCTATAAATAAAAAGGGATTACTCTTTGTTTTTGTTTCTTTCAATAAAATTGGCCAACTGTAAACATCAACACAATCTGAAAGACTATTTTTTTGAAAAGTATGTTAAGCAACATTCCTTTTTTCGTGATTTTTGGGAGAATAAGGTCATATTTATTATAATTTTTGGATATTTGTGAGTTCAAGTGCTCACAATATTATGCTGCAAAATTTAATATGTTATGTTTCAAAATTTTGGTTTAGAATATTCAATTGTGAACAATTCCAAATAGATGTCACCTAATGCTTGGTTGATAATTGTATTAATTCTTTGTAATTGTATATATACTATATCAAAAACAATAACTATGTTTCAATTTTAATAAGTTAGGGACGGCGTTATGAAACCTAAGCAATAGTAATGAATATTCAAAAAGAATGAGGAAAAAAATCACGATACTAATTATTTTAAGATCATTAACATATGCATTATACGTCATAATTGTCACGCCCCGAGCCTACTCCCTGGACGTGACTGCCACCCAATGACCATTGCTAGCCTTGAGTGAACCCTTGGTCTTACTTACTTAACTCAACGACTTAATAATAATTAAGAATCATTCTCACAAGATAATTTAATATAAAATGTCTTGGATAAAATGACACTTCTCTATCCAAATAGAACATCTGAAAGGCAAAAGAAAAAGATAATCAAAACTGATTATCCAACTAACTATCTATCTATGAAGCCTCTATAGTACTAAGATGAATGTTGTGAAACCCCGCAAGATTATATAAAATAAAAGTATAGAAAGCAATAATAGATTACTATGGAATGCAAGGAGGCTCACCACTTACTCTGAGTGCTCAAACAGAGCAACGAGGTGTTTCATGATGATCCTGGTTACCTGCGTCTGCATCATTAGAAGATGTAGGCCAATTGGCATCAGCACATTGAATTTATGAGTATGCGAGTTGGAATAATAAACAAAAAAGGCTAGAAAAGGTCTAATAGAAAATGTAGAATTTACATGTCTCAAGTCAACTCAACATGATTGAATCATCTCAATGTAAAACAATTTAAGCACATAAAGAAACGTTGTTTGAAAAGATTCTGAAAATTATGAATATATACAAGGATAGCAAAAAATCTTATATGTATGTAAAATACAAAATATTGTGTATATATAAAAACATTTAACTTCTGTAGGAGTTTCTCTAACCCATAATCATCACAAAAGAGCTAGAGTGATGATACAATGTTATTCCTCACACTGCCAGCCCATCCTACACCTTGCCATTAATATAGAACTTGAAGTGTCTAACTGATCAACTAGTCTATGCTTAAAGTGACTAAAGTAATCATCTAAATTGTATGACACTTTTCTACCCATAGTGGTTACATAGCTTATAGATGTTTTGAGTTATCTGGAATCTCCCCAATATCGGTGCTTAATACTTCTCCCAAAAATTTCATTATATTAGCTCTTAAGATTTTAACGTAATTACTTATGTGATTTGAGATTACAGATCAAACCTTAGATCAAAAGGCCACCTTGAAAACCTTAGTTTCCACTCTTGGTTTATTTAGAAAGCATTTACTCTTTTCTGAAAACTAGCCCGGAAGCTTTTCTGAGATCTCAGATACCATTCTTAACCCCAACGCGAAAAAATTATAAAATTTTAGAGAATACTTAGTTCCCTTATAACTTTTCAAAATTGAACTCATCTCTTTACTCTTTTCTTACTTGAAAACTTAAGTCTTAACCAACTTCTAGGGAATACTTAGTTCCTGTATATTTCTTTGAAGGAAAAGACTTCAAATCTTACTCTTTAATCATATTTGAAAATTGAACCCTAAAAAGAGTTAATACGTTTAATAAGGACTCCTGAAAACTTTGAGAAACTTCACTTTGACTTGATTCTTAATTCTTTTGACTTTGATCATAACATTTCCGAATTGGATTATGGATTCAAGGCTAAATCTTACAGTATTTAGTTACTTCTAGGTGTTTAAAAATTATTTTATGTAATTAGAATCATTGGAAGGTGTTAATGTACCTTAGAAGGTCATAAAAAGGCTAAACTATGAAAGTAGGGAAAAAATGTCGATCCAGGAAAAATGGTGGTGCGCCGAGCCAACCTCAGTTGATTCAGGCTTGGTTCCAGCACACTGGTGGCATACCGTTCTAGGCCCAAGTTGACTGAGGCCCTCTTTTGGCGTGACGCTCCTTGCATTGCTCAAGTGCGTCTAACGAATTTTTCAAGTCATTTTTTGGTTCCAAATCGCCTAAACCTTCATGGCTTCATCCCAAAACCCCTAGGTTCATCAATAACTTCAATACCCATTAAATCTAAACCCAAAATAAATTGATAAACTATTTATCAACATTAATGGGCATGCAATCAACTCAACCAAAAAGGGTTTGATGAGATTATCAATAATTCACTTCTAATCATGTAATCAATTCTAAAACTTCTAAACTAACACAAGGTTTGTGTGCGTATGAATTAAAACAATAAGAAAGAGTTCTATCACATTCGGGAATAGCCCCTAAACGTAACTGGTGTAATCGTCCTCTTTGTGGACTAAGGTTAGCGTCTTTGCTTACATCATTATATTAATAGGTCAAATAAAGCGGAAAATTTTAAGTTTTTCATTAGTTCTACTCATAGTCATAGATAGACCTCTACATACACATAGTATAAAATATCGAGTATACATAAACCATTCGTATAGGATGATTACTTAGCCTTCTACTTTTATTGCACATAAGTATGTAGAAAATATGACATACTCATAATAGTCGTCTCATCTCATATCCATCTTCTAAGAGTATTACAACATATAGGTCATCCAATCATTTAGTACTAAATTGAAAGAAAAGAAACATAAGTGACTTAAACTCATAATAAATCCATTAGTTAGATAGTGGTATCTTCTTCAGAAAGTAAGGACCTACCCTACTTGGATGAATAAGAGATCCAAGCCTACTTCAAGTCATCTTAAAAGCACTTCAACGACCGGAACCTAAAATGTTGGGGAAAAGGAAGATTTGAGGTTATTACACCACTTGTACTAAGTATGGGACCATGTTAACACATACTTTGAAAATCATTCTAAGAAAAAGCGACGTTTCATAAAGTATGCACTTTTCATTTAAAAACATGTATGCACATTCAACAAGACCATACTAATCAATTGGACATATTTATTAAGTCATAGGCATGTATATTTCAAGAACAACAACATCAAGTATAGTCAAATTACCATGCATACACTATAATTGAACACAGTCAAATAACTCCATCATAAAGTCATAATAGCAACAAACACGAATAAGAGTACATTTAAACATAACCAAAATAAGACAATTACCCATGAACCCCAATCAATTCAAAAAGTTAAATGATCAGGCAAAGACAAATAACCTTACTCAATAAATTAACCCAACAAGAATCATGACCAACACTCTACTTCACATAACTTTGTATTTAAGAGTACATAGCATCATACCTTAACCATATAGACCAACACATACTCCTAAGTGAAACAAATCAACCTATAGTATCAACAATGTGCAAGTTAATCATTTACATGTCATATAGCATAATAAGGATATTTATACATAAGAAAATCCTCTTAAGACTCCCTTCAATTCTAACTAGTGCAATGTTTAGGTATAGTCACATACTAAACCCCTTAAGTCATCTTATTAGGGTTCATTCCTTTAATTCATTATACCTTTTGGGAACATATTCCTCTAACCGACATAGACCACATGAGCTATTTTGGAATCTAGTGTCATGGAAACCTACACTGAAAGAAGGTGGACTACTTGCCAAGGTAGTACCCGAACATGAACATAGAAACTACCTGGATCCACTAGCTAGTATTCTTGTGGGGGTAACATAGTTCAAGAACTAGGAAATATAGTTGGAACCCTCTTTATGCTACATGCATTATAGTATCCAATCTCAAGAGTACATTAGTGATCCTACCTTCCCTATGTGGGAAGGGACACTTCTCTCTTGTTCACTAGGTGCTAAGCTAGAGTAGATTTTTAAAATGTCTTTACTATCTTTATTAGTCATCATAACTTATTGTAGGTTATAGGGTCTAACACTTGTATAACATCATTAAAATTGTAGATCAATTATAATTTCATGAGTATTTTCCTTTCATAACAATTCATATAGGTGAAGTTAGCACATTAAAATTCTCATATCAAGGTAAGGCAGATCGGTAAAATATTCACAATCTTTATAAAATTTACATCTGAATCCAACACCTCACAATCATAATAAAGACATTTAAATTAAGCATTATACCACCCTACGAAGTCTAATACAAGTCATAGTCCAATAAAACATCATGACTTAATCACAATTAACCCCAATTTGAAGTAAAGGATAGGGATCATAAGACTTACCAAGTCTCCTTCATAGTTTATCATCAAGGTCTTATTAAAAACTCTTAATTAAACCCAAATAGGGTATACATCATCAAATTCAATAAATAACATGATAAAAAAGCTAAAAGAACAACTACATCATAATTCAATAGTAGATTCATAGCTTAAGACAAGATACTTAGTCAATTCACAATATACTTCATAACTTAGATCCTCTTATCAAGAACTAGAATCAAACACTTAAAATAACCTAATTCATAAATTATTATTTTAAAACCATCATCTAGTAGTAATTTAACCAATAACCAAGATAATTGAACCAATGCAATGCAATTCACATCATGATCAACACTTGGGGTTAAGGGGTAAAGGTCATCTTTGACGAACTAGACCAAACAATCAATATATTTCATAATTAGGGTATAATAAATGTTAATATATTCATTATATACAAAATAAATCATAAACAAACCAATTCATAACATCAATTTCGTATTGGATGAAAACCCACTTGAAAACTCAACTTTGGAAATCAATTTTAACCCTTTGAAGAAAGAGGTCTCAAAGGTGAATTAGATCCCATAACTTGTTAATATATGATTATTTATAGAGGAAATTAACCCTTTTAATCCCTTAAACCCTCCCTTAGCTTGGTCTTTAATGGTGTTTTCAACTAGAGAAAAAGAAAAGAGAAGGAAGAGATTTTTGTTTTGTGAGTTATGATTAGTCTAATGGGGTTGGGGTCTTTATATGGGGTGTTAACTAAATTAATTAGTCTTCCCTCAACCCTAAAATAATAACATAACCCCTTAATTAAATATTTGGAACAATTTAAAAATGTGCAGAAAATTACTGGCCCTATCGACAAGACCACGATCGATGAATCGTAGGTCCGTCGACAGCCAGACCCTCCCTCCGTGCTGCACATCCGTAATCTTGGTCAGAGAATATGAAAATAAGGCCCTCTAATTATTTATCTAGGTGTTGGTCGACGGATGGCATCGACACCCCGTCGATTAACACACATCCCCGTTTGCCTCCGTAGGTGAACACTGCTCCGGTAGTCCTGAACCCATAATGCAAGGATCCTCCTCACGGGCCTTTGGTTTGTCATTAGGGAATTGTACCCGGATGTTTTGACCATAAATCAACTTAAAAACATGTTAGACACCCTTGAAACAATTTTCATCATATTTGTACTTTAAGAAGCTAGTCAAATAGGCTAAGGCACGCTAGTACCTCCTTGAACTAGTTTCTAGACGTCATGGACGTTGTTGGATGTTTTGGTTTATAGACTTCCTAAATGACTTACGATCATTATAATGGACCTTAAAACAGTGTATTGCCTTAGGAAACTTATGTTAGTCTCTAGAAAACATCTTATATTTTTGAAATATTACCTCATCCCCCCCCCAATACACTCACAATTAGTAGACCAACCAACAACAATACATAACAACACTAATAATATCACTTGCACAAGACAATTCAAACATCAATTACCACATATAAGTCTCAACATTACATTACGAAGAATATCCTTCTCACAACAACAAGAGCTCAATATAGATTTATTAGTCAATTATGTAAAAGTTCAACATACCAATATGTTACATGTCATTTTCTTTTTCACCATATAAAAATTCACAACATAACTCAAAACAAGCAAAAATACAAATTTCAAGACAAAATGCACAATTTCACTATAATTCATTGTAATGACATCAAAAATGCACCTTTTTCAAAACTTCACTAAAATACAAAGAAACTGCAATTTTAATTATTATTTTCATTATTAGTAAGAACTACTAACCTTAGTTATCAAAAAGATAAGATTAACGAGAATTCATGTCGGCCACGACCTCTCATGTTGCAGCCTCAACTAGGTGATTCTTCCATATCACCTTTACGGAAGCCACTTCTTTATTCTTGAATTTCCTTACTTGCGTATCAAGGATTTAATTGGAATTTCCTCATAAGAGAGGATATCCTTCACACCAAGACCCCAAATAGTACGAATAGACTCGGGATGACCGATACACTTCTTAAGCATGGAAACATAGAAAACTAAATAACCGAAGCCAATTTTACTAGGAAGTTTCATTTCATAGACAACCTTACAAACTCTTGCAAGATTTCATAGGGACCCCCATAATGAGGACTTAACTTCCCTTTCTTGTCAAATCTAACCACCCCTTTCATTGGAGGAATTTTCAAATACACTTTATCACCTTCTTCAAACTCCAAATCCCTTCTCCTATGATCGGCATAACACTTTTGCTGACTGTATGACATTTGCAAGTGATTCCTTATAATATGAACTTTCTCCAAAGTCTTATAAATCAAACTGGGACCAAGAAGCTAAGGTTCACCTACTTCTGACCATCCATACAAGGCTTTATAAGGATCCATGTATATGGATGAATGAAAACTATTATTATAAGCAAACTCCACCAAATGCAAATGCTTATCCCAATTTCCATTGGAATCAATAATACACGCCCTAAGCATATCACAAAGGGTTTGAATAGTATGTTCCACTTGACCATCAATTTGGGGATGAAAAGCGGTACTTAACTTCACCTTTGTGCCCAACCCTTTTTGAAATGACCTCCAAAACCTAGATGTGAATTGTGGACCTCGATGCAATATGATGGATAATAGAATACCATGGCGACACACAATCTTATCTATGAAGATACTTGCATAATATTCCGTCGAATAAGTAGAATTGACAGGAATAAAATAAGCGGACTTGGTCAACCTATGCCCAACCACCCATATCGAGCCATTTTGCTTTTGAGTCTGAGGAAAACCTACAATAAAATCCATATTGATGTCTTCCCTCTTCCTGGTAGGAACTTGTATTTATTGTAGCAAGCCACTGGGCTTTTAGTGTTCGGACGTAACTTGTTGACAATTTGGACAATTAGCAACAAATTCCGCTATGTCCTTTTTCAAATCTTCTACCAAAATACTTCCTTAAGTTCGTGGTACATTTTTGTAGAATTTGGATAAATGGAGTAATGGGACCCATGGGCTTCCTCAAGGATCCGATCCCTCAACCTATCTACACTGGGCACACAAAAGCTTTCTTGATACCTCAAAACACCATCCCCCCTAACGAGAATGGCTCATTAAGCTTGCTAAGAACTGATTCCTTCAACTCCATCAAAGAATACTCAAGGTGTTATTTGGACTTTACCTCGTCTACCAAATATGACTCAGATTTATGATGGACCATGAAACCATAATTCGTAGAAACTTCCAACCTCACACAAAATCTAGCCAACCTGTGAACATCTTTTACTAGATCTTTCTTGGCTTCATGTAAATGAGACACACTACCCATGGATAAACGACTTAGAGCATCCGCAACCATATTGGCTTTGCCAGGGTGATAGAGTATACTTTTGTCGTAATCTTTCAACAATTCTAACCACCCTCTTTGTCAGAGATTCAAATCCTTTTGGGTAAACACATATTGGAGAATCTTGTGGTCAGTAATATATATCAACATGGACACCATAAAATTAATGCCTCCAAATATTTAAAGCAAATACCACCGCCATTAATTCAAGGTCACGTGTTGGATAATTTCTCTCATGAACCATGAGTCTCCTAGAGGCATAGGGTATAACCTTCCAATGTTGCATAAGAACATACCCCAACCCAACTCAGGATGCATCACAATATACGACATAACCCTTTGTACCTTCCGATAGTGTCAATACTGGAGCGGAAGTTAGCCTATCCTTCAATATTTTGAAGCTCTTTTCACATGCATCCGACCATTAAAATTTCTTACTCTTTTGGGTCAAAGTAGTCAAGCGAGATACAAAGAACGCAAAACTATTCACAAACCTCCAATAATAATCGACTAGACCCAAGACACTCCTATTGTTAGTTGGACATAATGGTCTAGGCCAATTCTTGACCTCCTCGGTCTTCCTTGGATCAACCTCAACTCCCTCTCTAGAGATGATATGACCAAGAAATGCCACTGACCTCAACCAAAATTCGCACTTGGCAAATAATTAGTTCTCCTTAAGCACTTGCAATACCACTCTCAAATCGTTCGCGTGGTCACCCTATTTTTTCGAATATACCAGGATGTCGTCAATAAAGACAATGAAAATTGAATCTAGCTAACTTTGAAACACCATATTCATGAAATCCATAAACTCCATTGGGGCATTTTTAAGACCAAAGGACATTATTAAGAACTCATAGTGACCATATCTAGTCCCGGATGCCATCTTGGTTATATCCTTACCTCTCACCCGAATTTGGTGATATCCCAATCTCAAGTTAATCTTAGAAAATTATCCTGCACTTGATTTGATCAAACAAGTCATCAATCCGAGGGAGAGGATACTTATTATTAGTAATTACTTTATTAAGTTGGTGGTAATCAATGCACATCCTTAGGAACCCGTCTTTCATCGTCACAAACAAATCCAAAGCACCCCAAAAATACTAGGTCTAATGAAGACTTTGCCTCGTAAATCTTTGAGTTGAGCCTTCAAATCTTTCAATTCGGATGGAGCTATCCGATAATGAGGAGTTGAAATGGGATTCATATCTGATAACAAGTAGATACCAAAATCAATTTCCCGTTCATGAAGAATATCGGGAAGACCAATAGGAAAGACCTCTGAAAATTCCCTCACTACCAGGACGGACTCACATTGAGTAATTTTTGATTCTAAATCTTGGACTTTTACAATGTGGTATAAACACCCTTTTGAGATAATTTTGCATGCTTTCAAACTAGAGATGATACGACCTCTACGGACACAATTTCCCCCTTTTCACTCTAAAATGTGCTCATTTGGAAAGTTAAACTTCACCACCCTCATTTTACAATCTATAGAGGCAAAACAAGCATGCAACCAATCCATACCCAAAATGACATCAAAATCTAGCATAGTAAGTTCTAATAGATCAACATAAAAAACTCTATTTGCAGACATTATTGGATAATTTCTATACACCCTTTTTGCAAAAACTGACTCACCCACTGGGTAGACACTATAAAAGGTTCATGCAATATATTAGGAAAAATGTCAAACTTTTTAGCTACTAGAGGAGTAACAAAGGATAAACTAGCACCGGGATGAAGTAAGACATATATATCAATAGAGAAGACTTTCAACATACCGGTCACCACGTCAAAAGAATCTCTTGTTCACCCCTAAATATAGGCTTATCTTAAGCCTTTCATTTGAAGAACCACAATAACAAGATCTTGCATCTTGGCATCTTTGCTCTTCCTCTTAGCCCTTGCCTCTTCTACATGTTGGGCATGGAAAATAAGGCGAGAAATGTTCATTTTGTCATGTATTAGCCTAATAATAGTCTTCTTTCAAACCATCTAACACCCCCATCACAAAACAACTCATTTTATCTCTAGGATCGGAAACAAAAGAAGGAGCATATTTTGACGATTTAGTGAATTTCAAGGAGTATTTATAAACACTCATACCTCCTTGGATAAGGTTGATTAGGTCCACCACTTTTGATTTCCTCTCCTCCCTATGAAAGAACGGGTCAAGAAAATCCTGCTAGAAGAGTTCCCAAGTCATGGGTCCACCTCTTAAAGACCTATTGTCCCTCATTGGATGTACCATGCTTGAGCCACATGCTTGAGTTGATAGGTGGATAACTCAGCCTTCTCACTAGTAATGACCCTATGGCATGGGGATTTTGTGTAATTCAATTTGAACTCTTAGGGGTCTTCTTCAACCTTGGACCCATAGAAAGTAGGAGGGTTCATACTAGTGAAATCCCTTATATGGGAGGCCATGGTAGCAACTTATTGATAAGCTCAGGGTACAACCTCCCGATTAGCATGGTTTATCACGGCTCGAGCTTGTGTAGTGGTGGCTTGTGCTTGGGTAGTAATGTCTTGGGCCATTGTGAAGAGAGCAGCCCTTATGTTCTCATCCGTCAAACGAGGAGGATTCATCAGGGTATGGTCATCATTCACATCTTTCTCAAGAGGAGGAACTTGATCACCACGGGGAGGAACTCCTACATTAGCAATCTCTTCTTGAAGTCTTCGTGATGCATTCCTTTAAATATTCATTTCCTATAATCACAGTAAAAGGATTAGATGCAAAAGTACATGGACTTAACACTCCAAAGGAACTATATTGGACTTCCAAGAATGTTCGAGTTTCCTAGGCATCTCATAGATTCCTATTCATAAGTGTGGCGCGCTTAACAATTATGAATACAAACCTACATAGACGTGGTTGAGAGAGACATTGACTTAAAGATATTTAACCTGTCATGCTCTGATACAAAGTTTGTCACATCCGAGAATAGCCCCTAGACATAACTGGCATCGTTGTCCTCTTTGAGGACTAAGACTAGAATCTTAGCTTACGTTATTACATTCATGAGTCAAATATAGAGGAAAATTTAAAACTTTTCATTACTTCTACTCGGAGGTTTACATAGACCTCTACATACACAAAAAATATATATATCGAGTATACATAGAACTATCGTATTGGAAGATCATTAGTCTTCTACTTTTATTGAACATAAGTATATTGAAAATATAACATACTCATAATAGGCATCTCATGTCATAACAATGTAGTGTCTATCAAATTGGTCCTAGCCCATAAATCAATTCAATAAGACCACATATAGGTCATAAAAATGTTTAGTACTCAATTGAAAGTAAAGAAACATAACTCTTAAGCTCATAACAACTCCATTAGCTAGATAGTGGCATCGCCCTTAGAAAGTGAAGACCTACCCTTCTTTTATGAATAAGAGATCAATGCCCTTTTTAAGTCATCTTCAAATCACTTCAACGACCGGAACCTAAAATGTTGGGGAAAAGGGAGAAATGGGACAAGTACACCACTTGTACTAAGGATGAGACCATATACACACATACTTTGAAAATCATGCTAAGAAAAAGGGACATATCATAAACTTTGCACTTTTGGTTTAAAATACTTAATGCACATTCAACAAAACCATACCAACCAATAGGAAATGTTCATTAAGTCATCGGCATATACATTACAAGAACAACAACAGCAAGTCTAGTCAAATCACCATACATACACTATAATCGAAAACATAGTCAAGTAACTCTATCATTAAGTCATAATAGCAACAAGCATAAATAAGAGTACATTTCAACATGACAAAAGCAAGACAATTACCCATGAACCCCTATCCAATAAACAATTGCAATGACCAAAGAAATTCCCATAAACTTACTCAATCAACTAACCCAACAAGAATCATGACTAACACCCTACTTCACATAAAATAGTATTTTGGAGAACCTAGCATCATACTTTAACAATTAGATCAGCACATACTCATAAGTGACACAAATCAACCTATAGTTCAACAATGTGCAATTTCATCATATACATGTCATATAACATTATATGCATATTCAAACATAAGAAAATCCTACTAAGACTCTCTTCAAGGCTAACTGGTTCAATGTTTAGGTAGAGTGTCATACCCCTACCTAGACTAAGCTAAATCCTTTGGGTCATCTTATTAGAGTTCATTCCTTTAATTCATTTTACCTTTTCGGAACATCTTGCCCTAACCGACATAGACAACATGAGATACTGTGGAATCCAGTGTCATTGAGCCATACACAGAAAGATGGCGGACTACTTGCCAAGGTAGTACCAAAAAATGAACATAGAACCTATGTGGATCCACTAGCAAGAATTCCTATGGGGCCAACATAGTTAATGGATTAGGAGATATAGTTGGGACCCTCTTTATGATACATGTATTGTAGTCTACAATCTCAAGAGTACATTAGTGATCCTACCTTCCCTATGTGGACAGGGACACTCCTCACTGAAGTTCACTCGGTGCTAAGCTAGAGTCCCTTTTTGAAATGTCTTTAATGTCTTTATTAGTCATCATACCTTATTGTAGGCCATAGGGTCCAACCCTTGTATAAAATCAACATCATTATATCTCAATAAGAATTTCATGAGTATTTTCCTTTCATTACAATTCATATAGATGACGTTAGCATATTAACAATATCATATCATGGTAAGGATCTTTGGTAAATCATCACCATCTTTATCACATTTACATCTTAAGCTAACATCTCATAATCATAATCAAGCCATTTCAATTCAACATTAGACAACCCTATGAATCCTAAAATACAAGGCATACTCCAATACAACATCATGACTTAATCACAAATAACTATAATTTGAAGTAAAGTATAGGGATCATAAGACTTGCCAAGTCTCCTTCATAGTTCATCAACAAAGTCTTACCACAAAACCTCAATTCAAACAAATTTTTGTATATATAATCATAAGTAAATAACCAACATGATAACAAGGCTAAAAACCATATATCACAATTTAATACTAGATCATCGCTTAAGACAAGATACTTAGGTCAATTCACAATATAATTTATAACCTAGATCCTCTTATCAAGAACTAGTATGAAAGACTTTGAATCACCCTAATTCATTCATTATTATTGTAACAACATCATATATTAGTAATTCAACCAATAAAAAAGTCAATTTAACCAATACAAACAATTCACATCAGGATCAACACCTAGGGTAAAGGGGTAAAGGTCATTTACTACAAACTAGAACAAACCATAAAGATATATCATAATTAGGTTAGAATATATGTTAATATATTCATAATATCAAAAATAAATCATAATCAAATACATTCATAACATGAATTTTGCGTTGGATGAAAACCACTTGAAACTCAACTTTAGAAATCAGTTTTGATGGAACCCTTAGAGGAAAGAGGTCTCAAAGGTGAGTTAGATCCCATTGTAAGACCCAAAATAAGTTAGGGTGTCTAGATCCTAACATATTAGTGTTATGTTTATAAGGTCCTAAAATTACATATAATATGGTTTAGAGGAAGTGTGTAATGTTTTAAGTGATTTGGAAGTCGAACATCAAGGGATGACCAAAATGTTCGACGACTAGTTAACTATGTTTCTCATGTAATCATGCGTGTTTATATACTGTATGTAATGATCTTATTAAGTATTAAAATGATTTATAATTATATTTAAATATTGTATATGTAGTTTCTAGAAGTTTGGAGGTCAACCGACCAAGAACGTCCAAGGCTTTTGAAAGATAGACCTTAAGATATTCAATGTGTGTCTTTATCAGGCCTAGCCTGTTTGGACCAGTTGTAGGTGTTTGATGTAACGACCCGTTTAGTCGTTTTGAGCAACAGACTTTAATTCTAAAAAAACTGGCAGAAGCGATGGACACCACGACGGACCGTCAAGGGCACGACGGACCGTCGCAGGGTCTCGTTTCAAAACACTTAGAAAATCTGAAATTGGGTACTAAAAATCGACTCTCTGAATTTTGTGACGGAATGGCAGGACGGACCGTCACAGGTGTGACGGACCGTCACAGACCCTTGGTGGAAATTGGGTCTCTGAACTCTGCGACGACCTGCAGGACGGAACGTCGCAGGCACGACGGCCCGTCACAGGTTGCGCAAATCCCAGGCAGAGTAGGATTTCTTGTTAAGTTTTAAGGGACGTTTTTGACTATTCTTGCCTTAATTATAAAGTTCGTGGGTTTATATTAATAACTCAAATTCTTGAGGGGTTAAAAGAGGTAACCCTAAGTTAATTAGTGGGATATTATTGCCACCTTTTATTCTTAATTATATACTAATTAGGGTAAAAGAAAGAGGGGTTGAATAAAGAAAATAGAAAGAACAAGGGAGAGAGAGAGAATCGAACGAGAAGGGAGAAACAAAGCTTGGAGAAAGATTTGCTTGCTTGATCACTAATCTTCGGTGGAGGTAGGTTATGGTTTTCATGCTTTCATAGTAAACTCTTAATAGAGAATGATATGTATTGGTAGCATTGTAAACCCTACTATATGATTAATTGTATGTTTGCATGAATATGATTGTGTGATTGTGATATGATGAGCATGATGAAAATATTGAATCCCAAATCTTGAAAGGAAACTTTAATATACATTATTAATGATGATGCCTTGGTATAGAAGAAGGCTTGATGAATTAAAGTAATGGGATTGATGATGCCTTGGTATAGAGAAGGCCTGATGATTTACAGAATGATATTAGTGGATCGGGTGTCACGAACCGACTTGTACAATTAGGGGATTGGGTGTCACGAACCGACACGTAGAATTAGGGGATCGGGTGTCACGAACCGACACGTAGAATTAAGGGATCTGGTGTCACGAACCGACACGTAGATATAGGGGATCGGAGTTTCACGTACCGACACAAGAGGAATAATGAATATGAGGGATCGGAGTGTCACGTACCGACACAAGAGAATCAAAGATAATGAATCTTGAAAGATGTTAATATACTCAATCTAACGAACATAATTCCCAAATGAGTATGGTGTTGAGGCTTGAGCCCTCATGGATGAACTTGATGGTACTTATTGATGATTATAATACTTGTTGTGGCTACCTGTTGAGTTTTATAGTTGATTTACGATAATATTGATATATACTGTTCCATATTTTGAGTTGGCCGATGATATCTACTCAGTACCCGTGTTTTGTACTGACCCCTACTTTTATGTTTTTCTTCTTCTTATTTGTGGAGTGCAGCAAACGTGCCATCATCGTCAACTCAACAGTAATTCAAGCCAGTCTTACTACATCAGAAATTCAGGGTGAGCTAATGCTTCTAGCTTGGACTGGATCTCCTTCTTCAAGTCTTGATGCCTTGAACTTCCGGCATGGACTAGCTTCTTATGTATTTTTAGCTTTTAGAATACTCTTAGTTTAGTCATTTGATTGTAGATGTTCTTGTGATGATGACTTCCAGATTTTGGGGATGATAATAATAGTTTTGAATTGTTTTTATTAATGAGTTTAAGTCTTCCGCATTACTTTCTGTTGATATACATTGAAATGTTAAGGTTTAGATTGGTTGGTTCGCTCACATAGGAGGGTAAGTGTGGGTGCCAGTCGCAACCCGGTTTGGGTCGTGACAAACTTGGTATCAGAGCATTAGGTTCGTTGGTCTCATCACACAAGAACAGGTCTAGTCGAGTCTTAAGGAATGGTAGGCGGCCGCCTGTACTTTTCCTTGAGAGGCTATAAGACTTTAGGAAAAAAAATCACTCTTTCATTCTTTCTTTCGTGCTACTACTTGAGTTTAATTGTTATCTAGGCGATACGAATTGGTATCTGACCATCTTCACTCTCTTTTGCAGATGGATAGAACTAGAGCAACGACTACGCCAACACCAACATCGGCCAGACAAGAAACAACTGAGCCAGCCACTGGGGCTGTGGCTCGAGGAAGAACAGCGGCAAGGGGCCGTGGAAGAGGTCGTGGGAGGACGTCCTCTAGAGGGAGAGGACAAGCACCTAGCCCATCTGATACTAGGGCAGTGACTCCTCCACCGACCGAGGAAGTAATAAGAGAAGGGGAGGATGGGGAAACTGAACAAGTGCAAAATGAGGAAATGCCACCCCAACCTACCCAGAGATGATCAATTAGGTTCTGGCTTATCTTAGCGGGTTATCTGATCAAGGTCAGGCACCTCCAGTGTTTTCTGCGCCAACACCTCCGCTTTCAGAAGTACAACATGCGGCTACTATGGCTCCCCGCATGGATGTTCCATTGGACATAGGCACATTTCCACGTCTCACTACTGGGCCTATAATGACAAATGATCAGCATGAACTTTTAAGTAAGTTCTTGAAATTGAAACCTCCGGTCTTCAAGGGTGCTGAATCGGAGGATGGCTATGATTTTCTGGTTGACTGTCACGAGTTACTACACAAGATGGGTATAGTAGAACGGTTTGGTGTGGAGTTTGTGACTTATCAGTTTCAAGGGAACGCCAAAATGTGGTGGCGGTCACATATCGAGTGTCAACCAATAGAGGCACCACCTATGACTTGGGCCTCATTCTCTAGTTTGTTTATGGAGAAGTATATCCCCCGGACTTTGAGGGATAGGAAAAGGGATGAGTTCTTGAGCCTAGAGCAAGGTAGGATGTCGGTTAATGCTTATGAGGCTAAGTTTCGTGCGCTATCCAGATATGCCACTCAACTCTGTTTCAGTCCTCAAGAGCGGATTTGCCGGTTTGTGAAGGGGTTGAGGTCAGAATTGCGGATTTCGGCCTTACAGATAGCGGCAACGGCAAAATCCTTCCAAGAGGTGGTAGACTTTGTGATAGAAGTGGAAGGAGTGAAGCCAGACGACTTCACCACAACATCGACATCAAAAAGGCTTCAAAAGGGAGGTGAGTTTAATGGTTCTTACACTAGAGGACAGTGTTTGGGAAGTTACTCAGTCCGACCAATTCAGTCTTCACTACAGACTGTAGTTGGGGGACAACCTCAGACCGGTCAACACTTCTCCGAGGGGCATATGATCGACTCCAAAGAATGTTATGGATGTGGGGAGATTGGACATATTAGGAGAAATTGTCCCAGACCAAGTTACGGACCCCCAATAGCTAGAGGTAGAGGTGGTCATGGTAGAGGCCGTTTTTCTGGAGGGCGTGGTGGTCGAGGTAATAGTGGTCACCAAAATGGCAGAGGTAATGGGCAAAGTGGGGCCACTACATCACAACATGGTAGGGGCAACGGACAGACGAATGATAGGGCCCATTGTTATGCTTTCCCTGGGCGGTCTGAAGCGGAGGCAGCTGATGCTGTCATCACAGGTAATCTTCTGGTTTGTGATTGCATGGCTTCTGTATTGTTTGATCCTGGATCCACATTTTCTTATGTATCTTCCTCATTTGCTACTGGTCTAAATTTACATTGTGAATTACTTGATATGCCTATTCGTATCTCTACTCCGGTTGGTGAGTCTGTGGTAGTTGAAAAGGTATATAGGTCTTGTTTGGTAAACTTTGTGGGGAGCAACACTTATGTAGATTTGGTTATCTTAGAAATGGATGATTTTGACGTGATTCTGGGTATGACTTGGCTTTCTCCCCAATTTGCAATCTTGGATTGTAATGCTAAAACGGTGACGTTAGCCAAGCCTGGGAAAGACCCATTAGTGTGGGAGGGTGACTACACTTCCAATCCGGTCCGCATCATCTCCTTTGTTCGTGCTAAGAAAATGATTAGTAAAGGGGGTTTAGCTTTCTTGGCACATCTCAAGGATGACACTACCCAAGTACCTTCGATTGAGTCGGTTTCAGTAGTTCGTGAGTTTCTGGATATGCTCCCTGCAGATCTTCCTGGTATGCCACCGGATAGGGATATTGACTTCTGTATTGATCTTGAACCCGGTACTCGCCCCATTTCTATACCCCCTTATAGAATGGTTCCCACGGAGTTAAGAGAGTTAAAAGCACAACTTCAAGAGTTATTGAACAAAGGCTTCATTAGACCAAGTGCATCTCCTTGGGGTGCTCCGGTTTTGTTTGTAAAGAAGAAGGATGGGAGTTTTAAAATGTGTATAGACTACAGACAACTAAACAAGGTAACCATAAAGAACAAGTATCCTCTTCCCCGCATTGATGATTTGTTCGATCCGTTACAAGGTGCTTGTGTCTTCTCTAAGATTGACTTGAGATCCGGTTATCATCAATTGAAAATACGGGCAATGGATGTGCCAAAGACTGCTTTTCGAACGAGGTATGGGCATTACGAATTTGTAGTGATGTCCTTTGGTCTTACGAATGCCCCTGCTGCGTTCATGAGCTTGATGAATGGGATTTTTAAGCCATATTTGGACCTCTTCGTGATCGTATTTATTGATGATATATTGGTATACTCAAAGAGCAAGAAGGAACATGAAGAGCATTTGAGAATGGTATTGGAAATGTTGAGGGAGAAAAAGCTTTATGCCAAGTTCTCTAAGTGTGAGTTTTGGCTAGATGCGGTGTCCTTCTTGGGGCACGTGGTTTCTAAGGATGGAGTGATGGTGGATCCTTCTAAGATTGAGACAGTGAAGAATTGGGTAAGACCCACTAATGTGTCAGAAATATGGAGCTTTGTTGGGTTAGCTAGCTACTACCGCCGATTTGTCAAGGGATTCTCTTCTATTGCTTCCCAATTGACGAACTTGACTAAGCAAAATGTCCCATTTGTATGGTCGGATGAATGTGAGGAAAGCTTTCAGAAGCTCAAGACTTTGTTGACTACCGCACCTATCCTTACCTTGCCAGTAGAGGGTAAGAACTTCATTGTTTATTGTGATGCATCCTATTCTGGTTTGGGTGCAGTACTAATGCAAGAGAAGAGTGTGATTGCTTATGCTTCAAGACAATTAAAAGTGCATGAACGTAACTATCCCACTCATGATTTGGAATTGGCCGCGGTAGTGTTTGCATTAAAACAATGGAGACACTATTTATATGGGGTTAAGTGTGAGATCTATACGAATCATCGTAGGCTACAGTATGTCTTTACTCAGAAAGATTTGAACGTAAGACAGAGGAGATGGATGGAGTTACTAAAGGACTACGATATCACTATCTTGTATCATCCGGGGAAGGCGAATGTTGTAGCGGATGCTTTAAGTAGGAAGGCGGGAAGCATGGGAAGTCTAGCTCACTTGCAAGCTTCTAGACGCCCATTGGCTAGAGAGGTTCAAACTCTAGCTAATGACTTGATGAGATTAGAAGTAAATGAGAAGAGAGGATTGTTGGCTTCGGTGGAGGCAAGATCTTCCTTTCTTGACAAAATTAAGGGAAGACAGTTCAATGATGAGAAACTGCGCAGAATCCAAGATAAGGTATTGCGAGGAGAGGCTAAGGAAGCACAGATCGATGAGGAAGGTGTTTTGAGAATCAAGGGAAGGGTATGTGTACCCCGCGTCGATAGTCTGATCAACACTATTCTGACAGAGGCTCATAGTTCAAGGTATTCTATACATCCGGGCGCAACCAAGATGTATCGTGACCTAAAGCAACACTTTTGGTGGAGTAGAATGAAGCGTGACATTGTGGATTTTATTGCCAAATGTCCAAACTGTCAACAAGTAAAGTATGAACACCAAAGGCCTGGAGGAACACTTCAGAGAATGCCCATTTCGGAATGGAAGTGGGAAAGAATTGCAACGGATTTTGTGGTTGGTCTTCCGAAGACGATGGGTAAGTATGACTCCATTTGGGTGATTGTTGATAGGTTAACTAAATCTGCTCATTTCATTCCGGTCAAGGTGACTTACAATGCAGAAAAGTTAGCCAAACATTACATCTCGGAAGTGGTGCGATTGTATGGGGTTCCACTATCCATCATATCAGATAGAGGTACGCAGTTTACTTCTAAGTTTTGGAAAACATTGCATGCTGAATTGGGTACTAGGTTGGACCTTAGTACTGCGTTCCATCCCCAGACCGATGGTAAGTCTGAGCGAACGATTCAAGTGTTGGAGGATATGCTTCGTGCGTGTGTGATAGAGTTTGGTGGTCATTGGGATAGCTTCTTACCCTTAGCGGAGTTTTCATACAATAATAGCTATCACTCAAGCATTGATATGGCCCCATTTGAAGCATTGTATGGTAGGAGATGTAGGTCTCCCATTGGTTGGTTTGATGCGTTCGAGGTCAGACCTTGGGGTACTGATCTCTTGAGGGATTCGATGGAAAAAGTGAGGTCTATTCAAGAAAAGCTTCTAGCTGCGCAAAGTAGACAAAAAGAATATGTAGATCGAAAGGTTAGAGACTTAGAGTTCATGGAAGGTGAACAAGTCTTGTTGAAAGTTTCACCCATGAAAGGGGTGATGCAGTTTGGTAAAAGGGGTAAACTAAGTCCAAGGTACATTGGACCATTTGAAGTACTTAAGCGAGTGGCGGAGGTGGCTTATGAGTTAGCCTTGCCTCAAGGGCTGTCCGGAGTACATCCGGTATTCCATGTGTCGATGTTGAAAAGATACCATGGGGATGGAAACTACATTATCCGTTGGGATTCAGTTTTGCTTGATGAGAACTTGTCTTATGAGGAGGAGCCTGTTGCTATTTTAGATAGAGAAGTTTGCAAGTTGAGGTCAAGAGAGATTGCATCCATCAAGGTGCAATGGAAGAATCGACCGGTTGAAGAAGCCACTTGGGAGAAAGAGGCGGATATGCGAGAAAGATACCCACATCTGTTTAAAGATTCACGTACTCCTTTTCACCTTGTTTTCCTTCTTTTGATCGTTCGGGGACGAACGATGGGTAAATTGGTATCTAATGTAACGACCCGTTTAGTCGTTTTGAGCAACAGACTTCAATTCTGGAAAAACTGGCAGAAGCGACGGACCCCACGACGGACCGTCAAGGGCACGACGGACCGTCGCAGGGTCTCATTTCAAAACACTTAGAAAATCTGAAATTGGGTACTAAAATCGACTCTCTAAATTTTGTGACGGAATGGTAGGACGGACCGTCACAGGTGTGACGGACCGTCACAGACCCTTGGTGGAAATTGGGTCTCTGAACTCTGCGACGACCTGCAGGACAGACCGTCGCAGGCACGTTGGCCCGTCACAGGTTGCGCAAAGCCCAGGCAGAGTCGGATTTCTGGTTAAGTTTTAAGGGACGTTTTTGACTATTCTTGCCTTAATTATAAAGTTCGTGGGTTTATATTAATAACTCAAATTCATGAGGGGTTAAAAGAGGTAACCCTAAGTTAATTAGTGGGGTATTATTGCCATCTTTTATTCTTAATTATATACTAATTAGGGTAAAAGAAAGAGGGGTTGAATAAAGAAAATAGAAAGAACAAGGGAGAGAGAGAGAATCGAACGAGAAGGGAGAAACAAAGCTTGGAGAAAGATTTGCTTGCTTGATCAGTAATCTTCGGTGGAGGTAGGTTATGGTTTTCATGCTTTCATAGTAAACTCTTAATAGAGAATGATATGTATTGGTAGTATTGTAAACCCTACTATATGCTTAATTGTATGTTTGCATGAATATGATTGTGTGATTGTGATAAGATGAGCATGATGAAAATATTGAATCCCAAATCTTGAAAGGAAACTTTAATATACATTATTAATGATGATGCCTTGGTATAGAAGAAGGCTTGATGAATTAAAGTAATGGGATTGATGATGCCTTGATATAGAGAAGGCCTGATTATTTACAGAATGATATTAGTGGATCGGGTGTCACAAACCAACATGTAGAATTAGGGGATCGGTTGTCACGAACCGACACGTAGAATTAGGGGATCGGGTGTCACGAACCGATACGTAGAATTAGGGGATCGGGTGTCACGAACCGACACGTAGATATAGGGGATCGGAGTGTCACGTACCGACACAAGAGGAATAATGAATATGAGGGATCGGAGTGTCACGTACCGACACAAGAGAATTAAAGATAATGAATCTTGAAAGATGTTAATATACTCAATCTAACGAACATAATTCCCAAATGAGTATGGTGTTGAGGCTTGAGCCCTCATGGATGAACTTGATGGTACTTATTGATGATTATAATACTTGTTGTGGCTACCTGTTGAGTTTTATAGTTGATTTACGATAATATTGATATATATTGTTCCCTATTTTGAGTTGGCCGATGATATCTACTCAGTACCCGTGTTTTGTACAGACCCCTACTTTTATGTTTTTCTTCTTGTTATTTGTGGAGTGCAGCAAACGTGCCATCGTCGTCAACTCAACAGTAATTCAAGCCAGTCTTACTACATCGGAAATTCAGGGTGAGCTAATGCTTCTAGCTTGGACTGGATCTCCTTCTTCAAGTCTTGATGCCTTGAACTTCCGGCATGGACTAGCTTCTTATGTATTTTTAGCTTTTAGAATACTCTTAGTTTAGTCATTTGATTGTAGATGTTCTTGTGATGATGACTTCCAGATTTTGGGGATGATAATAATAGTTTTGAATTGTTTTTATTAATGAGTTTAAGTCTTCCGCATTACTTTCTGTTGATATACATTGAAATGTTAAGGTTTAGATTGGTTGGTTCGCTCACATAGGAGGGTAAGTGTTGGTGCCAGTCGCAACCCGGTTTGGGTCGTGACATTTGATTTGGGTGAAACTTATGTTTAAGTTCTAAAACATGTTAAGGGCTGTATTTACATTTGAAACATACGTGTAAGACTTCTAAAGGGCCGCGCAAAAGGCCCCACAAGAAGGACCCAAGGCTAGTCAAGGCATTGCCTTGGCAATGTCAATCGACGGACCAAATGACGACCAGTTGGTCTACCAACGTCCCGTAGGCAATGTACCGTCGATTGGTACTTATATTGGAAAGGTCTCAACCCAAAATTTTGCTAAGGACTAGTAGACAGAAGCCCAAGGACGGCTTGTAGACTGACCTATGGCCAGTCGATTGCTCTGTCGATGATGGCCTGTAAACTGGTGCCTACGTCTGTTTTATTTAAAGGGTTAATGAAAAATTAACCCCACGTCCTAAACAAATTATAATAGGTTTATTTATGTACTTTTGTGTGTATATAAGTCATATAACACGTGATGAACCCATTCCAAATCCTCTCGCACGAATTAAACCTTTTCCCTCCAAAATATTCTCCCTAGAAACCATCATTATTAGTGAAGCTCAAGAAAATCTTGGATCTTCGATTTTCATGCATGAATCATCATGTTTTATAGATTTTAATGTATATAAAGGTCTGGTGATCCTTCATCTCTAGTTATCATTCCATCTAGAGATTTAATCTCAATGTTTTCAAAGAGAAAATATAATCAAGTTCTTCTTCTTCATTCTAGCCATGGGTTCTTTTTTAAATTGATTTCAAAAGCATAATATGAATGTATTGATGATTATCTACTGATTTGGACGTGATTCTAAATCGTATTGCATGATGAACCCATGCTCTTTCACAAAATCTATTTTAGCCTATGTATGGGTTTATGATCTTGATCTTATGCATAAGATTTGTGATTCAATTATGTTAATATGCTTATGTCTACTTCCTAGTATGTATATTAATGGTGAACCATGAATTAACCACGTGAATAAATGCATGAAGGTTTAAACATGCCTAGCATAGTCTTCATAATGATTATTGTGATGTGGGTCTTCAATTGATTAAATAGTGGATTTTGATTGTGTTGTGGTCGTTGTAGCTACTGTTTAAGGGTAATATTATAATTGGATTGCAATTATAAATCTTGTATGATCAAGATGAAAAATTGATTAATATGAGTTGGACTATGTTTTTCTAGTCTATCAAGTAGTAACTTGTGATCTTGACGTTAGGTTAGTTGTTATATGAATTGATCATGGTTAATTGTTTATAGTTTCTTCATGTAACGTAATATGAGTATGAATTATATGTAATGGATCCAATATGGGTCAATTCGTGATAGTTTGAATAAGATTAACATATGTAAACTTACCTTCTATGAATCCCTAATATGAAGTATGCTTGTAGTAAATTCGATCTTATTGGCAATTGTAGCATTGTCTCATCTAGACTATGATTTAATTAGCTACTGCCTAGAATTTACTTTATTGGTAAAATAATACTGATGATTAATACTTTGGTAAAATTAATAAGATGGCATATTCTCTCTATCTACATTGAATTGATAGTTTAATTCCTACGATAGTAGTTTGATATTGAAGATCTTTAAGCACAATTTCGATATTATTAAGTGTATGAATAGCTACTGCCTTGGGTTGATATTATTGATGAAATTTGATCTATAATCCATGCAAGTGAAGTTTGTTGATGGTCTATGTCCTTTTACATTCTAGCATGTTAATGATATGTTGTACTAGTTAGTAGCATTGCCTTGTAGTAGCTTATTCTTAACTTCAAGTATGATTATGGTACCTTAAGATACTGCCCTATACTTGATTTATTGATAAAAAAGTAGTAATGGTCAATGATGACCAAAGGCTAAAGGATAGGTAGGAATTCATCTACTCTTCTACTTCTCTATTTCTTTATAGTAATGTTGATGAAACATTGTATGGCATTGTGTCGTATGGTCCATTTGTTGTGGCGGTGTTTTCTTTATTGTAAACATATATATGTGTTGACCATGAACATGAAGACAAATTGATGAATATATGAACATGTGCCTATGATGATACTATGTGAAGCTTATGCCTACTTTCCTATTGTAGTTGTGATTTAGGTTGTATGCTATTGTGTAAGCATGTGTATATCCAGCTTAGGGTAAAGTATAGGTTCTGCCATTGATCAGTTAAAATGGTTGATAATACCCTACCTATGTGAATGCATGAATAACAAAAGTTAGGAGTCTTAAGTGTAATATGAAGTTGACTTGTCTCCTATGCTATTGTGTGTTGTATGGTCTATACTTGATAGAGTATTATGGTATAAGAGGGTGTCTGCCTCAATGTGTTGTTGATAACCATTATGTTATCATGTTAACCAATGTACACACACACTCACGTTACATGCATGTTACAAGTAGTATTAATCATGGTGTCTAAATGAATGGTAGTTATGATATGCACTAGTGTCTAGTACTATGCATGTTAAGATGAGGTCTATGATGTTAAGCATATGATATGATGAAGTATGAATGTGCATAGTGTCTTCATGTGTTAATATGAAAGGATTGATCATATGGTCAGACCTGTAGACTTATGCATTGTTATATGAACATGTGTGACATTGTGTGTTATGTGAAAGGTTGCCTCACATATAAATACGCACACACACATGAATGATGATCTAGTTAATAGAGGGACATTGAAAGGTGTGCTCAAGAATACTGTAAACTATATAGGTTCTTGAGTATGCTATAAGAATATGAGGAATGAATAATCTAAGCCTATATTTTTTTTATAAAAAAATGTAATAAAGGTTTTTCAATAAAGGGAACCTAGCTTAGAACCGAGTGAACTTGACATTGAGAATTGTTGACTCCCCTTGGATGAAGATTCACCATTTGTCCCTTATTAGAGTGTTGACTTCCCTTATAGGAATACGCACATATGGACCCATATGAGATGTTGACTTCCATTTGAGGAAGATTTTACCCATGCTTTCTCATGATATGAGGCCCCAATTTGCCAATGGCATGTAGAGAGAATACTTTTTCTCTTAGTTCCATAAACTGCGCTTGCCACACAGGATCTAGAAATGTGATATCACTTAGGATGCTAGTATATATGTTAATGTTATATGTTGGCTAGGTAGGAACACCTCCCATTGGTGTAAGGCTCTATAACACCAAATTCCATGTTTAGAACCCATGACCTTAGTGTCGGTTAAGACTATAGTTTCCCTAAAGTAATATGGAAAAAGAAAGTAAATTAATAAGATCCTAACTAGGAGGACTTAAGGGAGGTTACTTAGTATAAGCGGAAGTAATGAACCTATCTAGACATTGCACAAGTATATCCTTACAATGTTCTAGGAAGGTAACCTAATGTGTATGTTTATACTTATCTCCATATGCATAACATTGTATTATAGGTCTACGTGTTGTCATTAAATGCATGGTATGAGCATAAAAGAAGTGGTCTTGATATATTTATGCATAATGTTGGTCTTAATGAATATATTATGAAGGTATTTCCTAGTTTGGATGAAGTTACCTTTACTTATTATGTTGATGTATGAAGTGTTAAGGTTTGCGGCCTCATGAAGAGTTTACTAAGAATGAATGGGGTTATAGGGCTTCACATATCATTGCACTAGTAGATTAACATTGGGGTCATGCACAAGTTCTTATAATGAGGAATAAAAGTGTGTCAAGTTGGATGTAGCTTACTATAAATTGTACTATGGTATTCGCTTAAACATGTTTAAATTGTATTATACTCCTATGATTGTATGTGTCATCTTGTTTAGATGATATATATGTTTCCTTGTGTTCTTAAGGTAATACAGTGCACAAAGTATCACTAGAGGGTTATTTAAGAAGTAAGTGAATAAAAAGGAAATTATCTCAATGTGAAAGGAACAAGAGCTCAGTATAATGTGACTCAAAAATGTATTAAATCCTATATATGATAGTATGAAATGTTTGGCATTTGAATATGTTTATATGGAGTATGTGAATGATATAAATGCTATGGTATGAAGGTTTTACAAAGATTTACTCAAAAATGCATGAATTATGATTTCAAGAAAATGCTTCTTTTAAAGGTATGTTTTTGCATGGTTTTCATACTTTGTGCATTCTTGTACTAATCCTATTCTTCTCTAGTTTTTATACAAAGTGTAGGTTATGGGTTCTTTAAGGATGACTATGATTGAGGAGCTTGATATGTTTTTTCCAAGCTCAAGGAAAGGAGTCTTTAAGTTCCAAGGATTCCCTACTCATGTCTTAATGTAAAGTTTATTAAAAGTTATATAGTTATGTCTTATGTTTTAAGGGTCGTGTCCCTAATGTATTCTATATTTGTTGAGTCTATGATGGAAAATAGACGTAGGGTCTAAATATGTATTATGACTTATATATTATATATATATAAGTGATGTTTTTAACATATGATGTGCTATGAAATGTTTTAAATTTTTCGCTAAATTTACTATGTCAATGCGATGAATGATAACTATGGGCTTGTATAAGACCTCCGAGAGGTCAAGTACGCCATGTTACTTCAAGGGGGTGCTCCCTAGATGTGACACATACCATGTTAATTGATGAATATTTATGAATAAATCAACCCTTTGCAGAACTTAAACCCTCACCTAGCTTGGTATTGAAAGGTGTTTTCCACTAGAGAGAAAGAAGAGTGAAGGAAGAGAGCTTTGTTTTGTGAGTTGTGATTAATCTAGTACCTCCTTGAACTAGTTTCTGGACGTCATGGACGTTCTTGGACGTTTTGGTTTCTAGGCTTCCTAAATAACTTATAATGATTATAATGGACTTTAAAACAGTGTCTAGACCTTAGGACACTTATGTTAGGCTCTATAAGACATCTTAGATTTTTGATATGTTGCAAGCTCACATATCTTGATAGTGATCACCCTCAAGGAATTCCACTCGAAAGACCTGCCGTTCTTGGAAAAATCTTGATGTTTCTCCATTCTCCTTCTTCTCTTCTGTTATCTCCCAAACCCTAAGCGTAAAATAAATTTTCTAATCTTAAATAAAACTTTTTTTACCGCAATTAAACCCTAAAAATGATTTAGGAATTAAATGAGTAAAAAGACTAGTTTGCCCTTCCTTAATTACGGATCGGAATTTTCTTACTTTAATAACCCAATTTCCAAAAATGATATCATGCTCATACAATATCGATATCGTACAAACTCAACGTCGTTAGAAAAACATTCCAAGGGATTCCCAACCATGTAAAGAAAGAGCTTACTCTAAGGCATCTTTAGCTAGAAGTTATGTCCATTAGAAAATGATCAAAGACTTACGTTCTTAACTAAGAAAATTTCCAGTTTCTCCCCTTTATTTTAAGAAGTGGAAAATTTTAGTTTCTTAGTTTATTCTAGGCTGCTACGAGTTCCAAGATGTTATAATAGTATAATAAAAAAGAGATTGATGGAGGTTGGTATGATAGGAGCTAAAGTTCCTCCATTAGAATTTAGTTAATTATGTTTATGTATGGACATGATGTTCTAGTTTACTTGGGAGTATTGTTGTTCGAGACTTTTTGGACTCTTTTTTAACATACGATGTTTTTCTTTATAAATTCTTGAAATATAAAAAACTTTTTACTTCTGACCAAAGACTTTTTTCCAATACTTAAAATCTATCTCACTAATAATTTTTGTATAACAAAAACAAATTTTTAAAAATATGGCACTTAAATATTTCAGAGGAAAGTCTGCCTTAAGATAAAATGTTATTGACAATGTAGCATATGTATAAAAAATACGAATATTACCGAATGATCATATGTAATCATATTAAAAAACTTCAATCCTGTGCGGAGCACGAGCAATTTACCGTGTGTGTGTGTGTCTATATATATACATATATATATATATATATATATATATATATATATATATAGAGAGAGAGAGAGAGAGACATAGATATAGATATATTTGTGTGTGTGTATTTGGGGTCTTAAGAGGTATTTTGATTTCACCCATATAAATTATAGGAAATAAGCTAGTTGAGGTGGGGTTTTATTTTTTAAAAAGAGAATGAGGGATACATAACAATTTTTTATAATGAAAAAATCATAATTAAAAAGGGGGTCGTATGTTTTTAAATATAAATGAGCCAAAAAGGTGAATCAAAGAGTTTTTTAAATAAAAAAGATGAGTAGAAGGATTTCTGTGGACCAAAAGATTAATGACGGTTGTACTTTTTCTATAACATAGGGGTATTTATTTTTATCGTTTTCCGAATAAAATAAAAGACTTTGACATCAACAATTAAACACTTCCTTTTGTTATAATCTATCTGATATTTGTTCAATGTCATAATTTAGACTCTATTTCATATGAAGTGCATTTGTGAGATAGTGCACACTTATTAAGGACGAAAAACTAAATGTCAATGTAAATAAGAATATGTATATATATATAGTCTACTTAATTGTAGTTTAAAATATTTAATATATATGGATATATTTTCATACTACACAGAAAAAAAAAGTTTACACATCATTAACACATTTAGGCATCATTTGTTTGTACTTACGGAAGGTCATACTCTTAATCATTTAGATTCATCTCATTAAATGTGTTTCTTTTTAAAAGAATTATTTATATGAATTTGAAAAGATCTGAATAAATTAGACATGTGGGAGAGTTTAACAACATTTGTATTTAATTAACACGCTAGAATAAAAAAAATGACGTCATCTCTCTCATTGAACTGCTTTCTCTCTCTTTCTCTATAAACTTTCTTCCTTTGTTTTCTCAATAACACTAGAATTTTTCCGTCTTGAACTAATGAGTTTTCATACTCTTTACAAGTATTTTCATATATTAATAATTTTTGGGGATGTACTGACTTTTTTCAAGAACTCGGATTGTTATTATATTTCTTTAGTTGGTTTGATGTTTATCAAAAACTCAAGATTTTTTAGTAAAAAAAATTAGTCGTGGTTAATAACAACAACTATATAAGCATGGTTGAGGTTTCATATGAAAATATAATTTATTGAGGCCAAAGACATTGAAGACTTCATATATACAATTTTCAAATTTGTGTACAAGTTTTTTTGAAGGTTGTACTACAAAAAGAGTTCATAATTGAAGTCCAAGACTATACCTAGTTAGTGACCAAAATGATGGAGCTCCTAATATTTTATTATTATATTTAAGTTATGAAATATACATTTTTCGTGATATACTTTCTTATAAAAAGATGTTTACTTTAAATTCATAAAAGAAATCACGTTACAATAATTTTATGTCAATATATAATTTTTATTTGTATATCATATAAGTTTTAATCAAATATAAACATTGAATTTTTTATTAAAAATTTATAATTTTTTGTTGAAATGAAAATTTTAAATATTTTATAATGTTAATCTCATATGCATATTTAAATATTGAAAATAAACAATCTCAATCATTTAGTGGTCAGATCTAGAGACTGACTATATTAATATTCAGATGTGCATACAGATCTAGAAATTTTGATCGTTATGCACATCTTAATATTCAAGTGTTTATTGAGATTTAGACATCTTAATCTTAATGAAACAAATATGACCTATATTCATGCCATTTTATTAAAAAACTTTCATCTCTCGTTATTTGTAATTATAATATTGGTCTTTCTCTCTCTTTATCCACAATCTTTGAGGGTTTTTTTCAAATCTCCTCACATATCACAATTTTTTCATGGTTTTAACCTTTTAACCGTGATTCATCTTCATTATTTAATTGAAATTTATTTTAGTTTATCTATTTTTGTCATTTTTTGGTTTCTGAAGAAATTTGTATTTATCAATACAACACGGATAGTTGAATACTTGAATACTTTAGTGAATTTATATCAATACTTAATTCATATTGTGTTGCACAATACAAATCTAAGTTGTTGACAGTATATAAGTAAGGATCTTACCCACTAGCTATCCCTTTTAAAGTTGTGCGGGTAATAGACAAGACAAGACAATATCAAAAGTGGATTGGGATATTAGAAAATGGAATCAGAGACACTGTTGTATCAGCCTTGTAGATGTGCCCCAAGTTTAACTAAATTTAGATAAATTATGATATGGCGGGAGAAACTTGAGTTCTGAGTCTAAACAAATTAGGTCAAACCTTAGCAAGGACGCTGCATAAAGTAGAGAATATCACCAACAGACAATATATATAATCATTTATTAGCTAATTATTATGTTAATAGGGTATGAATATAACAATTAATTAATTTTCGGATATCGAAAGTCATTTTTTCGATTGAAATGGAATAATAAAATTAAATTTTTGACTCCTTTTAATAGTATTTAACAATGCTAAAAGTTAATTGTATTTGTTTTTTTTAATATAATTCTACCAAAGTGAAATTTTTATTAATGTTTAAAATTTTCAGCATGTATGGCACAAAATTAGAAGAGCAAACTGGAGGAAAAACTTTACTTCTAATCAATAAATTAAAATTTAAAATAGTAATCGTTAAATGAGAAATAAATAATAAATAATATTACTAAAATATTATTTAAGTCAATAACTAAACATATATTGAGATTGAATTGACTGCTAGATGAATTATTTGTTTTTTATGATAAATGTTTGCACTTTTTTATTTTATTGGTGACCAAATTAATGTAAAGTTTATGTCACGATCCGAATTGAATCATGAGTGATACGCATGCTGAGATACCAAAGATAGAGATACCGGGCTTTTATGCGAATAAAAGAATAATCGGAATAGCAACAATTGTACAAGAGTTAGCCAATAATTATTTGAATGGCAATGCTATTTGGAGTTATTATGCACGAGATCAAGTAATGATTTATTCTAATTCCAAAGAGCTAAGAAAATCAGATATGGATGAAGTCCAGCGATGGATTTTTTCATTGCTAAAGCCAGAAGATCAACCAACTACAAGAGCCTTGAAAAAAGGATTTATTTCAGAAGAGTTATTAGTAAGATATTGTAAACTTATCAGCAACAAATACCCAGATCATAGATGCTCCAAGTGTAATGGAGAAGATAACATAATACCAACAGTTGATTTAGAATAAAGAGATAAAGCAAAGAAGATTCGTATGAGATAAAGAAAGATATGTCTTTATTATGGTTGTCGTTTTGTGTCGGCTGAATATCAGCCATATGTAAAAAGTATTGTAATAGTATGTCGGCCATTTGGCCAAAGTTTATTTTGTTTTTTGTAAAAAAGTCTAAAAGTAAATAGTGTTAATGTCCTATTCATGAATAGTAATCATGAATAGTAAGAGTCAAGTCACTATGTAAATAGTAAAGGCCAATCGTCCTTTAGAAAGGATGAAAGGTTATTATGTATGTCTATATAAGAGGCATTTGCCTTCATAAATAAATCATCCTTCATCCAACAATCTTTTCTCTACTCTAAAATTACAAATCCGCTTCCCCCCCCCACATTAGTATCAGAGCTAGTTAATTAAATAATTATGGAAAACAAATCAACTATGTCGGAAGATCTATAAAAACAAGTATACCATTTTATATTCATGAGTAGCTAAATTAATTTATTCCTGAAAATCTCTTGTTAATTATAATTGTTTATCATGCTTGAATAATGTTATAACAACCATCTTTAGAAAGGTTGCTACAGAAATATTCTTTGAATAAGTATGCCCAGACTATGCCATCCTAAGGTTGAAACTGGTATGCAGAGAAGGCCGCTTAGGGGAGTAAACAAAGTTGAGGCGCTGTTAGGGTAACTAATCAAAGAAGAAAGCTGTACTAGTGACCAGACGAGATGATTATTAAATCATTATTTTTGCATAATAAGCAAGTATAATTTATTAAGAGGTTGAAAGGAATAAAATTTTAGTGAAAATAAAAATGATAAAAATGGAAACTTACCTATTAAACGATGATGTTGATTGTAAGATATTACTACTCTATATACTAAAAAATCTGAATATTGATATAAAAAGAGAAATTTATGGCAAATTATTAACATATGAGATAATAGAAATAACAACTCAAGGTTGGACTAAGTTAACCATACAAAGCATACATGATGAACTTTATTATGATATGTATGATTTATATGATGATTTAGATATTGGAGATTAAATATGACTGAATATTGACTAAGGCGATATGGTAGAAATTACAGGTTAAAAAAGATTAAATATCCAGATAAATTAAGTAAGCTTTTTAAAATATTATATAAAAAATTATGATGGATAAAAATAAAAATACTAAAATAAAAAGAACCAAGATAGATAAAAAGGTAAGAAAAATATGGAAAAAATTAAGACCTTTATATACAGAATATGAACTATCACAACTAGTATAAACAGATAATGATAAAAAAAGATCAATTGATAAACATAATTTCAAAAATAGAATATAAATATGCCCGATATTTGAAAAAACAGTATGAACAGAGAAATCTTTAAACAACGATTAATAGAAGAAATAAGGGGAAAATAGCTGAAAAAGAACAAGAATTACAACATAGAAAAAAAAGATTAGAAGAAAACATATTAGCAGAAGTATGTAATAAATCAATCCTAGCACAAAGAAAAGATATATCCATGTTAAAATTAGAATTAGATTGTCTTGAATATGAGTTACAACATAATATAATACATAAATTATAATGAATAAAGAAGAATTTGCAGTAGACGAAAAAACATACGAAGAAATAGACAAATAAAAAGAAATTGAAAAAATAAAAATACAAGCAAAACAAGAAGTACACCATTTAGAAGAAATAAAAAATACAAGAATAAGTGAATTAGAAAAGGAATTAGCTAGGCTAAAATTATTATATGAAAATAAACAAAAACAAAAGGGAAAAGATAAAGAGCTTGAATTAACTAATGAAATAAAAGAAATGGAACAAAAATTAAATGAAGATATTGAGATAAATGAAGTAAATGAAATAGATGAAAATGAAAATGACCGAAAATCAGAAGTAAGTGACATAAGTGAGACATATACAGAAATCTTAGAACAGACAAATAAAATAAAAAAATTGGAAATAAACACAGGAGATATGAATAGACCTAGTACGTCAAGAGTCAAAACCCCAGATAATAGTCCCAGAAATAGTCCTAGAAGTAGTCCTAGGTAGACACCACCAACTTATTATACAGAAAGTTATCAACAATCAGATAGAAATAATGCAATATGGAAAAGTAGATTGAATAAAAATTGGATACCAATACCAATAAGTGAACAATATAATTTCTTAGACTTAGATTGTGTCACAGACATAAATAAAGCAATATTACTATGGACAAGAAATATATTTAAACAGTTAATAGATAACAAAATAGAAACAACAAAAACACCGAGATACATAGAAAGAACATTCGTAGGAACAACAAAATTATGGATAGAAAATCTACCCCATAAAGTTTAGAAGTACTTAGGAATGATAAGAAAATGGATGGATCCCCATCAGCAAAAAATATAGATATACTAGACAAATATGAATCAGCAATAAGAAATGAATTTGGAGGTATGACCACGGATATAAGAGAACAAAATAGGGAAAAAAATTATAAATAGATAACTTATGACAAAATTGGCTATACGTAAAATGTGTTATATAGAAGAATATACTTGTGCATTCAAAGAATACTATTACAAATCTAAATACAATTTAGACGAAGCAAAAGAAATAAGAAAACAATATTTTACAAAATTACCAGAACCATTTAGTACAAAAATAATAAAGGATTGGAATAATGAAGGAATGGTAGATACTTTAGGAGGTAGAATAAAATTTCTATCTCAATGGTTTACACAGTTATGTGAGAACCAAAAAGAAAAATTAAAAATGGAAAAAGTACTAAATAAAAATTTATCATGTTGTAAAAATAAAATGGCACCACAATTTGGATGTACAAATAAAAAACAAAAATCCAAAAGATATAAAAATTATAGAAAAAACAAAATTAAGTATAAATATAAACAACCAAGACGAAGGTATTATGTAAAAAACTATAAAATGAAAAGACCATATAGTCCAAAAAGAAACATATCCCAATGTACTTGTTATAATTGCGGAAAGATAGGACACATAGCTAAAGATTGTAAATTACCTAGAAATCCAAAAAGAAAAAAATAGCAGAATTAATTATAGATGATGAAAAATATATGCAAATAGAGTACATAGATTATGAATTAAGTGAAAATGATAGTATATATGAAGTATCAGATATATAGAAACTGAAAATGGAGAAGAAAATATTAACCTAGATAATAACGAAACAAATGAAGAAGAAATATAATGTCTGAAAACGAAATAATATCTAAAGAGAACTATGAAGATGAAGAATCATCACACCAAAAAATTATATTTGATAATACACTTTTTGAACAAATAAAAGGAAAAGAATTAGATTTAAGTGTTGAAAAAATACTTGACATACCTATACTAAAAAACTGGTTTAAAAGACAGAAAGAAGAATACTATGTAGTTAGTCAAAAAGAACACATCATAGACGGTAAATATACAAGCGGAAAATCATATATACCTATAATAAACAAACGAATAATAAATAAAGAAATACAAAACATAAAAAATAAAGAAGCTATAAAATATGTACATTTAGGAGGAACAGAAATACTAATAAAAGCTTATACTGGAAGATGTCAGGAATAGAGTTAGCACCAGGAAGTAAGGTATTCACAGCAAGATGTAAAAATCTTTATATATTAACAACAAAACATAAAATAACAGCAAGAAATAAAATTGATAAAATAAAAAAAGAAAATCCTTTTGAAAGAATAATTACGGTAATAGATAGTCAAATGGATACAGAAGAAGAATTGGAGATAGTAAAAGAAAGATTGAGTACCTCAAGTTCACCAAATACAAACACATTAAATATGATGACTAGAGCTTTCTCATCAAGAATGAGTTCATCTAAAAGAAAAAATGAAATATCACAAGATTTAGAAGAAATGACAAAATATCATTATTTTATAACAGGAATAATGGACCAGAGAAAATATAAAATCTTAATAAACACAGGACAAGAAGAAAATCATATAACAAGAGAACTAGTATTAGAAGAAGAGATTATGAAAACAGGACATATATGCCCTGGATTACCTAGTGAAATAGTAAATACAAATGAAGAAACAATAGAAAAAGAAATAATTATAGGAGGAATTCCATTAAAAATACAATTTAAGATATATGAAAGAAATCATAATATCACATTAGGAATAAAATGGTTAGAAAAGGTTAAACCATACAGCATAGAAAATGAACAATTAACAATAACTTGTCAAAATAAGAAAATAATTATAAAAAGAACAAAATGATTAATGAAAATATTTATACTTGCAAAAATTATTGTAGAAGGATATCACAACAGATACTATACCCCTATGATAGATACAGGAGCAGAAGAGAATATATGTAAATATAATTGCTTACTAGAAGATAAATGGGAAAAATTAAAAACACCTATGGTAGTAAAAGGATTTAACAATGAAGGAAGTATGATTAAATATAAAGCAAAAAATATAAAAATACAAATATGGGATAAGATACTAACAATAGAAGAAATGTATAATTTTGAATTTACCACAAAAGATATGTTATTAGGAATGCCATTTCTAGATAGATTTTATCCACACATAATAACAAAAACACATTGGTGGTTTACCACTATAACGACCTGTTTAGTCGTTTTGAGCAGCAGATTTTATTTCTGGAAAAATTGGTAGAAGCGACCGACCCCACGACGGACCGTCATGGGCACGACGGACCGTCGCAGGGTCTCGTTTTAAAAAACATAGAAAAATCTGAAATTGGGTACTGGAAATCGACTCTCTGAACTTCGTAACGGAATGGCAGGACGGACCGTCACAGGTGTGACGGGCCGTGACAAACTTTTCAGAGAAATTGAGTCTCTGAACTCTGTGACGGGGTATTAGGACGGACCGTCGCAGGCGCGACGGGCCGTCACAGACTGCGTAATCCCACTCTGGGTCGGATTTCTTTCTACGCTCTAAGGGACGTTTTGGACTATTCCTACTTTAATTATAAAGTTAGAGGGTTAATGTTATTAAGTCTAATTACTTGGGGGTTAAAAGAGGTAACCTTAAGTTAATTAGTGGGTTATTATTGCCATCTTTTATTCTTAATTATATACTAATTAGGGTAAAAGAAAGAGGGTTGGAATAAGAAAAAGAAAAGAACAGAAAGAGAGAGAAGGGAATCGATAGAGAGAGAGACGATCGAGAAGGGGAAAAACGCAAAGCTTTGGGAAAATTTGCTTGCTTGATCACGAATCTTCGGTGGAGGTAGGTTATGGTTTTTATACTATTTGTAGTAAACTCTTAATAGCGAATGATATGTACGGGTAGTATTTTAAACCCTTCTATATGCTTAATTGTATGCTTGCATGAATGTGATTATGTAATTGTGATAAAATATGCATGATGAAGCTATTGAATCCTAAATCTTGAAAAAGAAACCCTAATCTACTTTGTTAATGATGATGCCTTGGTATAAAGGAAGGCTTGATGAACGAAAGTAGTGAGATTAGGGGATCGGGTGCCACATTTTGGTACCAGGATAGTATAAGAGGATCGGAGTGTCACGTTCCGACACCAGGATAGTATATGGATCGGGTGCCACGTTCCGTTACCAGGATAGTATATGAGGATCGGAGTGTCACGTTCCGACACCAGGATAGTATATGGATCGGGTGCCACGTTCCGGTACCAGGATAGAATATGGATCGGGTGCCACGTTCCGGTACCAGGATAGTATATGAGGATCGGAGTGTCACGTTCCGACACCAGGATAGTATATGGATCGGGTGCCACGTTCCAGTACGAGGATAGAATATTGATCGGGTGTCACGTTCCGACACCAGGATAGAATGAGGATCGGAGTGTTACGTTCCGACACCAGGATAGTATATGTGGAGCGCAGTGTCACGTACCGACACGAGAGGAATAAAGATAATGAATCTTGAAAAAATGCTAATACACTCAATCTAATGAACCTAATTCCCAAATGAGTATGATGAGGAGGCGTGAGTCCTCATTGATGAACTTGGTGTTGTAACCAAGGGTTATGGTAATTGTAAATGCTGCATGCTAAGGATATTAGTTGATTTTATGATATTGCTTAATATATACTGTTTTCTATTTTGAGTTGGCCGATGATACCTACTCAGTACTTGTGTTTGTACTGACCCCCTACTTCTATGTTTTCTGCTTGTTTGTTTGTGGAGTGCAGCAAACGTACCGTCATCTTCAACGCAACCGCAACTCTAGCCTGTCTTCATTATTCCGAATATCACGGTGAGCTAATGCTTCTAGCTTGGACTGGATCTTCCTCTTCATGTCTTGATGCCTTGAAGTTCCGGCATGGAATAGCTTTATGTATTTTTAGCTTCTTAGAAACTCTTAGATTTAGTAATTTGAAGTAGATGTTCTTGTGATGATGACTTCCAGATTTTGGGGAATAATAGATGTTGAGTTTTAGACGTTAATGAATTGGTTTTATTTAATGAGTTTGAGTCTTCTGCATTATTTACTGTTGATATTATATTGAAATGTTAGAGTTCAGATTGGTTGGTTCGCTCACATCGGAGGGTAAGTGTGGGTGCCATTCGCGGACTGATTTGGGTCGTGACAAACTTGGAATCAGAGCATTAGGTTCGTTGGTCTCATCACACAAGAACGAGTCTAGTAGAGTCTTAAGGAACGGTAGGGGGACGCCTTTACTTTTCTTTAAGAGGCTATAAGACTTTAGGAAAATTCCTTTCTTTCTTTCTTTCTTTCGTGCTATTACTTGGGTCCAATTGGTATCTAGGTAATACAAATTGGTATTTGACAATCTTCACTCTATTTCGCAGATTGTTAGAACTAGAACAATGACTACGCCAGCACAACCACCAGCATCGGCGGGACAGGGTGCGTCTGAGCCAGCCACTGGGGCTGTAGCTCGAGGAAGAGCAGCGGCAAGAGGCCGTGGTAGAGGTCGTGGGAGGACGTCCTCTAGAGGAAGAGGACGAGCACCTAGTCTCTCTGATACTAGGTCAGTGACTCCTCCACCGACTGAGGAGGTAATAAGAGAAGGGGAGGATGGGGAAAATGAACAAGTGCAGAATGAGGGATTGCCACCCCAGCCTACCCCAGAGATGATAAATCAGGTGCTCGCTTATCTTAGTGGGTTGTCCGATCAGGGTCAGGCACCTCCAGTGTTTTCTGCACCCACACCTCCAGTTTCAGAGGTACAACATGCAGCCACTATGGCTCCTCGTATGGATGGCTCATTGGATATAGGCACGTTTCCACGTCTGACTACTGGGCCTATAATGACAAACGATCAGCATGAACTTTTTAGTAAGTTCTTAAAATTGAAACCTCCAGTCTTCAAGGGTGCGGAATCTGAGGATGCCTACGATTTTCTGGTTGACTATCATGAGCTACTACACAAGATGGGTATAGTAGAACGGTTTGGTGTTGAGTTCGTGAGTTATCAGTTTTAAGGGAACGCCAAAATGTGGTGGTGGTCACATATTGAGTGTCAACCAACAGAGGCACCACCTATGACTTGGGCCTCATTCTCTAGCTTGTTTATGGAGAAGTATATCCCCTGAAATTTGAGGGATAGGAATAGGGATGAGTTCTTGAGCCTAGAGCAAGGTAGGATGTCGGTCAATGCATATGAGGCTAAGTTTCGTGCATTATCCCGGTATGCCACCCAAGTATGTTTCAGTCCACAAGAGCGGATTCGCCGTTTTGTGAAGGGGTTGAGGTCAGAGTTGCGGATTTCAGCCTTACAGGTAGCGGCTACGGCAAAATCCTTCCAAGAAGTGGTAGATTTCGTGGTAGAGGTGGAAGGAGTGAAGCCAGATGAATTCACCATGGCATCGACATCAAAGAGGTTTCGAAAGAGAGGTGAGTTTAATGGTTCTTACTTTAGAGGACAAGGTTCCGGAGGTTACTCAGTTCGACCCATTCAGTCTTCACTAAAGACTGTAGTTGGGGGTCCATCTCCGACCGGTCAACACTTCTCTGAGAGACCTATGCATGAACCCAGAGAGTGCTATGGATGTGGGGAGATTGGACATATTAAGAGATATTGTCCAAAACAGATTTACAGACCTCGAAATGTTAGAGGTAGAGGTGGTCATGGTAGAGGCCATTATTCTGGAGGATGTGGTGGTCGAGGTAATGGTGGTCACCAGAACGGCCGAGGTGATGGACAACCTGGAGCCACTACATCACAACATAGTAGGGGCAACGGGCAGGCAAATGAAAGGGCCCATTGTTATGCTTTCCCCGGGAGATCTGAAGCGGAGACATCTGATGCTGTCATCACAGGTAACCTTTCGATTTGTGATTGCATGGCTTCTGTATTGTTTGATCCTGGATCCACATTTTCTTATGTATCTTCCTCATTTGCTAGTGGTCTAAATTTACATTCTGAATTACTTGATATGCCTATTCGTGTTTCTACTCCGGTGGGTGAGTCTGTGGTAGTTGAAAGGTATATAGGTCTTGTTTGGTAAACTTTGTGGGGAGCAACACTTATGTAGATTTGGTTATCTTAGAAATGGATGATTTTGATGTAATTCTAGGTATGACTTGGCTTTCTCCGCAATTTGCGATCTTGGATTGTAATGCTAAAACGGTGACGTTAGCGAAGCCAGGGACAAATCCGTTAGTGTGGGAGGGTGACTACACTTCCAATCCGGTGCGTATCATCTCCTTTCTTCGTGCTAAGAAAATGGTTAGTAAAGGGTGTTTAGCTTTCTTGGCACATCTCAAGGATGACACTACCCAAATACCCTCGATTGAGTCGGTTTTGGTGGTCCGTGAGTTTCTGGATGTGTTCGCTGCAGATCTTCCTGGTATGCCACGAGATAGGGATATTGACTTCTGTATTGATCTTGAACCGGGTACTCGCCCCATTTCTATACCCCCTTTTAGAATGGCTCCCGCGGAGTTAAGAGAGTTAAAAGCCCAACTTCAAGAGTTGTTGAGCAAAGGCTTCATTAGACCAAATGCATCCCCTTGGGGTGCTCCGGTGTTATTTGTGAAGAAGAAGGATGGGAGTTTTCGGATGTGCATAGACTACCGGCAGTTGAACAAGGTAACCATAAAGAACAAGTATCCTCTTCCTCGTATTGATGACTTTTTCGATCAGTTACAAGGTTCTTGTGTCTTCTCTAAGATTGACTTGAGATCCGGTTATCATCAATTGAAAATACGGGCAACAGATGTGCCAAAGACCGCTTTTAGAACCAGGTATGGGCATTACAAATTTGTAGTGATGTCTTTTGGTCTTACGAATGCCCCTGCTGCGTTCATGAGTTTGATGAATGGGATTTTTAAGCCATATTTAGATCTCTTTGTGATCGTATTTATCGATGATATACTGACATACTCAAAGAGCAAGAAAGAACATGAGGAGCATTTGAGAATGGTATTGGAAATGTTGAGGGAGAAAAAGCTTTATGCCAAGTTCTCTAAGTGTGAGTTTTGGCTAGATGCAGTGTCCTTCTTGGGGCACGTGGTTTCTAAGGATGGAGTGATGGTGGATCCTTCTAAGATTGAGACAGTAAAGAATTGGGTAAGACCTACTAATGTGTCGGAAATAAGGAGCTTTGTTGGGTTAGCTAGCTACTACCGCTGATTTTTCAAGGGATTCTCTTCTATTGCTTCCCAACTGACGAACTTGACTAAGCAAAATGTTCCATTTGTATGGTCCGATGAGTGTGAGGAAAGGTTTCAGAAGCTCAAGACTTTGTTGACAACCGCACCCATTCTCACCTTGCCAGTGGAAGGTAAGAATTTCATTGTCTATTGTGATGCATCTTATTCGGGTTTGGGTGCAGTGCTAATGCAAGAGAAGAATGTGATTTCTTATGCTTCAAGACAATTAAAAGTGCATGAACGTAACTATCCAACTCATGATTTGGAATTGGCCGCGGTAGTGTTTGCATTAAAGCAATGGAGACACTATTTATATGGGGTTAAGTGTGAGGTCTATACGGATCATCGTAGCCTAAGGTATGTCTTTACTCAGAAAGATTTGAAGTTGAGACAGAGGAGATGGATGGAACTACTGAAGGACTACAACATCACTATTTTGTATCATCCGGGGAAGGAGAATGTTGTAGCAGATGCTTTCAGTAGAAAGGCGGGAAGCATGGGAAGTCTAGCTCACTTGCAAGCTTCTAGACGCCCATTGGCTAGAGAGGTTCAGAGTCTGGCTAACGACCTTATGAGATTAGAAGTAAATGAGAAGGGAGGATTATTGGCTAGTGTGGAGTCAAGATCTTCTTTTCTTGACAAAATTAAGGTAAAACAGTTTGATGATGAGAAACTAAGGCGAATCCAAGATAAAGTATTGTGAGGGGAGGCTAAGGAAGCACAAATCGATGAGGAAGGTGTTTTGAGAATCAAGGGAAGGGTATGTGTACCACGCGTCGATGATTTGATCAACACTATTCTGACAGAGGCTCATAGTTCAAGGTATTCTATACATCTGGGTTCAACCAAAATGTATCGTGACCTAAAGCAACACTTTTGGTGGAGTAGAATGAAGCTTGATATTGTTGACTTTATTGCCAAGTGTCCAAACTGTCAACAAGTAAAGTATGAACACCAAAGGCCCGGAGGAACACTTCAGAGAATGCCCATTCCGGAATGGAAGTGGGAAAGAATTGCAATGGACTTTGTGGTTGGTCTTCCAAGGACAATGGGCAAGTATGACTCCATTTGGGTGATTGTTGATAGGTTAAGTAAATCTGCTCATTTCATTCCGGTAAAGGTGACTTACAATGTAGAGAAGTTAGCCATGATCTATATGTCAGAAATCGTTCGATTGCATGGGGTTCCACTATCCATCATATCAGATAGAGGTACGCAGTTTACTTCTAAGTTTTGGAAAACATTGCATGCGGAATTGGGTACTAGGTTGGACCTTAGTACTGCGTTCCATCCTCAGACCGATGGTCAGTCTGAAAGGACAATTCAAGTGTTGGAGGATATGCTTCGTGCATGTGTGATAGAGTTTGGTGGTCATTGGGATAGCTTCCTACCCTTAGCGGAGTTTTCATACAATAATAGCTATCACTCAAGTATTGATATGGCCCCATTTGAAGCATTGTATGGGAGGAGATGTAGGTCTCCCATTGGTTGGTTTGATGCATTCGAGGTTAGACCTTGGGGTATTGACCTTTTGAGGGATTCGATAGAGAAAGTGAAGTCTATTCAAGAAAATCTTCTAGCGGCGCAAAGTAGAATAAAAGAATATGCAGATCGAAAGGTTAGAGGCCTAGAGTTCATGGAAGATGAACAAGTCTTGTTGAAGGTTTCGCCAATGAAAGGGGTGATGCGATTTGGTAAGCGAGGTAAACTTAGCCCAAGGTATATTGGTCCATTTGAAGTACTTAAGCGAGTAGGGGAGGTGGCTTATGAGTTAGCCTTGCCTCCAAGGCTGCCCGGAGTGCATCCGGTATTCCATGTGTCTATGTTGAAAAGGTACCATGGGGATGGAAACTATATTATTCGTTGGGATTCAGTCTTGCTTGAGGAAATCTTGTCTTATGAGGAGGAACCTAATGCAATTCTAGATAGAGAAATTCGCAAGTTGAGATCAAGGGAGATTGCATCCATCAAAGTTCAATGGAAGAATCGACCCGCTGAAGAAGCCACTTGGGAGAAGGAGGTGGATATGCGAGAAAAATACCCACATCTGTTTACAGATTCAGGTACTCCTTTTCACCCTTGTTTTCCTTCTTGTGATCGTTCGGGGACGAACGATGGGTAAATTTGTATCTATTGTAACGACCTGTTTAGTCGTTTTGAGCAGCAGATTTTATTTCTGGCAAAACTGGCAGAATCGACGGACCCCACGACGGACCGTCATGGGCACGACGGACCATCGCAGGGTCTCTTTTCAAAAAACTTAGAAAAATCTGAAATTGGGTACTGAAAATCGACTCTCTGAACTTCGTAACGGAATGGCAGGACGGACCGTCACAGACTTTTTAGAGAAATTGAGTCTCTGAACTCTGTGACGGGGCAGTAGGATGGACCGTCGCAGGCGCGACGGGCCGTCACAGACTGCGTAATCCCAGTCTGGGTCAGATTTCTTTCTACGCTTTAAGGGACATTTTGGACTATTCCTACTTTAATTATAAAGTTAGAGGGTTAATGTTAATAAGTCTAATTACTTGGGGGTTAAAAGAGGTAACCTTAAGTTAATTAGTGGGTTATTATTGCCATCTTTTATTCTTAATTATATACTAATTAGGGTAAAAGAAAGAGGGTTGGAATAAGAAAAAGAAAAGAACAGAAAGAGAGAAGGGAATCGATAGAGAGAGAGACGATCGAGAAGGGGAAAAACGCAAAGCTTTGGGAAAATTTGCTTGCTTGATCACGAATCTTCGGTGGAGGTAGGTTATGGTTTTTATACTATTCGTAATAAACTCTTAATAGCGAATGATATGTACGGGTAGTATTGTAAACCCTTCTATATGCTTAATTGTATGCTTGCATGAATGTGATTATGTAATTGTGATAAAATAAGCATGATGAAGCTATTGAATCCTAAATCTTGAAAAAGAAACCCTAATCTACTTTGTTAATGATGATGCCTTGGTATAAAGGAAGGCTTGATGAACGAAAGTAGTGAGATTAGGGGATCGGGTGCCACGTTCCGGTACCAGGATAGTATATGAGGATCGGAGTGTCACGTTCCGACACCAGGATAGTATATGGATCGCGTGCCACGTTCCGGTACCAGGATAGTATATGAGGATCGGAGGGTCACGTTCCGACACCAGGATAGTATATGGATCGGGTGCCACGTTCCGGTACCAGGATAGAATATGGATTGGGTGCCACATTCCGGTAACAGGATAGTATATGAGGATTGGAGTGTCACGTTCCGACACCAGGATAGTATATGGATCGGGTGCCACGTTTTAGTACCAGCATAGAATATGGATCGGGTGTGACGTTCCGACACCAGGATAGAATGAGGGTCGGAGTGTCACGTTCCGACACCAGGATAGTATATGAGGAGCGGAGTGTCACGTACCGATACGAGAGGAATAAAGATAATGAATCTTGAAAAGATGCTAATATACTCAATCTAATGAACCTAATTCCCAAATGAGTATGATGAGGAGGCGTGAGTCCTCATTGATGAGCTTGGTGTTGTAACCAAGGCTTATGGTAATTGTAAATGCTGCATGCTAAGGATATTAGTTGATTTTATGATATTGCTTAATATATACTGTTTTCTATTTTGAGTTGGCCGATGATACCTACTCAGTACTTTTGTTTGTTGATCCCCTACTTTTATGTTTTCTTCTTGTTTGTTTGTGGAGTGCAGCAAACGTACCGTCATCTTCAATGCAACCGCAACTCTAGCCAGTCTTCATTATTCCGGATATCAGGGTGAGCTAATGCTTCTAGCTTGGACTGGATCTTCCTCTTCATATCTTGATGCCTTGAAGTTCCGGCATGGAATAGCTTTATGTATTTTTAGCTTCTTAGAAACTCTTAGATTTAGTAATTTGAAGTAGATGTTCTTGTGATGATGACTTCAAGATTTTGGGGAATAATAGATGTTGAGTTTTAGACGTTAATGAATTGGTTTTATTTAATGAGTTTGAGTCTTCCGCATTATTTACTGTTGATATTATATTGAAATGTTAAAGTTTAGATTGGTTGGTTCGCTCACATCGGAGGGTAAGTGTGGATGCCAGTCGCGGCTCAATTTGGGTCGTGACAACCACACCATGCGGAAACAAAATAGGAGCAAAAAGAGTAAATAATAAACAACGAAAACCTATGGAATGGATAAAAGGAAGTGAAAAAATAAACCAAGAAATGGAAAATATAAATAATAAACAAATAACACAATTAGAAATTATTATATTTGCTATAGACAAAATTAAAATAATTAATGAACAACTAGAACAATTATATAGCGAAAATCCATTACAAGGATGGGAAAAACATAAGACAAAAGTAAAAATTGAATTAATAGATGAAAATAGCATAATAACACAGAAACCATTAAAATATAACTTTGATGATTTAAAGGAATTTAAAATACATATAGATGAATTATTAGAAAATAATTACATACAAAAAAGCAATAGTAAACACACGAGTCCAGCATTTATAGTTATAAAACATAGTGAACAAAAAAGAGGTAAAAGTAGAATGGTCATAAATTATCGTAATCTAAATGTTAAAACTAAAACATACAATTATCCGATACCAAACAAAATACTAAAAATAAGACAAATACAAGGATATAATTATTTTAGCAAATATGACTGTAAATCAGGATTTTACCACCTAAAATTAGAAGAAGAATCTAAACAATTAACAGCATTCACAGTACCGCAAGGATTCTATGAATGGAATGTTTTACCTTTTGGATATAAATATTCACCAGGTAGATATCAATATTTTATGGATAATTGTTTTAACCAGCTAGAAAATTGTGTTATATATATAGATGATATATTATTATATTCTAAAACACAAGATGAACATATAAGATTATTAGAAAAATTTATACAAATAATTAAACACTCAGGTATAAGTTTAAGTAAAAGTAAAGTAGAGATTATGAAACCACAGATAGAATTTCTAGGAATACAAATAGATAAAGATGGAATAAAAATGCAGACTCATATAGTACAAAAAATAATTACTATTGATGAAAATATAGATACAAAAAAGAAATTACAATCATTCTTAGGATTAGTAAATCAAGTAAGGGAATATATACCAAAATTAGCAGAACATTTAAAACCATTATACAAAAAACTCAAAAAAGATGTTGAATATCATTTTGACAACAAAGATAAAGAACACATAAAAAATATTTAAAAATTATGTAAAAAATTACCAAAACTATATTTTCCCGATGAGAATAAAACATTCACTTATATTGTTGAAACAGATTCGAGTGATCATAGTTACGGAGGAGTTTTAAAATACAAATATGAAAAAAAAAATAGAACACCATTGTAGATATTATTAAGGATCTTATACAGAAGCACAAATAAAATGGGAAATAAATAGAGAAGAAGTATTCGCATTATATAAATGTTTATTAGCATTTGAACCATATATTGTTTATAATAAATTTATTGTAAGAACAGATAACACACAAGTAAAATGGTGGATAACAAAAAAGTTAGATGATTCAGTTACAACAAAGGAAATAAGGAGATTGGTATTGAATATATTAAATTTTACATTTACGATTGAGGTAATAAAAACTGACAAAAATATGATTGCAGACTACTTATAAAGACAGAGTTACACAGCCAGGACAAGATAATCTTATGGAAAACATACTCAAAACCCTAACTACACTTTGTACAAAAGTGGATAGTATGTGCTTGAGAATTCAAAAGCTAGAAGAAAATGTAGAATCTACATGTCAGCAGCATGACTATAAACATGCGGAGCTACGTCGTTCGGCAGACGAAAAACAGCCAGAGCTAGAAGGAGAAGTTGGGAAACTCCAAAAAATCCATAAAAGAGTTTGTTTAAATACAGCTGCAGGTACAAGCAAAAAAGGTAGTGAGAAACCAAAAAATATGAATTTAAACCAGCTATTCGTAAAACCATTTATCCAAAAACCACAAATACAAATACCCGTAGAACCACAAACATCTACATATGCAGTTAGCCTACAGAACGACAAAAAGAGATACAATTATATTACGCAGTCCTACATTGAAAACATATACAAAATTCAGACATATTTAAACCTGAACCCAAGATCTACACAAACAAAAAATCCCGAAGAAGACTATATAACCCAGAAGTTACAAGGATATAACAGACTTATAGCACAACCCAAAACTAGTCCAAATTTAGTTAAAACATGTTATAGCTATGGACTACTAAATACAGTATATACATACGACGGAGAAGAAATAATTGGAATACCAGAATTACATAAAGCATTTATGACATATAAAAGAATTACTAAAAGAAACCTATTTTTTATAAAATTCTATACAGCACCAGCAGAAATATTATACGAGGAGATAAAGTCGCCAATACAAGTTATAAAGATAAGCCTGACTAGAGATATGATTATACCAGAAGAGATAGAAAAACAAGCTTAGATACCAAAGATAGAGATACCGGGCTTTTATGCGAATAAAAGAATAATTGGAATAGGAACAATTGTACAAGAGTTAGCCAATAATTATTTGAATGACAATGCTATTTGGAGTTATTATGCACGAGATCAAGTAATGATTTATTCTAATTCCAAAGAGCTAAGGAAATCAGATATGGATGAAGTCCAGCGATGGATTTTTTCGTTGCTAAAGCCAAAAGATCAACCAACTACAAGAGCCTTGAAAAAAGGATTTATTTCAGAAGAGTTATTAGTAAGATATTGTAAACTTATCAGCAACAAATACCCAGATCAAAGATGCTCCAAGTGTAATGGAGAAGATAACATAATACAACAGTTGATTTAGGATAAAGAGATAAAGCAAAGAAGATTCGTATGAGATAAAGAAAGATATGTCGTTATTATGTTTGTCGTTTTGTGTCGGCTGAATATCAGCCATATGTAAAAAGTATTGTAATAGTATGTCAGCCATTTGGCCAAAGTTTATTTTGTTTTTTGTAAAAAAGTCTAAAAGTAAATAGTGTTAATGTCCTATTCATGAATAGTAATCATGAATAGTAAGAGTCAAGTTACTGTGTAAATAGTAAGAGTCAAGCCACTATGTAAATAGTAAAGGTCAATCGTCCTTTAGCAAGGATGAAAGGTTATTATGTATGTCTATATAAGAGGCATTTGCCTTCATAAATAAATCATCCTTCATCCAACAATTTTTTCTCTACTCTAAAATTCTTTTCTATTTATTTCCCATTTTATTTGTGCTTCTGTATAAGATCCTTAATAATATCTACAATGGTGTTCTATTTTTTCTTTTTCATATTTGTATTTTAAAACTCCTCCCTAACTATGATCACTCGAATCTGTTTCAACAATATAAGTAAATGTTTTATTCTCATCGGAAAAATATAGTTTTGGTAATTTTTTAATATTTTTATGTGTTCTTTATCTTTGTTGTCAAAATAATATTCAACATCTTTTTTGAATTTTTTGTATAATGGTTTTAAATGTTCTGCTAATTTTGGTATATATTCCCTTACTTGATTTACTAATCCTAAGAATGATTGTAATTTCTTTTTTGTATCTATATTTTCAATGATTGTAATTTCTTTTTTGTATCTATATTTTCATCAATAGTAATTATTTTTTATACTATATGAGTCTGCATTTTTATTTCATTTTTATCTATTTGTATTCCTAGAAATTCTATCTGTGGTTTCATAATCTCTACTTTACTTTTACTTAAACTTATACCTGAGTGTTTAATTATGTGTATAAATTTTTCTAATAATCTTATATGTTCATCTTATGTTTTAGAATATAATAATATATCATCTATATATATAACACAATTTTCTAGCTGGTTAAAACAATTATCCATAAAATGTTGATATCTACCTGGTGCATTTTTATATCCAAAAGGTAAGACATTCCATTCATAGAAACCTTGCGGTACTGTGAATGCTGTTAATTGTTTAGATTCTTCTTCTAATTTTAGGTGGTAAAATCCTGATTTACAGTCAAATTTGCTAAAATAATTATATCCTTGTATCTGTCTTATTTTTAGTATTTTGTTTGGTATCGGATAATTGTATGTTTTAGTTTTAGCATTTAGATTACGATAATATATGACCATTCTACTTTTACCTCTTTTTTGTTAACTATGTTTTATAACTATAAATGCTGGACTTGTGTGTTTACTATTGCTTTTTTGTATGTAATTATTTTCTAATAATTCATCTAGATGTATTTTAAATTCCTTTAAATCATCAAAATTATATTTTAATGGTTTCTGTGTTATTATGCTATTTTCATCTATTAATTCAATTTTTACTTTTGTCTTATGTTTTTCCCATCCTTGTAATGGATTTTCGCTATATAATTGTTCTAGTTGTTCATTAATTATTTTAATTTTGTCTATAGCAAATATAATAATTTCTAATTGTGTTATTTGTTTATTATTTATATTTTCCATTTCTTGGTTTATTTTTTCACTTCCTTTTATCCATTCCATAGGTTTTCGTTGTTTATTATTTACGCTTTTTGCTCCTATTTTGTTTTCGCATGGTGTGGTAAACCACCAATGTGTTTTTGTTATTATGTGTGGATAAAATCTATCTAGAAATGCCATTCCTAATAACATATCTTTTGTGGTAAATTTAAAATTATACATTTCTTCTATTGTTAGTATCTTATCCCATATTTGTATTTTTATATTTTTTGCTTTATATTTAATCATACATCCTTCATTGTTAAATCCTGTTACTACCATAGGTGTTTTTAATTTTTCACATTTATCTTCTGGTAAACAATTATATTTACATATATTCGCTTCTGCTCCTGTATCTATCATAGGGGTATAGTATCTGTTGTGATATCCTTCTACAATAATTTTTGCAAGTATAAGTATTTTCATTAATCATTTTGTTCTTTTTATAATTATTTTCATATTTTGACAAGTTATTGTTAATTGTTCATTTTCTATGCTGTATGGTTTAACCTTTTCTAACCATTTTATTCCTAATGTGATATTATGATTTCCTTCATATATCTTACATTGTATTTTTAATGGAATTCCTCCTATAATTATTTCTTTTTCTGTTGTTTCTTCATTTGTATTTACTATTTCACTAGGTAATCCAGGGCATATATGTCCTGTTTTCATAATCTCTTCTTCTAATACTAGTTCTCTTGTTATATGATTTTCTTCTTGTCCTGTGTTTATTAAGATTTTATATTTTCTCTGGTCCATTATTCCTGTTATAAAATAATGATATTTTGTCATTTCTTCTAAATCTTGTGATATTTCATATTTTCTTTTAGATAAACTCATTCTTGATGAGGAAGCTCTAGTCATCATATTTAATGTGTTTGTATTTGGTGTACTTGAGGTACTCAATCTTTCTTTTACTATCTCCAATTCTTCTTCTGTATCCATTTCTTTATAACTATAGTCATTATTATCTATTACCGTAATTATTCTTTCAAAAGGATTTTCTATTTTTATTTTATCAATTTTATTTCTTGCTGTTATTTTATGTTTTGTTGTTAATATATAAAGATTTTTACATCTTGTTGTGAATACCTTACTTCTTGGTACTAACTCTATTCCTGACATCTTCCAATATAATACTAATGATTTATCTATATTTGTGTCTGTTAATGCTACTGTATAATTAGCACTTATTATAAATTTAAATTTTTGGTATATTAAATTTCCTTTAACTGCACTTATTACACTTTTTTCTATAGGATGTTTTATTCTATCATCTGCTAAATATATTTCAATGGGTGTATCTATTCCTTCTCTGAAACAAGCTTTTATTAGTATTTCTGTTCCTCCTAAATGTACATATTTTATAGCTTCTTTATTTTTTATGTTTTGTATTTCTTTATTTATTATTCGTTTGTTTATTATAGGTATATATGCTTTTCCGCTTGTATATTTACCGTCTATGATGTGTTCTTTTTGACTAACTACATAGTATTCTTCTTTCTGTCTTTTAAACCAGTTTTTTAGTATATGTATGTCAAGTATTTTTTCAACACTTAAATCTAATTCTTTTCCTTTTATTTGTTCAAAAAGTGTATTATCAAATATAATTTTTTGGTGTGATGATTCTTCATCTTCATAGTTCTCTTTAGATATTATTGCGTTTTCAAACATTATATTTCTTCTTCTTTTGTTTCGTTATTATCGAGGTTAATATTTTCTTCTCCATTTTCAGTTTCTATATCTGATACTTCATATATACTATCATTTTCACTCAATTCATAATCTATGTACTCTATTTGCATATATTTTTCATCATCTATAATTAATTCTGCAATTTGTTTTCTTTTTGGATTTCTAGGTAATTTACAATCTTTAGCTATGTGTGTGTCCTATCTTTCCGCAATTATAACAAGTATATTGAGATATCTTTCTTTTTGGTCTGTATGGTCTTTTCATTTTATAGTTTTTTACATAATACCTTCGTCTTGGTTGTTTATGTTTATACTTAATTTTGTTTTTTTCTATAATTTTTATATCTTTTGGATTTTTGTTTTTTATTTGTACATCCAAATTGTGGTACCATTTTATTTTTACAACATGATAAATTTTTATTTAGTACTTTTTCCATTTTTAATTTTTCTTTTTGGTTCTCACATAATTGTGTAAACCATTGAGATAGAAATTTTATTCTAGCTCCTAAAGTATCTACCATTCCTTCATTATTCCAATCCTTTATTATTTTTGTACTAAATGGTTCTGGTAATTTTGTAAAATATTGTTTTCTTTTTTCTTTTGCTTCGTCTAAACTGTATTTAGATTTGTAATAGTATTCTTTGAATGCACAAGTATATTCTTCTATATAACACATTTTACATATAGCCAATTTTGTCATAAGTTGTCTATTTATTATTTTTCCCTATTTTGTTCTCTTATATCCGTGGTCATACCTCTAAATTCATTTGTTATTGCTGATTCATATTTGTGTAGTATATCTATATTTGTTGCTGATGGGGATCCATCCATTTTCTTATCATTCCTAAGTACTTCTAAACTTTCTGGGGGTAGATTTTCTATCCATAATTTTGTTGTTCCTACGAATGTTCTTTCTATGTATCTCGGTGTTTTTGTTGTTTCTATTTTGTTATCTATTAACTGTTTAGATATATTTCCTCTCCATTGTAATATTGCTTTATTTATGTCTGTGACACAATCTAAGTCTAAGAAATTATATTGTTCACTTATTGGTTTTGGTATCCAATTTTTATTCAATCTACTGTTCCATATTGCATTATTTCTATTTGAGTGTTGATAACTTTCTATATAATAAGTTGGTGGTGTCCACCTAGGACTACTTCTAGGACTATTTCTGGGACTATTATCTGGGGTTTTGACTCTTGACGTACTGGGTCTATTCATATCTCCTGTGTTTATTTACAATTTTTTTATTTTATTTGTCTGTTCTAAGATTTCTGTATATGTCTCACTTATGTCACTTACTTCTGATTTTTGGTCATTTTCATTTTGATCTATTTCATTTACTTCATTTATCTCAATATCTTCATTTAATTTTTGTTCCATTTATTTTATTTCATTAGTTAATCCAAGCTCTTTATCTTTTTCCTTTTGTTTTTGTTTATTTTCATATAATAATTTTAGCCTAGCTAATTCCTTTTCTAATTCACTCATTCTTGTTTTTTTTATTTCTTCTAAATGTTGTACTTCTTTTTTTGCTTGTATTTTTATTTTTTCAGTTTCTTTTGATTTGTCTATTTCTTCATTTTCTTTTGTTATTCTTATCATAGCTGTTAAACTATCTTCTAATTTTGCTGTTTCTTTTTCTAACATTAAGTATAGATTATTTCCTATTTTTTTTTATAACTTCTTCCTAGATTTGAAAATATTATTTTTATTATCATTCCGTGTTGTTTTTCGTATGTTTTTTCGTCTACTGCAAATTCTTCTTTATTCATTATAATATATGTATTATATTATGTTGTAACTCATATTCAAGACAATCTAATTCTAATTTTAACATGGATATATCTTTTCTTTGTGCTAGTATTGATCTATTACATAGTTCTGCTAATATGTTTTCTTCTAATCTTCTTTTTCTATGTTGTAATTCTTGTTATTTTTTAGCTATTTTTTCCCTTATTTCTTCTATTAATCGTTGTTTATAGATTTCTCTGTTCATACTGTTTTTTCAAATAGCGGACATATTTATATTCAATTTTTGAAATTATGTTTATTAATTGATCTTTTTTTATCATTATCTGTTTTGACTAGTTGTGATAGTTCATATTCTGTATATAAAGGTCTTAATTTTTTCCATATTTTTCTTACCTTTTTATCCATCTTGGTTCTTTTTATTTTAGTATTTTTATTTTAATCCATCATAATTTTTTATATAATATTTTAAAAAGCTTAGTTAATTTATCTGGATATTTAATTTTTTTTAACCTGTAATTTCTACCATATCGCCTTAGCCAATATTTAGTCATATTTAATCTCCAATATCTAAATCATCATATAAATCATACATATCATAATAAAGTTCATCTTGTATGCTTTGTATGGTTAACTTAGTCCAACCTTTGGTTGTTATTTCTATTATCTCATATGTTAATAATTTGCCATAAATTTCTCTTTTTATATCAATATTCAGATTTTTTAGTATATAGAGTAGTAATATCTTATAATCAACATCATCGTTTAATATGTAAGTTTCCATTTTTATCATTTTTATTTTCACTAAATTTTTTTTCCTTCCAACCTCTTAATAAATTATACTTGCTTATTATGCAAAAATAATGATTTAATAATCATCTCGTCTGGTCACTACTACAGCTTTCTTCTTTGATTAGTTACCCTAACAGCGCCTCAACTTTGTTTACTCCCCTAAACAGACTTCTCTGCCTACCAGTTTCAACCTTAGGATGGCATAGTCTGGGCATACTTATTCGAAGAATATTTCTGTAGCAAACTTTCTAAAGATGGTTATTATAACATTATTCAAGCATGATAAACAATTATAATTAACACGAGATTTTTAGGAATAAATTAATTTAGCTACTCATGAATATAAAATGGTATACCTGTCTTTGTAGATCTTCCAACATAGTTGATTTGTTTTCCGTAATTATTTAATTAACTAGCTCTGATACCAATGTGGGGGGGGGGGGAAGCGGATTTGTAATTTTAGAGTAGAGAAAAGATTGTTGGATGAAGGATGATTTATTTATGAAGGCAAATGCCTCTTATATAGACATACATAATAACCTTTCATCCTTGCTAAAGGGCGATTGACCTTTACTATTTACATAGTGACTTGACTCTTACTATTTACACAGTAACTTGACTCTTACTATTCATGATTACTATTCATGAATAGGACATTAACACTATTTTGCTATGTACTCTTAAGTGTTATGATATGTGAAGTAGGATGTTAGTCATGATTTTCCTTGGGTTACTTGATTGAGTAAGGTTATAGGGCTTTACTTGGTCATTGCACTTGTTGACTTGATAGGGGTTCATGGGTAAGTGTCTCTATTTGGTAATGTTGAAATGATCTTATTTATGCTTGTTGCTATTATGACTTTATGATAGAGTTACTTGACTATGTGTTCAGTTATAGTATATGTATGTTGACTTGACAATTTTTGATGTTGTTGGTCTTCTGATGCACATGCTTATGACTTAATGAACATGTTCTATTGGTTGTTAAGGTCTTTTTGAATATTCATAAAGGTTTTTAATGAAAAGTGCATACTTTATGAAATGTCCCTTCTCTTAGCATGATTTCAAAGAATGTGTGCATATGGTCTCATACTTAGTACAAGTGGTGTACTAACCCCATTTCTTCCTTTTCCCCAATATTTTAGGTTCCGGTTGTTGAAGTGCTTTTGAAGACGACTTGAAGAAGACTTGGATCTTTTGATCATCCATGTAGGGTAGGTCCTCACTTTCCGAGGGTGATGCCACTATCTAGCTAATAGGGTTGCCTTGAGTTTATTCTTTCTTTCTCATATGAAACATTGTATAGCCGATGTGAGGCATTCTTATTTGGATGTATGGGTTATGACCAAGTTCTTACACTCTTATTAGATGGTTATGACATGAGAAAACTTTTATGACTATGCTATTTTTTATATACTTATGTATAATAAAAGTAGAGCACTAAGTAATCTTCCTATACGAAGGGTCTATGTATTCTCTCTCTCTCTCTCTCTCTATATATATATATATATATATATATATAAATACGCACACACACTATGTGTTTGTAGATGTCTATGTAAACCTCCGAGTATATGTAATGAAAATTTTAAAATTTTCCGCTAAATTTGATCTGTGAATGTAATGATGTAAGCTAAGAGGCTAGTCTTATTTCTAAAAGTGGACACTGCCGCCGGTTACATATAGGGGATATTATAAGATGTGACAGAGTATACATAGACCCTTCGTATAGGAAGAAATACATAGGCTTCTACTTTTATTTCAGATGTATAATATATCAATATAAATTTATAAGTCTTGAATACGTCTCATATTAAGACATCTAAGTTGAACTCAACATCTTGGGATCAACCCATATTTCATTACAATAAAGACCTCATATAGGCATATATAAAGTCAACAAAGAAAGAGAATGAACCAAATTGTTAATAAGACTAAACAACATTCAATATCAAGATAGTGGATAGTCCTTGGAAGGTGAGGAATTACCTAACACTTGGGAAATATCCAAGTAGTCTTCAAAGGCTTTGTATAAGGTCAATGGTCGGATCCTACATTTCTAGTAAACATAAATGATGGGTTAGTACACACTTGTATTAATTATGAGTATATGCACATAAATCATTTGAAATCATGCTAAAGAGGACATTTGTTCAAAACCAAGCTAAAGTACTTTGAAAGCCTTATGCACAATCAAGAACCCATATAAGCTAGAAATCACGTAATACTGAGGTCATAACCATGTACAATACAAGACCAATATAATCAAGTAATAGTAAAGTCAACATGAATATAGTTCATAACAACATCACATAAGCAAGACTTTTACTCATAAACCCACATCAAGTGTACAAGTACAATAATCAAGTAAAACCCCATAACATTACTGAACTAAGTAAACAAAATAACGGATCATAATCAATGCCTACATAACATGATATAGCGTCAAGAGTAGTCATCATCATGTTTAGAAATATAGAACAATAGCATGTTTATAAATGAAACTAACATCATATAGAATCATCAATATATAAAGTCAACATATGCATAACATTCAATTTATAAGATCATAACAACATAAGAAAAACCTCCTAAGGCTTCCCTCAAGGCAAACTAGTGCAAGACATAGGTAGAGTCCCCTACCCCTACCTAGGCTAATTAAAACCTATTAGGTCACTCTAGTTAGAGTTTACTTCATTACTTCATTTTTACTTTCGGGAACACTTGCCTTACTTGACATAGACCACAAGATCTAAGTGTGGAATATGGTGTTGTAAAACCTTTCAGCGATAGAAGGTGGTCTATCGGCTGAAGTAGAACCAAACATGAATATAACATGAAGGTGGATACACTAGCTAGTATTCCTATGGTGGCAATGTCATTTATAGAGCTTGCGGCCTGTTATGGAAATATCACTCTATGCCCGTTTTGGGTATGAGGCTATCTACCCCATGAGGACTATGGTGAACCCTACGTTCCCTACTTAGGAAGACGCCACCTCTCATCTACAAGTTCACTCGGTGCAAAGCTAGAGTCTTTTTTGAAATGTCTTTCTTTAACAATCATACCATTGTTTAGGTCATAGGATAATAACTTATTGTATAGTCATAGTCATTAGCTCAATAGGAATTGTATGAGATTATCCCTTCACGGCAACCCTCATATGTAAGATTAACATTTTTTCATCTTCATGTCATAATAAGGTACATAGGTACTTTATAACCAACCTTATATAATTTCATCTTATGCATAATCTCACAATCACATAGTCGATACATTTCAATTCAACATCATAACTACACCTACTTAGGCCATTCACAAGACATACTTCAATTAAACTACATCATCAATCACAAGACATGATAATTGAAGTAAAGGTTAGGATTGTAACAACCATAAAAATGTATAAGATAAGTAATTCTTAATGTATCTAGAATGCCTTGGATTATACTAGGAATCACACGGATTGATGCGCGTAAAACCATGCCTCTAAACCCTTGCAAAAGCTAATCCAACTAACTTGGGGAGTTAGTTGAGATACAACAGGTTGGGTCCAGCAAAGTAGGGCTCCCGAATATGAAGATTTGCCCGAATGAGTCTTTAACGGACTTAAAAAGGGAAAATCTTATGTTTGGAGGGTCTAGGGGTAATATGTTTTATTTCCAGGCTAAGGGTAGTATCGTAATTATCCTAAGTATGTAATTAATTATTTGATTAATATGATGGAGGGTAATTTTAGGTATAGAGGGCCGACATTTCTCATTAAGAACAATGTTGCTCCACCTTGGTTCGAACCTAGGTGGGAGCAATGATTTAATTTTTTTAATTAATTTTGAAGATTGATTTAACAAATTAATAATTAATGTCTGATTTAATAAAATATGAAAATCATATTTTTATTTATTGATTATAAATTTTACTAAGCCTTGCCAACAAGTCCTAGTTCTAAGGGGACACTACCTTACACTTCTCTCTTTCACTCTTATCCATCTACCTCTCACATCTGTTTTCATGTTTTCTCTGTTATCAAAGAAGCAACAAAAATCAGAAATAACAACAAAAATTCTTCACACTTGAGGAATTTATAAAAATACAAACGACAAAAAACAATCCATCAAACTAAAGCTAAACGTGAAATTCTTGACTGGTAAGGTGGGAGTTACTCTATTGGAAATTGGGTTGGTAGTGATTCTGGGAAGCAACTTTGAGTGTTGAACAACACCAAGAACAGGTATGGGTTTTCTCTCTTGGAGTCCTTCCTCAAAGAGAAACTTCTTTCTACAAAATTCAACGTATGAAACTAGGGTTGTCCCCTTTATTGTCGAATTCCTTGTGCCTAGTCTCCTTCTGATTTCAATCTAAATTAGGTTAGAAATCATGTTGTTGGTATGGTTGCTGGTATTTAAGTATGAAATATTATGTTCTTTCTGACTTTGTTTTTGGAAATAACAAGTATGTTCAATGATGTCAACCGAAAATGATGTGGTGCAATGTGTAAAATGTTTGTTGTTGTTCTCCGTTTTGAAGCCTTAAAATGGCTTGTTTAATGATTGGAATTAAGGTGCATAAAATGTGTAATTTGTGATGTTTAATGAAGTTTAAGGTGACGGATCTTAAGTGGAAAAATCTACGTTAAAACAACAATGAATCTACACATAAAAACGCGTTAATTGATAAAATACAACATAACGAATGTATGAATGTTGTTAAATCAAGGCTAGAAGATTTAGTCAAATTTCCAGCATTTGGTGATGAAATTTCGGCTAGAACACTTGAGGTTTGAGATGTTTAAAAATAAATTTGAAACATGTGAGGTCAATGGGGATTGAACCCAATACCTCACTACATGAAAGCTGAAAAAAAAAGAGAGGTGTGGGATTTGAACCCACAACCTCTCGGCCAAACAAGAGTTTGAAGAGAAATTTTAAAATAATTAAAATAAATGAGAGGAGTGGGATTCAAACCCACCACCTTTTGCTGAAGGATGATATAAGGATATAAATTAAAAAAAATAATGAGAGGAGTGGGATTCGAACCCACCTCCTCTCAGCCAACATGGGAAAAACTTTGGGAAAAGACAAATAAATGAATGTTGTTATGGGGGTTCAATCCCGGGTCCCCTAATGCTTAAAACTCCAAAGGTGAAGTGAGGGGAGGGAAAATGAAAGGAAATATAATGTTAGTGAGGGTATTCGAAATCGGGTTCCCCAAGCCGAAATGTAAATCCAAAATTAGGTGAAAGAAAATTAACGAAGTGTTGTCCAAGAGATTCGAATTCAATTTCCCTTTCCCAATTCCGTATTGACATATAAGTCATACGTAAGTAAATACTTATAAATGTTGCCTCTAAAGATCAAAATCAATATCTTGGCATATCTACAAGATGCATATGTTTTGTACCACATAATCTTGGGGTAAACATAAATCACTTAGACAAGCTATGAATGAAGCCTCATGGATTGGATGTTTTGCCTCATAAGTCTAGCATAAGTTCAAAAGTAAGTGAACCTAAGGTGCATGTGATGAAATCATGTCAAACATAGAAGGGTTAAAGTAAGAGTGTGAAAAACACAAAATGGCCAAGTGGATTGGCATATGATGAAATGAACATTCATGTAAAATGGTGAGTAATTATGAAGAGCAAATATGCTAAAGTTAATGAATGCGGTGACAACATGATAAGAGGCTAACATAAAAGATGAGAGAAATCTCAAATGAGCCTAAGTAAATGTTACCAAGACGTACTCACCTATGAGAGTGTAAAGTTAATAAAGAGACCAGTCTCTATGAACATTCTCATGAAAATACTGGAGTTAATGCATACTTAATACTAATGATAAGATGAGAAATCATCTAATGAGCTATGATGTCATCATGCTAGAATCAAACTTCCATGTTGTATGAGTTGAATGTAATGGAAATTTATACTGATCACCGATAAGCTAGGTATGAGCGGTGATGCCTTCTTTCAGTAAAGCGAAGGTTCACGTAACTCTCATGAGATGAGACTATCCGGCATGCCGAGAATGGGTAACTTTATATCTCCTAGTCTTCGAACCTATAACGCCATTATAAGTATCTAACGAGGTTCAATACCCATGTACGCTAGCATGTTTGGGTCACTTTGGCCGGTGATTCCACCTCTTATCGGCGTGGGGGAGACACTGGATTTCATGATGCTCACATGATTTATGTTGGTTAAATATAAAGTTTCCAAAGAATGAATAAGGCCAGGCACAAATGATGCACACAAAGAAATGAACGATACCAAAGGAGTAAGGATAGGATAATTAAAAGATGAGCTGGACTTAAGTAATGACGCTAGGTTATTCTTGGTCATTGCACATCAAACCCGATGAGAGTCTTAAACTACATCCTTGGTATGACTGGTGATAACAATAGTATATGAAAGAAATAAAAATGAAGTACGTATGAAGTAATGAACCAAACTCTGTGTTTGCTAAAGAAGGCTTCCTAGTTGAGGTCCCATATGTTAAGCCCTCATTTTGGAAAGTCCTAATGTCAAGTCCATGATTCCAAGGTATCATGGCATATGAAAGAATTATATGAACTACTTGATATGATAAGTGAAATATGTTATGTGTTTTTGGCAAAATAATAAATTTGATGATGCATTCTACACTCTTGGCATGACTTTACTAATCCAAATTTGGCAGGTCCATTGACTTTCCTTAACTAAATTTGGCAAGTTACTGACTTGACTTTCCATAAATCATGTTGTTAGTTAAGAGCTATACTTACTCATGCATGTCCTTGGTGTGTGCTTGCATATACCCATAGTTAGTACAAGTGTGTACTAGTTCCACACAATTATCTATTTTTAGGTGCAGGCACAGGTGGACGTTAGGTCGTACGATACAATGTTACAACAATCTGGACGTGAACTTTCATCCTTACTTGGTAGGACCTCATGCTTTCGAGGCTGTGTACTGTTATTATCTAGCTTCGATGTAGTCCTAAGATAGTGGAGCATGTTTCACTAGTGTTTCATTTCCCACTTCATTTAAGATTTTGTATTGGTGCCGTTTTGGCGAGTACACATTTAATGCAGCTATGAAATATTTCTTTCATTTGATGCATTTAATGTTAGATAGTTTATTTTGAACATTTATGAGTTTTAGTAGAATGTCTTATACGAATGTTAAATAACTAAACATTCAAATTTTCTGTAAAAATTAATCTAGATGAAGTAAAGATGACGTATGTAGGCTTGTTTGTGACCTCTGAGAGGTCAACGATGCCGGTCTCATCTGGGGTCTAGATTTCTATCATTACAAATTTGGTATCATAGCCCTAGGTTAAATTCTGAGGATAATAAGTTCACATCAACCACATTGAGTAGTTTCGAAGTCATGGCAGTGAAGTGCACCACTATCATGAATTAGGGACTGCATGATACGTACTAAAATCTCCATTCTTTTGATCATATCGTGCCTTTGCTATTGTCTGATTTCTTGGTGTTATGAGCGTGTCTAACATCAAATCTTATTGTTTTTCAGAGAATGAATACCAGGACAAACATTGGTTAGAGGAGAGGAGGAGCAGCTACTAGGGATAATCAGGTTCCACCCCAGTCTCCAGCTGAAGGTGTGTCCATGCCAGTTAACCCAACTGGGTTGATTGATGCTGAGGTGCGGACCGCTTCGGCTCAGATGACTCAAGACATCACCATGCAGACCCAGGATATGATGTCTCAAGACAACAGATAGAATGTTCATAGGAAGGACCCACCGGTATGTAGCATGGCTGACAGGCTACAAGACTTCACGAGGATGAATCCTCCTATCTTTACAGGGTCCAAAATTTCCGAGGATCCCCAAGATTTTGTGGACGAGGTCCACAAGATTTCGGTGGCAATGGGGGCCACATATACAGAGAAGTCTGATTTTGCTTCCTATTAGCTTAATGATGTTGCACATACTTTGTGCAAGCTGTGGCAAGATAGCCGGGCGTTGGGCGGAGTTTCGGTCAAGTGGGAGCTATTTAAGACATCTTTTCTTGAGAGATTCTTCCTCATGGGGATGAGGGAAGCTAAGGTTGAGGAATTTATCAACCTGAAGCAAGGATCTATGACACTGAAGAAGAATTTCCTGAAGTTTGTTAAGCTGTCCAGGTATGACACTTCCCTAGTGTCTAACAGAAGGGATGAGATGAGCAGGTTCCTCAAAAAGATCACTGGAGACCTAGAGGAGGAGTGTTGGTTTGCGATGGTCCATGATAACATGAACCTCTCCAAGCTGATGGTGCGTGTATATCAGGTAGAGGACAACCAGAAGAGGAGGGGCGTTCGTGATACTAGGAGGCCTAAGCCTTTTGATCAAGCAGTTCATACCACTGGAGGAAACAGGAAAAACTTCGGTGTTCATGAACCGCTCAGGTTCTAAAAGGGGCAATAGAGTTCTGGGATCTCTAACTTCCAAAGGAGTGCAACACCCAGAAGAGGCAGACCCGAGCCCAAGAAGGGTAATGGAGGTTATGTGTAGCATCCCAGAAAGGAGTGTGCTAAGTGTGACCGTGCTAACAGAGGAAAGTGCAGACAGGGCACTAATGCCTGTTTCGGATGCGGTAAGACTGGAGAAATGATAAGGGACTTCCCACAGAACAGGGGTCAATCTGGAGGTAATGCTCAGCTTAGGCCTAACCGATAGGGTACAACAACAGCCGAGCCTCCTAAGAGGAACATATTCTAATCCCTAAATTGATGGGAGGAGTAGGAGAAGTCCGCTGATGGGGTCATAGGTATGCTGCAAGTATTCTCAACTTCTGTTTATGGTTTACTTGATCCAGGGTCTACGCTCTACTTTGTAACTCCTTTCCTTGCTCTCACTTTTGAAATATTGCTTGAAGTTTTGAATGATCCTAGAGTGGTTAGTACACATTTAGGTGAAAATGTAAGGACTGGTACGGTATACTAGGGTTGACCAATTGTTGTATGCTGTAAGACATTGTGTGCACACTTGGTTGAACTACCTATGCATTATTTTGATGTTATTCTTGGCATGGACTTGAATCATAGTTGCTATGCATGTATGGATTGTCGTAGTAGGGTTGTGAGGTTTCGTTTCCCTAATGAAAAAGAGCCTGTTTGGGAGGGGTACAATTCAATTCGTCCTAATCCTTTGATTTCGAACCTTAAGAACAATAAAATGATGTCGAACGGGTGATTGTTTCATGTTGTGAGAGTTAATGATTTAGATCATGACATTTCTTCCATAGACTCTACGCCGTAGTGAGTGAGTGTTAATATATATTTCCTGATGATTTTCCTAGAATTCCTACCCCTAGAGAGATTTGACTTTGGTATCGATTTAGAACCACGTACTAAACCAATTTCAATAACTCCTTACAGAATGGCTCCAACTGAATCAAAGAGTTGAAGCTGCAGTTAAAAGATCTCATTGATAAGGGTTTCATTCAGCTGAGCATATCCTTTTGGGGCGCTCCAGTGTTGTTTGTGAAAAAGAAAGATGTATCCTTAGAATGTGTATGAATTATCGGTAGCTCAAAAAGGTCACTATCAAGAATAAGTATCCACTCCCCAGAATGGATTATTTGTTTTGACCAACTCCAAGTGTCTAGTTTATTCTCGAAAAATTGATCTCCATTCAGGGTACCATAAGGTTAGAGTTAGGGATAAAGATATCCCAAAGACAACCTTTCGTAGCCGTTATGGTCACTATCAGTTCGTAGTGATGTCATTCGGTCTCATTAAGGCACCTGCTGTATTTATGGGCCTCATGAATAGAGTTTCTGTGAATACCTTGACTCCTTCGTCATAGTATTCATTGATTAAATTCTCATCTATTCGATCATGAACACCACTTGAGATTAACCTTGCAGGTACTTCGACAACATTAGATGTATGCCAAATTCAGCAAATGTGAATTCTGGCTCAGATCAATGACCTTCCTGGGTCATGTGGTGTACGATAAAGGCGTGAAGGTAGATTCCAGGAAGACTGGGGCTTTTAAGAACTGGCAAAAACGTCCTACTCCCACTGATATTAGTAGATTCTTGGGATTGGCTGCTTACTATCGCAGGTTCGTGAAGGTTTTTTTTCCATTGCCTCCCCACTTATCGCCTTGACGAATAAAAAAGTCAAGTTTGATTCGGCGGAGACTTGTGAAAAGAGCTTCCAAGAGCTCAATGATAGACTCACTTCAGCCTCGGTGCTTACCTTACCTAAGTGTGGTTAGAATTACACTGTATGTTGTGATGCATCTAGGGTTGGTTTGGGTTGTGTTTTTATGCAGGGTGGTAAGGTGATAGCCTATGCGTCCAGACAGCTCAAGGTGCATAAGTAAAACTATCCAACACATGACTTAGAGTTGGCAGCAGTGGTGTTTGCACTGAAGCTATGGAGGTACTACTTGTATGGAGTACATGTGGATGTGTTCACAGACCACAATTGTCTCCTGTACATGTTTACACAGAGGGAGTTAAATCTACGTCAGCGAGATGGTTGGAGCTATTGAAAGACTATGACATGAATGTCCACTACCATCCAAGTAAGGTTAATATTTTAGTGATGCTTTGAGTAGGATAAGCATGGGAAGTACAACCCACGTTGAGGATGATAAGAAGGAGTTGGTGAAAGATATACACAGAATTGCCATACTGGGTGTGCGGTAAGTTGACTCTACTAGTGGGGGTATTTGAGTTCATCCTAGTTCTGAATCATCCTTAGTAGTTGAAGTCAAGGAGGGTCAACATCTTGATCCTTTGTTGATGGAGCTGAAGGAATTAGGGTTGATAAAGATGAATGAGTCTTTTGCTTTGGGATATGACAACGTACTTAGGTACCAGGATAGGATGTGTGTACCATATGTGGATGATTTGCGGACTAAGATCACTACAGAGGCCCATGGTTACAGATATTCCATACATCCAGGTTCCACCAAAATGTATCATGATCTTAATTAGATCTATTAGTGGGATGGCATGAAGAAGGACATTGCATAATATGTGTCCAAGTATCCTAATTTTCAATAGGTTAAGAGAGAACATCTTAAGCCTGGCGGTCTGACTCAGATTATCAAGATTTCAACTTGGAAGGGGAAATCCATCAATATGGACTTTGTTGTTAGTATTCCGAAGACTAGGAGGCAGCATGACTCCATATAGGTTATTATGAACAAAATGACTAAGTCTGCCCACTTTATCCCTTTGAAGTCTTCTTACAAAGCCGAGGTCTATGCAAGTCTCTACATTGAAGGGATTGTGAGATGACATGGGATTCCATTGTCTATCATTTCAGATAGAGGAGCTTAGTTCACTTCACATTTTGATAGATCTTTCCAGAAGATTTTAGGCATGTAGGTGAAGCTTAGACTGCCTTTCATCCTTAGAGTAATGGGAAGGCTGAGCGCACCATTCAAACATTGGAGTATATGTTGAGGGCGTGCGTGATTGAATTCGGAGGTTGTTGGGACGACCATTTGCCTTTAATAGAGGTCTCTTATAATTACAACTATCACCCCAACATTAGGATGTCACCACTTGAGTCACTATATGGTAGGAGGTGTAGGTCTTTAGTTGGGTTGTTTGAGGTTGAAGAGTCTTCCATTTTCGGTCCAGTGATTATTCAAGAGGCCTTGGAGAAATATTGCTTGAAGTTCTAAATGATCCTATAGTGGTTAGTACACATTTAGGAGAAAATTTAAGGACTGATAGGGTATACAAGGGTTGCCCAATTGTTGTATGCGGTAAGATTATGTGCACAAACTTGGTTGAATTACCTATGCATGATTTTGATGTTATTCTTGGCATGGACTGGCTTCATAGTGTTATGCTTGTATGGATTGACGTAGTAGGGTTGTGACGTTTCGTTTACCCAATGAAAAAGAGCTAGTTTGGGAGGGGTACAATTCGAGTTGTCCTACTTCCTTTATTTCAAACCTTAAGGCCAATAAAATGATGTCCAACGGGTTATTGTGTCATCTTATGAGAGTTAATGATTTAGATCATGAAATTCCTTCCATAAACTCTGCGCCAGTAGTGAATGAGTGTCTATATGTATTTCTTGATGATTTTCTTGGAGTTCTTACCCCTAGAGAGATTTGACTTTGGTATCGACTTAGAACCAAGTAAAACAAATTTTAATTCCTCCTTACAGAATGGTTCCAGCTGAACTGAAATAGTTGAAGCTGTAGTTAAAAGATCTCATAGATAAGGGTTTCATGAAGCCGAGCATATCCCCTTGGGGCGCTCAAGTGTAGTTTGTTAAAAAGAAAGATGGAACCTTTAGAATGTGTATCTATTATCAGTAGCTCAACAAGGTCACTATGAAGAATAAGTATCCACTCCCCATAATAGATGGTTTGTGTGACCAACTCCAAGGGTCTAGTTTCTGATAGAAGATTGATCTTCGTTAAGGGTACCATAAACTTAGAGATAGGATAAAGATATCCCAAAGGCAACCTTTCGTACCCGTTATGGTTACTATGAGTTCCTAGTGATGTCATTTTGTCTCACTAATGCACCTGCTGCATTTATGGACCTTATGAATAGATTTTTCCGTGAATTCCTTGACTCCTTTATCATAGTATTCATTGATGAAATTATCATCTATTCTAAGACCAAGGAAGAGCATGAACAACACTGGAGACTAACCTTGCAGGTACTTAGACAACAACAAATGTATGCCAAATTCAGCAAATGTGAATTCTGGTCCAGATAAGTGATCTTCCTGGGTCATCTAGTGTCCGATAAAGGTGTGGAGGTAGATCGCAAGAAGAATGAGGTTGTTAAGAACTGGCCAAAACCTTTTACTCCCACCGATATCCGTATCTTTTTGGGATTGGATGGTTACTATCGTAGGTTCGTGTAGGGTTTTTCTTCCATTGTCACCCCACTCATTGCCTTGACAAAGAAGAAATTCAAGTTTGATTGGGCGGAGACTTGTGAAAAGAGATTTAAAGAGCTACTTCAGCCCCGGTGCTTACCTTGCCTAAGTGTAGTGCGAATTACACTATATATATTGTGATGCATCTAGGGTTGGTTTGGGTTGTGTTTTAGGCAAGGTGATAAGGTCATAGCCTATGCGTTCATACTGCTCAAGGTGCATGATAAAAACTATCCAACTCATGACTTAGAGTTGGCAATAGTGGTGTTTGTACTGAAGCTGTGGAGGAACTACTTGTATGGAGAACATGTGGATGTGTTCACAAACCACAAGAGTCTCTAGTACGTGTTTACATAGAGGTAGTTAAATCTATATCATCGGAGATTGTTAGAGTTGTTGAAGGACTATGACATGAATTTCAACTACCATCCAAGTAAGGCTAATGTTGTAGCTGATGCTTTGAGTAGGATAGGCATGGGAAGTACAGCCCACATTGAGGATGAGAAGAAAGAGTTTGTGAAAGATATACATAGACTGGCTAGACTGGGTGTGCGGTTAGTTGACTCTACTAGTGTGGGTGTTTCAGTTCATCCTAGTTCTAAGTCATCCTTAGTAGTTGAAGTCAAGGAGGGTCAACATCTTGATCCTTTGTTGATGGAGCTGAAGGAATCAGTGTTGATTAAGATGAATGAGTTTTTTTCTTTGGGAGATGACGACATACTTAGGTACCAGGATAGGCTGTGTGTACTAGATGTGGATAATATGTTGACCAGGATCACTATAGAGGACCATGGTTCCACATATTCCATACATCCAGGTTGCACCAAGATGTATCATGATTTGAAGAAGATCTATTGGTGGTATGGCATGAAGAAGGACATTGCAGAATACGTGGCCAAGTGTCCTAATTGTCAATAGGTTAAGGCAGAATATCTTAAGCTTGGAGGTCTGACTTAAATTATCGAGATTCTAACTTGGAATTGGGAAGAAGTTAATATGGACTTCGTGGTTGGTCTTACGATGTCTAGGAGGCAGTATGACTCCATATGGATTATTGTGGACCAAATGACTAAGTCTGACCACTTTATCCCTGTGAAGTCTACTTAGAGAGCCAAGGACTATGCAAGACTCTACATTGATGAGATAGTGAGATGGCATGGAATTCCTTTGTGTATCATTTCAGATAGAGGATCTCAACTCATTTCGCATGTCTGGAGATCTTTACAGAAGAGTTTAGGTAGGTAGGTGAAGATTAGTACTGCCTTTCATCCTCAGATTGATGGGTAGGCTGAGTGCACCATTCAAAAATTTGAGGACATGTTGAGGGCGTGCATGATTGACTTTAGATGTAGTTGAGATTACCATTTTCCTTTGATAGAGTTCTCGTATAATAAGATCTATCACTCCAGCATTGGGATGGCATCATTCGAGGCACTATATGGTAGGAGGTGTAGGTCTCCTGTTGGGTTGTTCGAGGTTGGAAGTCATCAATTTGGGTCCATAGATCATTCACGAGGACTTGGAGAAGTTCAGAGTGATTAGAGATAGGTTGGCTAATGCTTAAAGTCGGCAGAAGTCACATGCGGATAACAGGAAGCGGCCCCTAGAGTTTTATGCTGTCCAGGTCTATTTGTAGATATCACCTCTGAAAGAGGTGATGAGGTTTGACAGGAAGGGGAAGTTGAGTTCGAGGTATGTTGGGCCATATGAGGTCCTACATCGTGTGGGTAAGGTGGCCTATGATTGCCATTGCCTGCGGAGCTAGCTTTTGTTCATCCAGTTTTTCATGTGTCCATGTTGAAGAAGTGCCTGGGTGATCCAACATCGATTCTACCTGTTGAGGGTTTGGGGGTTGATGAAGACTTGTCCTATGAGTATATACCTGTTAAGCTTGTAGACAGACAAGTGAGGCGGCTGAGAAACAAAGAGGTTGCCAAAGAGAAGGTATTGTGGAGGAACCATCTTGTTGAGTATTCTATGTGGGAGGCCGAGGCTGATATGAGATCCTGCTATCCCTATTTGTTTAGCTCTTGATATTAGACTCCATACTCTAAAGTCTAAGTTTCCTTATATCTCCATTCTTTGTTGCGATTGCTTGATTGTGTGTAGTAACTATGTTATGATCTGTTTGGCATTACACGAAATAATAAGTAGTGTCATTCGGGGACGAATGTTCCTAAGGGGTGATAATGTAACAACCCTAAAAATGTATAAGATAAATAATATTTAATGTGTCTAGAATGCCTACGATTTGACCGAGTTCACACAGATTTATACGCGTAGAACCAGGCCTCTAAACTGTTGCAATAGCCAAGCAAACTAACTTGGAGAGTTATTTGAGCTAGTAAAGGTTTGGTCCAACAATTTGGGGCTCCCGAATATGAATATTTGTCCGGATGAGTCTTTTCCGGACTTAAAAAGGGGAAATCTTAAGTTTGGAGGGTCTAGTGGTAAAATGGTCTTTTTCCATACTAAGGGTAGTATCTTAATTATCCTAAATATGTATTAATTATTTAATTACTATGATGGAGGGGCATTTTGGGTAGAGAGGGATGAAATTGCCCATTAAGCAAAATCTTGCTCCACCCGGGTTCGAACCTAGGTGGGGAGCAATGATTTAATTTGTTTTAATTAATTTGGTAGATTGATTCAATGTTTTAATAATGTCCGATTTAAGAAAATATTAAAATCATATTCTTATTTATTTATTATTAATTAGTTATTAATTTGACTAAGACTTGCCAACAAGTACAAATTCTAAGGGGACACTACCTCACACTTCTCTCTTTCACGCTTATCCATCTACCTTTCACTTATGTTTTCACGTTTTCTATGTTAACAAAGAATTAAAAAAAATCAGAAATAACAACAAAAGTTCTTCACACTTGAAGAACTTATGAAAATACAAACGACAAAGACAATCCATCAAAGTAAAGCTAAACGTGACATTCTGGACGGGTAAGGTGGGAGTTTCTGTGTTGGACGTTGGATTGGTGGTGATTCCGTGCAGCAAGTTTGAGTGTTGAACAACAACAAGAACAGGTATGGCTTTTATCTCTTGTAATCCTTCCTGCAAGAGAAATTTCATTCTTCAAAATTCAACGAATGAAACTAGGGTTGTCCCCTTTACGGTCCAATTCCTAGTCCCTAGTGTCCTTCCGATTTCAATCTAAATTAGGTTAGAAATCATGTTTACTGTATGGTTTCTGTTATCTATGTGTGAAATATGATGTTCTTTGTGATTTTGTGTTTGGAAATGACAAGCATGTTTAATGATGTCTACCAAAAATGATGTGGTGTAATGTGTAAAATGTTTGTTGTTGTTCTCTATTTTGAAGCCTTAAAATGTCTTGTTTAATGATTGGAATTAAGGTGCATAAGATGTTTAATTAGTGATGTTTAATGAAGTGTAAGGTGGCTGATCTTAAGTGAAAAAGTCTAAGCTAAAACAACAATGAAACCATACACTACAACTTCACTACAAAACACTATGAAACACTACTTCAACTTTGACTAGTTTTCGGATGTCTTGGGTGTTTGACTTCCAAAAGATCCAAAACATTATGAATTGAATTATAATGATGAAATACTCAATTTTAATACATTATTAACTCATGAATCAAATGCTAAGATCTAGTTTTACCTATTTCATTTTGAGGGTGTAACAATGCTCCCCCACTTTGGAACATTCATCCCTGAATGACACTTAAATACTTCTAAAGACATAAAGGACTCAAGTAGCGGCATATAAAACATCACATGAAGTTTAAGACATTTATACTCAATTCACCAACTCACAAGGAGAACCGACTTCACACCATTAAGCAATTTCCCAACATAAGCAAGTTGGAACAAGTTCCACAATTCACACCACATACTCATTTCATAATATATGGAGGAACTAACTTCTCCAACATTAATCATGATCTTGCACATAATTTCTACACATACTGAGACCATCATTCTTTAAAAAACGATTAAATCAAATTTTGAAATTCTTTACAGTAAACACTATTCTTTACAATGAAATATGCTCAAAATTCAAGAATTCACTTTCAAGCAATTCTAACATTATGATAACATAAGAGACAACACCATATAAAATCATCTCATAACATAAACATAACAACCATAAGGAATTATGACTTACCGGTGTCTTCACTCCAGATTGGTTGCTTCTTTAGCTCCGACAGAATAGAAACGATTCCTCTTAGGAGCATTGGGATCCGGACCACCATGAGGATCTTAGTTGACCTCTTTAAATTTTTCCTTGATGGTAGGGAAATATCTCATCTTGTGACCCCTATAACCACATCCGAAGAAACCATCTGTGCCGGTAAGAGACCTACCCAAGTGTTGCTTCCCTCAGTAGTACACCTAGGCCTCTCAAAAGCATAGCCACCTTTTTGAGAATTTTAGTTGGAAACACTATCCTTGTTCCCCATGAAAGAGTCTTGATTATACAACCTCTTATAAGATTTGGGTTGACTTGGTTATCCACCCTAGGCCTCTTCCCATCCCTAGTCATCTCCCTAAGCTTAGACTCCTCGTAAGCATACACCATGAGCGTAGAGATATCCATATCTTTAAGTTACCGTACGACACTCTTTTTCTACCAAGCTCGACGCCCCCATCAAAACAAATTTCATCCTAGCCCTAGGGTCGTCTACGGGGTTGGGAATACTTGGAGAGTTGGGTAAATTTTAGAATAGTACTCTTTCACACTCATTCCCCATTGATGAAGGTTCATGAGTTCCACCAAGTTAGTCTCCCTCAACTCTAAGGGGAAAAACCTATCAAGAAACTCAAATTTTAACACTTTCTAATCTTCCAGACCTTCTCGTAAGGGTCTCTTATCCCTCCATTTCTCAAACCACACTTGTGCCACATCCTTTACTTGATAATCAGGTAGTTCCGCTTTCTCTCTAGGAGTCACATACATAGCATACACATCATCTATGAAGCCTTGTGGATATTCATACACCTTAGTTCCATGGAAAGTAGGAGGGTTCATCCTCATCAAATCACAAATTCTAGAAGTGAGAGTACTTGCATTTGGTTGAGGTTGAGGTCCAACTCCTAGGTTAGCTTGGGCAGCCACATGATTAGTGACGACTTGATATTGGGTCGTCATAAGTCGGGTCAAGAACCTAAGATCAGCCTTTATCTACACATTAGTCATATATCCTTCAACATAGGGAGCTTGAGGACCTTTGGGCATCGGAGGCATTAGGGGAACTTGAGGTCTTTGGAGTTTCGAAGGGGGAATCGCCTTATTTACTTGCTCTTGCTCAACTGTAGGGACTTTATCATTCCGCAGAGGAATTCTCTCGTTATTTAGTTGTCCCTCTACATTTTAGCGGGTGTCCATCTTGTATTCATGTCCTATAAACAAAAGAGAAGAGGTTGAGAAGAGGAACTTATAATACTCAACTCTATGGCAGTACACTAGAGTAATGAAGAAAGTGAAACTTCTATCTTCCTATAGCCTCTCATTTACGGGTATGTCGTGACTCACACCAATGACCAAGACTCTACTCAACATGGCTTGTGATACTTTTAGACCCTAAACTATTTCCCATAAACTTAAGCTCTCATACCAAGTTTATTTCGACCCGCAAGTACACCAAAAAAGTTAGGGCAATCCTTAGGTCGAAACAAGGCGTGGTCGATCTTTCAAAGGTCTTGCACAAGCCTCTTAGAAATATTTTATTACATAAGACATGAAAATTATTGCGGAAATTTAAATTTTTCACAATAAATAATAATATGGGAAACATCTTTTATTTATACTATGGACTGTCTCATCGTCACAAGCCAACTTAAAGAAACAACATAAATATCGTAGGGACACGACCCTTTACACTGAAAGAAATACATAATAGGTGTTATACAAGTCTCAAAGAAGAACTTGAGGAAACATAGACTATATATGAGGCAATATTTAGCCTTGAGAGAGTCTATTCCCAAGCTCTGCCTTCTACCCTTCAACTCGTCTCAAAATTATACTTATAGAGTTTAGAAAAGTATGGGGTTAGTAAAAACATTGTAATAAGTATGGCATAATGCAAAATCATGCAAAAAGAGACAATTTAGTTGAAACATACCTGTCATGCAATTATGATAATACCTTCACAAACCAATCTTTCAAACATCATATAGACCATCATTTAACGGATATGGTAGAACTTCGATATTTCTCACGTAAAGACATACTTATAGTAAACCCACTTAGCAAATAAATATTCCTATCCCAAGTTATCCTAAGACTCACTTAGGAAAGACATGAAGAGATCGCCCATACAATCTCTTCATTGCACATCCAAGTGATTCTTAAGACTACCAAGGACAAGCATAATTCATTTAATTTAGCAAGTCAATATTCAATACTAAAAACACTAGAGGAACATTCATGCATTAAATACTTCACATATGTTCCCTCCTCCAATGGGACTTGCATGTTACACTAAGTGCAATGTGAGAGTAGCATTCCATACTACTACACCCACCTAGTGATCCTTGAGAATTCCCATGTATTAAGCACACCACAATTATCATTCATAAGTACATCATATAAGACATAACTTCAACATGCTTCTTTAACTTAAGAAATAAAGTCACATTACTTTCAATTACATCATATGCTGACCATTCATACATTTCATATAATGACACACCAAGACTCTCTTCAAATGTCTACCTGTGCAATGGATAAGTAGTGTCCATTGTACCACCTACCCTAAGTAGTACAACCTTAAGAAGAATAAGTTCATTTGCATACATTTTTGCGGTCTAACTTTAACAAACATTGACCATGAGATCTTAACAAGGAATTTCAGTACTACCCTTACCTGATGACGGATCCCTTCTAGCCTAAGGTAGGGTCATATTCTTTATCCTTTACATTGATTCTCTAATAGCTACACCTACGGGGGCGCATGATTAAGAGATAAGAAGATTGTTACTATGTAACTCATTCTTTACTAATAAGGAGCACCCATCTCAAGAGGTACATTGGATACAATATGTCTACTCACGAAGTGTACCCACCCCTCCTTTAAATAATCTCGGCTCTAAGCATAACTCTTCCGTGGAGTCTTAAACATTCATCGACTATAAGTTATTATATAACTATTGTAAACCCGTTCTCAAATGTCAAAGGGTATCCAACCTCATAACTATCTTAGGAATGCTCATTGGGAATAGTGAGGTTGACACTAAACACTTCATCTAAACTCACGAAGAGTGTCCACCCCAAAATCCCTATTTTTATACTTTGGAATAGTAGTGATTGTCTAGTCATTTCATCTCTACTCACGAAGAGTGTCCACCCTAGAATCCCTCATTTTCATTCACTTGACTTCATTCATGCATTCAAGTGTGCGTGTGAGTACATATGAGCACACCTATCACATGATATCCATTATTCATAACATTGGTTTTTGGACATGCTCATAGCCACATTTATCACCATTTACATGTTATCATACTTCACATATCTAATACATACTTTATTTAGACATAAACCCTTCAACATAATTATTTCGACCTTCTAACACATATCAGACATATACATATCAAAACTATCTCTTCACTTCACATATAATGTCTTCATGGCCATTCTCACGTCACACATATAACTTCATATATTTCAAGTAAACAACGCCACTAAAGGTGAACCATACCACTCAAGAGTTACTTGAACATAACTTAACCAAGATAGAACAACATACCCTTCATCCATGCCCTTACCACCTTATCACAATTTACCCAATAATTCTTTAAAAAATAGACCTTAGGGAAGTAGATAAACTCAATAAAACCACCAAAAAAACAAGGGAAAATGCACAAGTACCCCCTCAACCTATGCTCGAAATCCCAGAGATACACTTATTCTATACTAAGGTCCTAGTACCTCCCTGAACTTATTCAATAAGTAATTCCTACCCCTTTTTAGGCCTACGTGGAACTAGCTTGAAAGAAAAAGTCAACTAATGTTTGGTCTACAAGATAGTGCCACATAGACCAAAAGGGGTAGAAAATTATTATAAAATAAGTTCAGGAGGGGTAATAGGACCTTAGTATAGTATATGTGTTTCTCTGGGATTTTGGGCATAGGTTGAGGGGGTACTTGTGCATTATCCCTAATAACAATAATTGTAGCATTATCTAATCATTCTCATTATACCTATTTCATAACCTAATATTTGATAAAAAGAATAGACATGATTCCATTGGGGTTTTGTCATTAAAATTATCATTTTAACTAAGAACAACTCATTTTAATCAATAAAACATTTTCATGCAAACCCATACTTAAGGGTCAAGGAATAAAGAAGTTTAAAGTTGAAATCCTTTTTGAAATCTCTTTGTAGTATATCCTTGAATGAAAGAAATTTCAAGGATTATTACCATACCTAAGTATGAATAAACCAACGAAATTTGGTTAAGAAACTTGAAGAACTTTGTCTTCTTCCTTGGAGCTTGAAGCTTTTTTTAAAATGGAGGTTTTTGGAGGAAGAGTTTTCGACATATTTTTGATTTGATCTTTAGAGTTTGAAATGGTGGGTTAAATGAGGTTTAAAATGACCTAAATCAGTCCATAAATTATCCCTCAATGTTCAAAAAAGACCCCTACACTATTTGGACTTTTTCCGAATTAAAATTTTACATAAAAACGTCGCGGCCAAATCGGTGACTTGGCTGTGCATCACGGAGCAAGGTCCCGAGTTTTCCTCTCAATATTTTGAGGCAGTGGACCTCGTGTCACAGGCGCTTCATGAGGTGGGCTTCAGATTCTTCCCCCTGCACGCTGCCGTGAGAAGTTTTGATGGCCCATGTTTCGGTCTTCCTCGGGGACCCTCAAGCTGGTCCCCGAGGCGTCGTTCTGGAAAGTTTTCACCCTTTACATGTTAGTATATGAATAGGAACCATTGAAACTCAAATTCACCCTCAAACCACCCCCCTAAACTTTATTACCAAACACTACGACACACTGGTTCAATTTCGACTAGTTTTCGGAAGTCTTGGGCGTTTGACTTCCAAACGCTTCCAAACTGCACGAACTGACTTCTAATGATGAAATAATCCATTTTAATACATTATTAACTCATGAAACACATGAGAAGATCTAGTTTTACCTATTTCATTGTGAAGGTGTAACAAGAACGAGGGTAGGTGCTTAGCCGGTAGATTGTAATTTCAGTTGTCGTAAAAGTGGTAATAATATAAGGGATTGAACGATCCCTATATATAAAGGAAGATAGGACAAGCAAGCTCCTCATAATTTTTTGTTTTAAAATGCTCCCAAGCAAAACCAATTTGATGCACTTCAAACTCTGTTGAACAAGAGGGTTCTCTATATGTTGTGACCGGTATGTTGAAAGTCCCTAAAATAAATATTGAAGATCACCCCGTAGACGTTACTTGAGTGTTTGTCCTTAAAGAGGTTTAGGCAATTCCTTAGCATTTGTGATAGCAAGTATCATAGAATAAAAATGCAGAAAAATTTAAAACTTTTACTTTGGAAGTTCACTTCACTTTATATATGAAAATCTAATCAAAATTTGTCACTCCATACCAGCTAAATAGAGGAATATAGAAATTTTGGACTTAAGCCTTTTATCAACAAATAGTCTCGAATTAATAAATACAATAATGTATCAACCGTAAGAAAAAAACTACAATCTAGATCATAAAGGTCTTGTTCTCGGACATGAGGACTCACCAACTTTGAGAAGCAGGTTCCATGTATCCTTGAAAAGGGACCTTGATTCCTCAATGACCTGAACCTACATTGTTTGGGAAAAATGGAAGAAAGTATGGGTTACTACCTCACACGTACTAAGTATGACTTTTATGCATAAAAATCGTCAATGCATGTATAAAAGGATATTTTTAGTTAAAAACATGCTTTTTACCAAGTAGATCCAATATAAACATAAAGTGAGCATCATAAGTAAACCTACATGATATCAACCCAACATATAGACAAACCCAAACAATACTTGTGCAATGCAAAGAATAGAACCCCATAGCTCTATTCAAAGCTAAGTTTCACATTAATCAACCTACCTTATACATACATACATTCATAACCTCATATTTTATAATAACTTTCTATATTCATAAACAAAGTTTAAAATACATCAGTAAAATTCAACATAATCTCAAACAAACACTACTATAACAATCTCTTGGGATCCCACAAGTACAATGTGTAAGACAAGTCTTATACCCTCCCTCACATTATGTAGAAAACCCTTCAAGAAAATCCCTAATGAGAGTCCATACATTTCTTTTATTCGTATACTTTACAGTGGGGAAAGAGTTTTCAATAACCGACATTACACTATGTGAGCTACATGGAAACTCCCATACTGAAAAGAGAGGGTTAACACTTGCCTAAGGTGTAACCTTTCGTTCATTGCTATGGATCCACTAAGATAGAGTCCTATGTTGGCACATATTTAAGGGTCAAGGAGTTTTTTAGTAGAAACCCTAACTTTCTAAACGTGGGTTTTTCCATCTCATGAGACAACACATACATTGGGAATCAGGACTTGCTAAATGTAAAAAAAACTCATGTGGGTAGCCAAACTTAATAATGTGAGACCCCCATCTAATTTAAATTCCATTTAGGTTCTAAGCATCTATTCCCTTTAGTAATGTAACAATCCAAAGTACATCCTAGTCGTTACCGGCGTCGTCGACCTCGAGAGGACTAATACAAGCCTCTTAGCATTCGTCATCACATATCATAGGTCAAAAGTGCAGAAAATTATAACTTACATATATATATATATACTCAATGAGGTTTACATAGACCTCTCGCATAGGAAACTTACTTAGTATTCTCGCTTACAAAACATAATAATACATAAGAATTTAGTCAAAATATTTGTCTCACATTAAACCATCTAAATGAAGTAAAAAATCTGGGCATATCCCTTATACAAATTCATAGTTGCCACTTAGGGCTTATATCAACAACTTCAACATTAGGAGAGAAGAGAATGTTTTTAGAAAATACAAGTACGACTAAGGTAGAGTAGGTGGTACCATCCTCGAACTAGAGGAACTACCAAAACTAGGAGAATCTATTCAAAGCCTTCTTGATTTAGCCTCAAGATACCTTAATGGTTCGAACCTACAATGTTTGGGAAACAGGGAAGAAATATGGGTTAGTACAAAACACATGAACAAAGTACGGTCCCTATGCATAAAAATCAACAATGCATGAAAAAGGTACAATTTAGTCAAAACCATGAGAAATATCCAATAACTCAATATGCACATATATGGAACATCATAAGTCAACCATACATATAAGAAACTCAAGCAAAACTTGTGTAATGCCAGGAGTAAAGCCCTTTAACCCTATCAAATTCTAAGTATGACATTAAGCAACCCACTTCATAGTTACAACATATTTTCATAACATGCTTCATACATCAATACTTACTCATATCTTATCAACATAAACACAATAATAATCATAATCACAAACATAAAAGAACAATACTAGAACCATTCCTTAGGATCCCACATATGAATTGAGTAAGAGAAGTCCTATACCCTCCCTCACCCAATGTAGTAGCCTTTAAGACAACCCTAATAATAGTTCGCATGCTTAACTTGTTTAGTTACGTTTACATTATGGAAAGAAGTGCACTAACCGACATGAGACCATGTGAGCTACATCGAATCTGGTGTTCTATTCCCACATCGAAAAGAAAAGGTTAACACTTGCCTAAGGTGTAACCATTCGTCCGTAGCTATCTAGGTGGATCAACTAAGATAGAGTCCTATGTTGGAATATAGTTAAAGGTGAAGGATATTGTTGCTAGAAAGCTTGACTTACTAACGTGGAGGTTTTCATCTTACGATACACCACATAATTAGGGAATCCGTACTTCGTAACGTGAGGAAACCCATGTGGGAAGCCGGACATACTAACGTGGGACCTCCATCTCATTTACATGCACTTTCGGTGCTAATTCAATGCCTTAGGTTTAAGGTTGAGGGACATCTAGCATCAACATCACAACCACACATTAGACATAGGAGCATTACTATCTAAGTAACTCATAATTTAGAATTGAATCCATGAAGAGCCAATCAACATATCTCTTTGTCCCTTCAAAAAACATTCATAATTCCATTACAAATAATACATAACCAATTACATAAGCAAGGTAAATTGAAGAAGCAATTTCATAATTAGCAACATCGTAGTTAATATACCTATTCGTAATCTTCACACTTCACCATATCAACTCAAGGTTTTCATCAAATTAGGGGAAGAACATAGGTTTAGGGACGTATCATAAAAAATCATCAATTAACCATCAATATATTACTAAACAACCTTAATTCATCACAACTAACCACAATTGATTCTTTGTTTTAAAAGAAGACAAATGTGTAGAAGAAAACCTAGATTTGAGGGATTTAGAAATCATCTTTTAGAGGGACCTCTTGGTGAAAGAATTTAATGAGTGAAATAAATCACAGATTATAGATGATAAATGCACGAGGTTTTGAAACTTGAAGGCTTGATCTTCTTCTTGGAGCTCTATTGGTCTTCGATGGAGTTTTGGAGGAAGAGAGTTTGAGAGCGATGAGGGTGATTTTTTTTTATTTACACTTTGAGACTTGATTGGGTGTTAAACTTGACCTAAAGCTGACTCTAAGAACTTATATAGTCACCCATTAAATTACCCAAAAGACCCCTCACTTAAATGGGTCTTTTGTGAAGTCAAAATGTTTAAAATACGACTTCTACGAATCTAGATAGTGGCTGCGCGTCCTGGGGCTAATTTCATGACTTATTTTTGAAATCTAGGTTGAGGAAGTGAGCCTCGTGTTGGCCGTGCGTCACGAGGCCATGTTTGGATTCCTGACTGATGGCTGCCGTCGCGCAGCAGTCATCAGAATCCTGGCTGCTTGCAGGCTGCTTTGGCAGCCTGCTTGCCCATGTTCGAGTCCGCCCCAAGGACCCTTTCGGTGGTCCTTGGGGTTTTTTAACGGTACTATTTGACCCTCTATACTATATTTGACCTATTTCAACTTTTTTTTACAAGTTTTGGACTTCATATGACCCTCCCAAATCTTTACCAAACATAGGGACGTAAACTAGTACAACTTCACTAGTTTCCGGATGTTAATGCCTTGCTTTAATGCTATGGCTCCAATACTTCTCAAATAAGGTTTTTACAATTATTTAGGTAAAAAATAATCATAATTAAATATATAAGTCTCTAGTATAGGTCAAGGAATTTTTGTGGTGTGTCAATACTCCCCCCCCCCCAGAAACATTCGTCTCGGAATGACACTCTAGACCTTTATAAGAGGAAGAGACTCAAGACTAGAAGCCAACAAACCTGAAATATCATAATGAGTCACAAATCATAGGAGTAATTTCAACTACTTTCAACTTATAATCATAGCAATAACATCAAGGAACTTAATCCAAAACTCATGACACATAAGAGCTCATCATTTGCATCCTATAAGGAGGAACGACCTTATCAATTTCAATATGAGCTCAACATGAACAATTTCAAAGAGTTGACGTGAAAATTTATTATCAATACAACACCAAAACATGCCAAAAACACTTGTTATGAATGCAATATAGCTCACGACATATTTAACTGCAAGTTAATCATGAGAATAATTTAAGAGAATATGCACATACGAGATAAACATGATAAGTTAAATATTATTCATATAACTCATTTAAGAGAAAGCTACTAACCATAACTTTGTCTAGGATTTAGAGGGAAAAGGTGAGGATTGCAGGAATTTATGTTGGCCTCGACCTCCCATGTTGCTCCCTCAACAAGGTTGTTCCTCCATAGAACTTTTATGGAGGCAACCTCCTTATTCCTCAATTTCTTAACTTGGGGATCCAAGATCTCAAATGAGACCTCTTCATAAGAAAGGTCCTCTTTTAACCCTAAACCTTCTAGAGGGAGAATGGAAGCCACATCACCTATACACTTCTTAAGCATAGAAACATGGAACACAGGATGAATCATGGCCAATTCATTTGGCAACTTCAATTCATAGGCAAGACTCCCAATTTGCTTCAAAATTTCATACCGGCCCACATAAATAGGACTAAAATTAACCTTCTTTACAAACCTCATCACCCCTTCATGGGTGAAATTTTCAAGTAGATAAAATATCCTACTTTAAATTCAAGGTCCTCTTTCAAATTGTCTTCATAACTTTTTTGCCGACTTTGAGTCGTTCTTAGTCTATCTCTTATAAACCGAACCTTCTCGAGAGCCTCATAAACCAAATCAGGACCAATTAAAGCAAATTCATTGTTGGCGCCCAATTTCGACCCTCCCCGATATATATTAATTCACGATCTTCTTAAATTCCAAGCGATTTAAAGTAAATAATATTCTACGAAATTCGAATATACTTTCAAGTTTTATTCATATAATTTTGTCTCTTTGGGATTCCCAAAACAATAAACTCATACATACATACATATATATATATATATATATATATATATATATATATTTATATATATATAAGCACATTTTTATGAATATGTGAAAATCGTCTAAAAAATTTATCTTGTTTAAATATTTTAATAATTAGTCATGCAATAGTTTACATTTGTAAATTAATTATTTTACAGATACGCCAATTATTTTCTTTTGGTAAAATTAAGAAACATTTTTAATTAATTAATTTTAATCCTTTTGTCTAGTTACCCACATATTTTCATTCTTTTGGACAAATTAGTTTGGACCTTTTAATCCTAATTCCATGTCCAATCAAAACTTCACAACATTCATAGAGGACCCAATATATACAACATTACAGCAACCGACTCCCACATTTTCCCAACGCCTCAGCCCATCTTTTTTCGACCAACCCGGCCCAACTCTCTTTTCCTTTCATTAAAAGAAAAATAGTAGAACACAATTCTCAGACGCAGAAGAAGAGAAAGCAACAGGGATGGAGCGAAAGTTTATTGTCTTCCTCCTCCTGTTCCTTTCAATTTGTAGTTGCAGGGGCCCTTTGATCCCCCTTGATTGTGCAGATGTGCGACATGCTGCTCACAAAGGACGAATAAATTCATCGCAATCATCCATTCCTCCTCCTATTTTTAAAATATTGTTGAAGATTCATAAAGGTTGTTTGGACAAAAATGGTAAAAGAATTTTAGATTTTTTAATTCGGATGGTCCCAATTCCTATCCGTTCGTCACCGATTTCCTCAAATTGTAACCCTAGTTGTCCTTCTATATATTAGTTACTTATCCCTTACTGTGGGGAGAGGCCTTTCGTTTGAAAGTTTAGGAACAAAACATAAAGAAGGAGGCACTATATTGAGGGGGAAATACATAAAGAGTTACAAAGAGGTTGAGGAAAAACAAAAATCTCAAAATTAGGTGTCAAAATAGACTGAAAAAACACTAGTTTTTTACTCACTCCATTTACTGGTTTCACTGTTGCTTTGCACATTGAATCTCTCAAAGTTTGTTTCGTGGTTGAAGGATCATAGTTGCTGGCTCGTTGTCTCCGTTTGATACGTTTAAAAATGTATCCATTCTTTGAGTCACTAGTGTTCTGCATTCCTTAAAATAAATCTTTTTCTTTTCAGTGTTCTAGGAGTAAGTATTGCTATAGATGATTATTGAGTGCATGATATATCGATATACGTTGTCTATGATGTTTCTTGGTTGTTTGGTTTGTCGGCTAAGTGAAATATTGTGTTCGATCTCGTTTTATTTATTCTAGGATTCACTGTTTAGTTGTTAGTTCTCTGTAGAAGCAGTCCGCTATCTCCATCGAGTTTGCCCCTCTTGTGGTTATTAAAATAAATGCTTAATCTTGATTTAAAGATAGGAAAAGATCTCAGAGATTAACTAATATGGGAATAGTCTATTGTACTAGTCATTGTATATCATCTGCAAAGGCTTGCCTATTTTGTCTATCCTAAATTCATACATATTTTTAGTATGTATTGTTCACATTGAGCTAGCACATTTTTTTTTGTTTTTTTCTGCATTGGCTAAATTTGAGTAAAAATGCTTATTGCGTGTAGTTGGTCCCCTTTTGTGTTTATCTTGTTGAAGGAGTTGAGGCTTTTCATATGGTATTAAGTTACTGTGAATGTAACAAGAGTCATAGTGCCTATTAGACATTCTTAGATCCACTTTTCTTAGGCACTGAAATTTCTAGTGATCCTTCTTCTTGATTTTTTAGGTCCCTTGCTCACTAGCATGTGCAGTTATTATTATCAAACAACATAGTTTCCAGATCAACTTTATAAGCTTTAGTCTAGTTTATTTACTCTTTCTTTAGAGTCTTATGTGTCTTCTCAATTTGAATCCCTTTAAGTGGCTTTTCTTTCACTAAAATCTATTTTCTTTCAATAGATATCATGTATATGATATCATTTCATACTCTAACACATTTCTATTTTATTGCATTTAAAAATTTCCTTCTGAGTCCCCATGTACCTTAGTTCACCCATTTGCATCCTCTTGTTAAGCCGAAAAGGCTCACTCTACCATATCCGAGTCGTCAATCTCCCCCTAAACTGGTGTACAAGTCAAAAAATAGCAAATATGTTGTTGGGAATTAATGTGCAGGTCTCCAAAGCTCTGAAAAGGGATATACATTGATATATAATCATCTGATATGATAAACAGGTCCAAAATTAGTGCAAGTGTTTGAGATATGGTTGTTGGGGTGTCTAGTTCCATACCGGTTACTGGTGAGAGGAGTACCAGTGATGATGTGGAGGTTGATGTGGGAACCACTTAGGGTGAACCAAGCATTGATGTAGCGGCTTCTAGGAAATCATACCTGCCCACTTGTTCAGAGATTGTCGTCGCTACGCGCCTCAAGTTTGCTTCATCTACCACCCTTTACTTATTTTTTTATCCATTGGGGACAATGACATGCTGTTTTTATTAGGGATGGGATCAATGGAAAGTTAGTGTTAGGGTGAAGTCTGAGTAGCCCAACTCACAATCCTCTCTTGGGGTTTTCTTGCCTGTAAATTTTCCCCCTGAGAAATTGGTAATTTTTTTGTTGAACCGTCATGTTGCTATGTAAAAAGTATAAGAAGGTTGAAGTATGATAGCTGAAAATACATGATATCCCGTTCTAGAAAATGCTTGGACGAATAGGTGAAAATGAGTTTAATGTGTTGTCTCTAAGCATGAAATAGATAAGCCCCCACTACATGAACCTCGACTGACACCTAAGATGGGAAACCTGAAAATCTGATAGTGTAATGAGGTGTAAAGAGAGTGTGAGGAGTTCAGAGTGTTAAATGGTTGGCACTTAGATAAAACTTTCCCGGTTAGTCTTACAAAGGGAATCTATGTTAGAATACTAAGAAAGGATCGTAGGCCCTTGTCTGAATTAGAAAATATCTAGCCTAAAATGAAGTTAACCAAACAACTGCTTTATCCCTTTTGATCAAAATCTCTTGAGCCTATAATTGACTTATATTTTTTTTCTCACCAACTCAGCTTCCCTGGGTTTACTGTTTTGGCCCCAGTCCCTCCTTGGACATGTGCACCTAAACTTAAGTCAAAAGCCTCAGTTGAGGGTCACTAATGCAGAAAATGACCTCCTCTGGGCCCTGAACTGAACTAGAGTATTTTGTACTTCAACTAATGGAAAAAACATGATTTGAGGGTGGCTATTATGAGTGAGAACCCAAAAATGGGTATGAAAATAGTTGATTGCTGAAAAGAAAAAGGGAAAGTGAGTGAAACATGTGACTTGGTCAAAATATCAATGTGAATTAAAGAGAAAAGAAAAGTAAAAAAAATACAAAGAATAGAGTTTGAAAAAGTTGAAAAATAAATATGAGTCATATCCAGAAAGAAGGGGAGCAAAGAAAAGATGAAAAAAAACAAAGAAAAGTAGAGCGTAAAAGGTAATGAAAAAAGGTAAGAAGCTTAGCAGAAATGTCAAGGAGGGTAAAAAGTCACTAAAATATACCCAAATGTACCACACATGAACATGAGCCGACGTTACAAGCAAAAAAAGTCCTACCGTGATCCTAGAGTCTAGTCTGGTGAACCTAAACAGAGAAAATAAGGGCATGTCTATGTCAATGAGTACAAGCAATGTATGAGATTTTTTTTGAGCGTGAGTGTTGAATAAAGATCCTTACACCAAAACATAAAATCACAATGCGAAAAATGAAGATTTCTTTTGAAGTGAGGGCACTAGTTTCAATATCGAAAAGTTGGTACTCTGGTGCGATGCGAAATAGTAGAAGTGTCTGTGCATGGGATGATCCACATGAGTTAGCTTGTTCACACTTGAGAGCGCAAGCATGCAGTAAATCAAATAAAGAGTCGGGATTGATAGCCATGTGATTGCAAAAACTATAAAGAGACTTTTGTAGAAGTGTAGTTTTCAGTCATTGTGTGTCCCTTGAGAAAAAATAACGAAATTAAGTTGAGGGTGTTGATGTACCATGATTTCACAGTTTATTCAATGCTTTTTGCTTAAGATTTCTGTGTGTCTAGAGACTTTTTGTAGTAGTTTTAACATGTTTTTATTTTTATTTTGCAGGAAAGTTGTCCTAAATGCATAAGGCATCTAGAAAATAGTGCAGAAAGACGACATACAAAGGGCATCGATGGTCCGTCATTCAAAAGACGGTCCGTAGGTGGTGACAGTCTATTTCAGTTCGGACTGATGGAGCAACTCAGGGAAATTCTGACCAAGTATGGAACCACGGAAGGGATCGAAGGATTGTACTGGCAAACAATTGATTTGATAAAAGATAGCTCCATTACCCGAAGTTGGAGAAATTTTAAGTATGTAGCGACGGAGGGAATCGATGGACCGTAGTTGCATCATCGAACAGTGTTGTTGGTCTTTCCATTTGTTAAGAAAAGGTTCCATCTAAAAGAATGAAAATATTCTAACTCTGGACTGACGGTGGCAATTGACGGATCGTTGTTCCATTGATGGTGCGTCAGTAGGGGTCGTGGATCAATGCTACAAGAAAAATATTCTAAGTCTTCACTAACGGAGGCAGTTGACAGATCCTCATTCCATTGACGGTCCGTCAATAGGGGTCGTCGATCAATGCTGCTTTTTTGGACAAACTTTCATTATTTAAATTCCTATTATTTTAGGATAATGTTTTCTATCAATAGGTATTAAAACCTTGTTATTATTGTTAGAAATTATTAGTATATTGTTCTTGTTTTTTTTTTGAGAATTGTTTTTTGAAAACTTTGGCAATAGTTCATTTTTTGGATTTCGTTTGAAGATTTATCTTGTAATTTCTAGTTGATTTTCAGGGTTTGTTATTATGTTGAAGTACGTTCATGATTTCTTCCTTAAATATTATGAATTGTGATCTTGCTTTCATGGGTAACTAAATCCACAAGTAGGGTTGTGGGAACCACCGGTAATAAACAAAGTAAACCTAGAAAATTAGCAACTCTCAAATAGTTTCATACATGTATTGATAATTCTTTGCCTAGACGTATTTTTAACGGTGGCCAATGTTAGAACTCTTCTTGTTGCTACTTACCTAACCAAGAAGGTTGTAATACGATATTAATTATCAACATAGGTTTAGTGGGATACTATCTAATAGCTAGTGTCGATTGGTGCGAAGTAATAACTAATTCATACATCGGTTATGATGTCTAATATAAAATGAAGACAACGGTTAGTAGCTTATACATATGTAGCCGGATGAAGGTTCAGGGTGAAATTCTTTAGATGTCGGATCAAGGATTTAGAGATAACATAACTTATAACATTACATGCAAAGCACTAGGGAAAAATCGCTATTTTTAAGGATACAACGTTATGAACCTATGAGGAACATATATACCCTAGATAGTCTCACAACTTGATAAAAACTCACTTTTCAATTTCGTTCACTTGTTAACATAGAAGTGTTAGAGAAACTTGGTTCACAAAACCCCCTTTAGTTACTTGTTTTCGGAAAGACTTTGGCTAAATAGATATAATTGTACATCGATGTTGTCACATCCCAAAACCACACCCTAGAAGATATGGAGTTCTCAGAATGAAACTGGCGTACTTAACATCTTGGAGGTCTTGTACAAGCCCTTTTCATATCGTTTATCGCATATATATAATAAGAAGTAGTACAGAATTAAAACTTTTCATAAAGTATTAGAATATCCTTAATAACATCTTTCATTAGAAATAATAGGAAATACTAAGTATCAATCTCATCAAATCTTAGACACGAGAATACTTGGGGCACGACCCATACTGAAAAATATAGAAATACGTAGTCTATTACAATACTTCGATAAAGGAAATAAAAGACATGTTATGCCCTCGAGTAAAATGAGGAAATACTTCAGCATCACTTAAAAAATGCTACGATCCAAGTCTTGCTCCCCAAATGCTCCTCACCTACAAAACTATAGAGATAGATAACCATGGAATTCAGTACAAACACATGTACTACGTATGACACAATGCATAACATCATGAAAAATATTTATTAGAAATATGCATCTTTTTCATTTAAATATCATAATATAAGCATAAGAATAACAATTAAAACCTTAGAATCACAAAAGAAATCACTTGGCCAATTTATCACATTCTAGAGGCAACTTACAGTGAACTACTTCACTGTACACTGAACTACTTCCCTATTACAGTGAGTTTCTTAGCTTTACTTTACACACTTTGTAGCATGCAATTCCCTCACTAAGCTCTATCCTAGTACTCATTTAAGTTATAGAAAGATACACCTCCCATACAACCTCTCGAAGCACACCTAAATGATCCTTAAGACCACCTATAATGAGATCAACACATACCTAAAAGACATCACACACATGAACATGAGCTTTTTCTACCAAAAGTTATTCTAAATATCACTTGGATGAGTGTGAAGAGACCGCCTATACAACCCCTTAAACACACACTCAAGAGATTCTATAGACTACCTAAGATAGAATTATTCTCACTAAAAACATCAACGTATAGATAATATGACATTCTCTTTCCAAAGTCTATCAAAAGACTTACTTAAGTAAATCAAGAAGATAACGACCATTAATGACCTCTTCAAAATTACTTAAATAATCCTTAATACTACCTAAGGTTTAGATCATGTCCACATAACCAATATCTTCCCTAACTAGAGTCATTCTTAAGACTTGTCTAGGTAAGATAAGAAGTGACCATTCCTATGCCCCATTCACACCTTAACTACCGAGACAAGCGTTAAATACTCTAGATAAGTACTTAATCATTTAATATGTTTTATTAACTTAAGTCGTTACATTCATTAGTTCATTTAAGACTCATTCATCATATAAGGACATTCAAGTAATGGTCTTGGACGAGACGTATGGACTCTAACTAACACCTTCAAAGCCTATCGTGCAATGTCTTAGATAGCGTCCTATACCACCACCTAAACCTCATAGAACTTCTCTAATGCTAGTATGTATCCCATATTATGAGAATAGGCAATAACCGACATAGACCATGATAGATAGACATGGAATCAGAAGTTCTAACATACTCCGATGAGGGTGTTCTACTTCCCATGGGTAGAACTAGGACATATCCCATGTAGGCACATGGTTAAGGAATATGAACGACTTTTTGCATTCTAATCTTATTCTCAAGTAGAGCTACATTGTACTCCTGTCTCCTTTTCATGTTGAGATACTTCCCATTACATAATCACTTAGTGCTAGTCTTTTGTTATCATAGAGTAATTGACACTAAAAGATCACATGAAGAGGTTTCTTATGTAGCTGACAACCCAATCATATTCACCCAACCAAAGAGGTTTTCTAGGAATACCTTTCAATGGAGACTAAGATAGCTCATTATGTCTTTCCTAAGGATGATATGATGTCCTTCCAGCCAATCAACCCTAATTCCACCATTCCTTTACATAAAGGTTACTATTATGACTTTTCGACTTCAAATTCATGACATGACCTTTTCCACATAAATGACCTTATTAACATCATTTAAGGTCTCACATATCATTCATTCATTCATAAAAATGGTGCACTAAGACTACCTAATAAATACATCTCATAATCACATATCATTCATACATGTATCAAGTAAGGGACACAAGTCTACCAAAAAAAGACACAACATTCTTTACTTCATCACATATAGCCTATCATTCTTTGAATCGCTTGGGAATGACCCTTTTTGTTTTTATGTCATCCTATACTATATTATCATCAATATGACCATCACAACTCATATAGTCAAGTATGAACAATCATGCATCAACATATAAGACTACACATATAACCACAAAGTCATAGTCTGCATGATATCCTGACATTCATAGAAAGAACACATACATTCACATTACTTCACATGTAGATATATATGATCATACTTCATGTAAATCAACTACACAAATCATCATAATACTTCAAGTAGTTGCCGATAAGTCCATGATCATCATAGTACATAAAGTAATACCGACAAGGCCACATAAATTTAAAGTAAGGCACATAACACTGCCTTCATAAGTGGACTATACAAATCACAACACAATTGAACTCTAATTACGATATATAAAGAGATCAAGGGCAGCGTACCACCACACCATTCTAAGATCTTCAATTTAATGTTAAATCATCCAATTCAATACCATAAGGTCTTTACCCACGACCATGAACATCAATCCAATATAAAAACTATGATAGTCAATGAAACTAGGTCAATTAAATATAGATGCACCAATCTAAGACAAACTAGATATCAATTCAATAAAATTATTACATAAATCAATAGCCCATAAAAAACTACACTAGAATTCATAAGCATTAAGTCCAAATCACTTAACCCATAAAGCAGTAAAAAACTAGGGTTAATTAATTACATAAGTTCATAGGTTAATTGAGTTAAAGTCAATTAATTAACAACAATTCAATCAATATTCAATTATTTAAAACCTTTAGTGCAAGAACCCATGGATAGATCATGAAATTGGACAATTCATCTTTGAAAACTTTACAAAAACTTCTTTGAAAGTAGGGCTTCTTGATGAATACAGTTTCAAGTATAAAAAAAACATACCTTAATAAAGCTAATCCTCAAATTTTATGAAAAAACTCCACTCAATTCTTCAATCCAAGCCCTTCGTTGAATTTTGGCTCCCAAGGAGTTCTAAAGAATTTCTAAGGGAATTTGGGTTTTGATTTTGAATAATGAATTCTGCCAAGTGTTAAATACTTATATACGTGTTTAAAATACCCAAAAGACTCTTAAGGAACCTCCAAACGTCTAATCTGGACGTGGGGTGAATTTACCAACTCAACCCTAACTTAACACTTACTGGACGCAAGAGACAGACCTAATCGACTACATGACCATCTATGGGGCGTCAGTGCACAAAAGGGACCAACCTGTCCTCCGTAAATGGGTTCAAAGGCTGGAAATGGCAGATTAGCTCCTTAGGCTAAGTACCAAACAACTCTCTCCACCAATGGGGCGTCGACCAAGCCACTGGCTGTCATTTTCCATCCGTAGGTGAGACTGCCTTAGGTAGTTCTGGACACCAACATGGGTCCTTCCTCAAGAACCCTTGGATTGTCCTTGGGAATGTTTACTCATATGTTACCAGACCAAATATGTTTTTATATGATTATAGGACCTCCCACATGAATTTCATACAAAACAAACACGTAAAACTCGATGAAACATGCCAAGACACACAACGTCGTTTCAAGGCAACCCTTTTGAATGATATGGACGTTCTTCGACGTTTGTCCTCTAAACTTTAATAAACTTGACACAATGACTATAAACACTATAATAACTCATATAGTGACCTCATTAACTCATAAAACATACATATAGTTATGTAACCACATATAAGGCACATACGTGACTTAGTCGTCAAATGCATTGGTCGTCCCTTGACGTTTCACTTCAATATTATTTAAAACTCTAGACACTAACTCAATACCACATTATTGACAATTTTAGGAGATTATACCGTCATGAAAAACATGTTATGCTCTAGCTTTACCTAAGTCATTTGAGGGGTGTTATAATCTCCCCTAATTGGACAACATTCGTCCAAGAATGACACCTTGCCAATCTCCGACAATTTCAAAGAGTAGAGATTCAATTAGCAAATCATAACCATAACATATAACACATTATACAATAAAAAAATCGAAGAATAAACATCAATGTCAGAACAATAAGAAAATCACAACACAACATGAAACTAGAAAAAATTCTATAACTCATTATGCTATAAAACACACATGCTTCATTCCAAATAGCAAAAAATCATCTTATATTCAATATCATTCTCATATACATCAATTATAACAAAATTAAAACAATTTTAGACCAAAGAATGAATTAATCATTTTTCCAATATTCTTACACTGAGTAGGCAACCCTTTGCAGCGATTTATGCACAATTTTTCAAAAATGTATCTTTTAGGCAATTCGTGATGGAAACATGCTACTATGTAATGTAGAACCACATAGATAAATCTTAAAACATAATTATAACTTCATAAAATTCTCAATTCACGGAACCAATGATATTAAATTTCAACAATACCCATAAAACCCAATGCACATGTAACATACTTCTATGACTTTCTACTCTCAAGCGTGAGTTTAATTGAAGAGATGAAACAATCAATCAAAACTCGTTTTCTCACCATATTCAACCAATTACATGGAACTCATAAGACTAAAGAGATACAATTAAAATCAACTCTCGGTACCAACTAGACAATCACCATGGTTCCTCTTACAACAATTAGCACATGAAGGCTTAGTAATTTGAGAACTACTATTTATCCCAACCTTTTCTCTTGAAACACTAGCTCCATCTTGATTTGGGGATCTCTATTAAACATAGGTTGACCTTGACTATTGAATTTTCCATTTTTCAAAGCCCTCATGCTCCTCTTCAAAATTCTTGCACTTTTCCTAAGTTTGGGTCCTTCAACCTTGCCCTTACCTTGACTAGGGTAAATGAACCTCCCAATCATCACCTTCCTCCTAACATGGAGAAAGTACTCCCCAAAGAAAGCCCTCTTGAACTCCTCCCACTCTTGGGACCTGACTCAATTGTCCTATTGTCTTTCCTTTGGGTGTACCACACAATTGGGAAACCTCCCATAATTGGTACGAAGCTAACTCTGCCTTCTACCTAGAAGTCACCCATGTGGAACTCAACACCTTTTACACACCATCTAGAAACTCTTGGGGACCTCTCCCACCAAAGAGCCAAGAAAGATAGGAGGATTCATCCTCACAAATTCTCCCAACCTAGAGGTTATAGTCTCTCCACAATATTCACTCTAGGTTAAATACCCATATTCACATTGGTATTCAAAGCTTGGGCTAAAGTAAGTAAAACCTCTCTATTCTATCTTTTAGTGAATTCCGGGGGAACAACCAGAACACCATTACTTCCACCCATAATAGGGACTTTATCACCTTGAGCACCTTTAAGAACTTGCTCAATTTGAGGAGGAATATCCTCATTCACATCATTCTCTTCAACTGTCATAGTTGGTGTCCTCCTTATATTCATATTCCTAGAAACACAATGAAAACCATAAGAAAAGAGTACTCATAACTTTCACTTTACGACACGACATAGGAGTAGAAAAAAAGGGAAACTCTATCGTCCTATAGACTCTCGCCTATAGATTTGTCACTATTCACATCGATGGTCAAGACTCTACTAGAGGTGACTTGATGAGTCTTTTTGATTCCTAAGACTACTTTCATAATTGATGCTCTGATACCAAGCTTGTCAAATCCTGAAACCTCGCCCTAGAATATATGGCATTCTCGGAATGAAAGCAGCGTACTTCACCTCCTGGAGGTCTTGTACAAGCCTTTTTTATATCGTTTATCGCATATATATAATGAAAAGTACTGTTGAGTTAAAAATTTTCACAAAACATTAGAATATATTTAATAACATATTTCATTATAAATCATATGAAATACTAAGTCTCAATCTCATCAAAGCATAGACACGAGAATAAATGGGACGCGGCCCATACTTCGAAATAGAGAAATACTTAGTGTATTACAATACTTTGATAAAAGAAATAAAAGACATCTTATGCCTTTAAGTCAAATGAGGAAAAAATTTAACTTCATTTTAATGATGCTACGATCCAAGTCTTACCTCCAAAATGATCCTCACCAACAAACCACTATAGAGATAGATAAAAGCATGGAATTAGTACAAAAACATCTACTATGTATGACATAATGCATAAAATCATGAAAATGGACATTTATTAGAAATATTCATATTTCTCATTTAAATATCATAATATAATTATAATAATACATTTAACATCTTAGACAGATATAAGAAATCACTTAGCCAATTTATCACATTTTAGAGGCAACTTACAGTGTACTACTTCATTGTAAAGTGAACTTCTTCACTATTACAGTGAAGTTTCTTAGCTTTACTTTAGACAATTTCTAACATGAAATCGCCTCACTAAGCACTATTCTTAGACTCACTTAAGTAAGAAAAAGAGATACCACTCATACAACATCTCTAAGAACACATAAATTGTCCTTAAGACCACCTACAATGAGATCAACACACACCTACAAGACATCACACACATGAACATGAGCTTCTTCTACCAAAGATGATTTTAAGTCTTACTTGAGTGAGTTGTGAAGCGACCGCCCACACAATCCCTGACACACACTTAAGATATCATATAGACTACCTAAGATAAAATCATTACCACTTAATACATCAACGTATAGATAATATGACACGTATAGATAGTATCACATTGTCCTTCCAAAGGCTATCAAAAGACTTACTTAAGTAATTTAAGAAGATAACGACCATGCTTGACCTCTTTAAAATTACCTAAATAATCCTTAATACTACCTAAGGTTTAGTTCATGTCCACATAATCAATATCTTCCCTAACTAGAGTCATTCTTAAGACTTATCTGGGTAAGATACAAAGTGACAATTCCTATGCCCCTTCACACCTTAACTAGCTAAACAAGCCTTAAATACTCTAGATAATTACTTAATCATTTAATATGTTTTCTTAACTTAAGTCGTTACGTTCATTAGTTCATTTAGGACTCATTCATCAGATAGGAACATTCTAGTAATGGTCTTGAAAAAGACCTAGGGACTCTAATTAACACCTTCAAAGCCTATTGTGCAATGTCTACATAGCGTCCAATACCACCACCTAAACTTCATAGACTTCTCCAATGCTAGTAGGTATCTTGTATGATGAGAATAGGCATTAACTTACATAGACCATGAATGCTAGACATGGAATCTGGAGTTCTAACCTACTCCGATGAGGATATTCAACTTACCAAGGATAGAACTAGGACACATCCTATGTAGGTATATGGTAAAGGAATATAAATGGCTTTTATGAACTCTAGTCTCATTCTCAAGTAGACATACATAGTAATCTAATATCCTTTTCAAGTAGAGCTACTTCCCATAGCATAATCAATAACTGCTATCCTTTGTTCTCATAAAGTAACTGACACTAAAGAATCACATGAAGAGGTTCCTTATCTAGTTCATAACCCAATCACATTTTCCCTACCAAAGAGGTCCACTAAGGCTACCTTTAAATGCAGACTAAGATAGATCATTATGACTTTCCTAAGGATGATATAATGTCATTGCATCAAATACACCCTAATTCTACCATTCCTTTACATGAAGGATACAATTACATCTCTTCGACTTCAAATTCATAACATTATTATTTTCATGTACATGGCCTTTTAAACATCATTTAAGGTCTTACATATCATTAATTCATACATTATAAGGGTGAAATAATCCTACCTAGTTAGTACATCTCATATTCACATATCATTTATAGAGGTATCACGTAAGGGACACAAGTCTACCAAAACAAGACACAATATTCTTTACTTTATCACATATATCATATTATTCTTTGAAGCACTTAGGAATGACCCTTATCATATTTATGTAATACAACATGTTACTATATAATTATCAATATGACTATCACAACACATATAGTCAAGTAGGACCTATCATGCATCAACATCTAAAACTACACTTATAAGCACATAGTCATTTTCTACATGATCTCCTAACATACATATGAAGAACATATACTTTCACATTACTTCACATGTACATAGATATGCTCATACTTTACATAAATTATATAGACAAATCATCCTAATACTTCAGGTAGTTGCCGATAAGGCCATGATCATCATAGTACGTAAAGTAACGCCAACAAGGCTACATCAATTGAAAGTACGGCACATAAATCTGCCACCATAAGTGGGTCCTACCAATCTCAAAATAATTGAAATCCAATTAACATAAAACAAAGAGAATTAGGGCAGCGTACAACCAATCCATTCTCAACAATTCAATCCAATGCCAAATCATCCAATACAATACCATAAGCCCCTTATCCATGGCCATGAGCATCAATTCATATAAAACTATGATAATTCAATATAGATTCACCAATCTAAGACAACATAGATATAAATTCAACACAATTATTACATCAATCCATATCCCATAGAAAACTATACTAGAATTCTTAAGCATTAAGTCCAAATCAGTTAACCCATAAAGTAGTGAAAAACTAGGGTTCATCAATATCATGGGTTCATAGTTTAATTGAATAAAAATCAAATAGTTAAATATAATTCAACTAATATTCAATTCTTTAAAACCATTAATGCAAGAACCCATGGATAGAATAGGAAATATGAGAATCCATCTTTGAAAACTTTAGAAAAGCTTCATTGAAAGTTGGGCTCCTTGATGAATAGAGTTTCAAGGATCTGAAACCATACTTTAATAAAGTTAATACTCCAATTTGATGAAGAATATCTACTAAATTTTCCAATCCAAGCCCTTCCTTGAGTTTTAGCTTAAAAGGAGTTCTAGAGAATTTCTAAGGGAATTCTTGTTTTGATTTTGAAAGATGAATTCTTTTAAGTGTTAAAGACTGATATAAATTTTAAAAATAATAAAAAGACCCTTAAGGAACCGCCAAACTTCTAATTTGTACGTGAGGTGAATTTACCAATTCACCATAACTTAACAGTGACTGCACGCAGGAGACATACCCAATCGATGACTTGACTATTGACGGGGTGTCAGTCAAGAAAAAGACCGCCCTATCCTCCGTTGATGGGTTCAGAGGATGGAAAATGGGAGCTTATATCCCTAGTCTATGTACAAATTAATTCCCTCCAGTTACGGGGCGTCGACTAGGCCACTGGCTATCATTTGCCATACGTAGCTGGGACTGTCTTAGAATGTTTTGGCCACCAACATGGGGCCTTCCTCAAGGACCCTTGGATGGTCCTCGACAATGTTTAACTGGACATTTCCAACCTAAATATGTTCTTATAAGATCTTAGGAACTCCTACATTAATTTCTTCCAAAAGGAACACGTAAAACTCGATGAAACATGCTAAGATACAGAAGGTCGTTTTAAGGCAAACCTTTCAAACATCATGCACGTTCTTGGACGTTTGACCTTCAAACTTCACGAAACTTTAAACACTTCCTATAAAAACTATATTATAAAATTACCTCATTAACTCATAAAAGAAATATATAAGCATATAACCACATATGAGGCACATAGTTGACTTAGTCATCTAACGCCTTCGTTGTCCCTTGATTTTTCACTTCCAGATCACTTAAAACTCTAGACACTGACTAAATACCACTTTTTAGGCTATTTTCGGACCTTATACCATCATGAAAAATATTTTAGGCGCTAGATTCATCTAATTCATTTGAGGGGTCTTATAGAAGTTAAGTCTAAATCATTTTTCTCGTGGGATCGACCCCAACCTACTAGTTGGGTTGTATACTTTGTTACGACCGCTTATAGTTATTTAGGAAGGTGTAATTTAAGAATATAACCCTCATTTAATTTTACCTTTTGGTGAAGTCAAATTGACTTCAAAAGATGCGACCAAATATGGGACATGGCTGCGCGTCTCGTGGTCACTTCAAAATCTTTTTTTTTGGAATTTAATTTTATTCAGAGAGGTTCATGATAGGACCAAGTTGCAGGGAATTTTTTAAGTGTTTGGGGAGCGATACGTGACCACCTCCAAAATAAGGTTGGGTGTTCATTGCCTTTGCGAACGATTAGGCCCTTTTTTCAAGGACCCGTAGGGTGGTTCTTGGGGGTTCGTCACTGGACATTTTTTTTCTATAAACATTATTTAGATATTTAAAGCATTTTTAAAAGTTTTAAACTTTATAGGACACTTCCAAACCTTCATAAAACATAAGGACGTCTACTAGTTCAGTTTTGTTAGTTTCCGGACGTCATGTTCTCCCCTTGAAGTTTAGGCTCTTGTAGTTCTAAATCAAGTTTATTTTGTTAGTCTATGTCTGCAAACATCATTTTAAATATTATTCAATAGGTGAGTCTCTATTCTAGTTCGTAGAAACTTCTGTGTGTTACACCACACTTGAATTTTATGCTTTACTTGATCTTGATGCTATATTATCTTTTGTGACACCATATGTGGCTATGAGGTTTGATATTTTTCAAGATGTTATTTTGTATTCCTTTTCTGTCTCTACCCTATTGGTGATTATATTATGGCTTAGAGGGTCTATAAAAATGTCTCATTTCATTTTCCTAGAGTTACTTTTTTTTATTTGGTAGAGATTCATATTCTAAACTTTTATGTAATCATTGTTACAGATCAGTTGTATTCATGTTATGCTTATATTGATTGTAGAACTAGGGTAGTCAAATTCCACAATCCAAATGATCGTGCCCTAAAGTGTAAAAAGGGAGATTATTTGCCCAAAGGCCACTTTGTCTCATGTCTTGAATCTAGAAATATGATTGCTAAGTATTGCATTTACCATTTAGTTAGGGTGAGAGATATAAATTCTAAAACCCCTACTCTTATGTTAGGCCCCGTTGTTAATGAGTTTTCTGAGTTGTTCCCAGATGATCTAGCCAATATTTCTTCAGAAAGGGAATCGACTTTTTTATTGACCCTCTCCCAAATATGCAACCTATTTCTATTCCTTCTTATCAAAGGGCTCCGACAAAGCTAATGGATTTTAAGAGAAATTAAAAGACTTGTTGCATAATAGTTTCATACGACAGAGTATATTCCATAAGATGATCCAGTCATGCTTGTTAGAAATAAGGATTTCTCTCTCTAAATGTGTATAGAATACTAGCAATTGAATATATTTAAGTTTAGGAATAAGTATCCTCTCCCATGGATAGATAACTTGTTTGACCAACCACAAGGAAAAATCTAGTTCTCTAAGATTGACCTTCGGTCGGGTTATCACCAATTGAGTGTGAAGGAAGAAGATATTTAAAAATTGACTTTTATGACCTTATATGGTCATTTTGAATTTTTAGTGATGTCTTTTGGTCTTACTAGTGCTCGAGAAGAATATATGGATTTGATCAATAGAGGTGTTTAGATGATATATTGATAAGTTTATGATTGCTTTCATTAATGATATATTTATCTATTAAAAAAGTGATGATGATCATATCACACATTTGAGGATTGTGTTGCGAATTACCTATGATAAAAAACTATTAACAAAGTTTAAAAATGTGAGTTTTGTCTAAGATTTGTGACAATAATTGATAACGTTATCTCAAGCAAGGGTATTGAGGTGGATCCTAAGAAGATGGATTTAGTAAAGACTTGTCCTAGTCCTCTATCCTTTTTGAATATTTGAAGTTTCATGTGTTTTTCAGGTTATTAAAGAAGGTTTGTTGAGCAGTTTTTGTTTATTACCTCTCCATCAATAGAATTGACCTAAAAGAAGGCTAAGTTCATATAGTCCAAAGCGTGTGAAAAGCGTTTTCACAGATCGAAGTATAGACTTACTTTCACTCCGGTGTTGACTTTACTAGAAGGGCTGATATTTTTGTTGTTTTTTGTGATGCCTCAAGAAATGAGCTAGGATGTATGCTTATGAAAAATGGGAAAGTCATTTCCTATTCATCAAGGAAACTTAAGATTCATGAAAAGAATTATCCTAACCATGACTTTGGACTAGACAGTGTTGTTTTTTTCCTTAATGATTTCGAGGCATTATTTGTATGGTGTTCATGTGGATGTCCTTATTGACCACATTGCGACATGTATTTAGTAAGATGGGTCTTTTCCAAAAGAGGTGTCTTCAGTTATTGATGAATTATGATATGAGTGTTCTCTAGGACTAGTAAGGCCAATGTAGTGCCAGATGCTCTTAGTCAGTTTTTTAAGAGTAGTGTTTCTCATATTGAGGATGATAGAAGAGTGTTGGTTCGATATATTCATAGATTGTCCTGGTTAGGTGTTTAGTAATTAAACTCTACCAAGGGTGGTTGTATAGTTCAAAATGGTTTAGAATCATCTTTTCTGGAATATTTGAAAGCTAAGCAAGGTTTGATCTAACTTTGGTCTTTTCTGGAGATGGTGTCTTTAGATATCAAGGTGGGCTGTGTATCCATAATTTTTATGATTTAACAAAGAAGAACTTTCCAGAAAAACATTGTTCTCGATATTCTTTTCACCTGGGAGCCACTAAGATGTACTGTGATTTTCGAGAGATCTATTGGTGAAAAGGGATGAGAAACGATATCATGAAGTTTGTGGCTAAATGTCTTAATTGTCAACAAGTGAAATTTTAGCATTAGAAATTGGGAGGTTTATCCTAAGACATTTAACATTTCTACTTCAAAGTGGAAATATGTGAATATGGAATTTGTTCTTGGGTTTCATCGCACCCGCCACCAACATGACTCGATTCAATTTATATACATCGAATAAACAGTTCGACTCATTTCGTCTCCATCAATATTTCTTATTCAGTGGAGGACTATGATAAGTTATACTTAAGGAAATGGTGAAGTTGCATCGATTGACATTGTCCATTATCTTTGATTGTGGTACTTAACTCACTTCTTAGTTTAGAAAATATTTCCAAAATGGTCTTGGTACTTGTATTAAGCATAGTTCAACATTTCTTTCCAAAAGCGATGGGAAACCTTAGCGTACTATCAAGACTTTGGAGATTATGTTGAGAGATTTTCTTACTGAATTCAAGGGTAATTAGGATGATCATTTACCTTCGATTGAATTTGCATATAACAATAGTTATCACTGAAGTATTGACATTTGTCCATTTGAGTCATTGTATGGTAGAAAGTATAGATCTCTCATAGATTTATTTGAACTAGGTGAGGTTTCTCTAATAGTCCTTGAGTAGTTAAATAATTATATGTAGGTGGTTCAACTTATTAGAAAAAGGTTGAAAATGTCTCAAATCTAAAAAAAGTCATTTGCCAATTCGATAAGAAAAGATCTTGAGTTTTATGTTCATATTTGGATTTCCTTAAACGTTTTACCCATAAAGGGTTTAAAAAGGTTTGGTAAGAAAGGGAAACTTAGTCCATGATATGTAGTCCTATATATATGTTTTTCAGTCATGTTGGTAAGGTTTTTTATGAACTTGAATTGTCGAATGAGTTGATATTGGTGCATCTGCTTTACCATGTCTCTTTGTTGAAGAAATGTGTTGGTGATCTGACATTCATAGTTCCCTTAGAAGGTTAGGGATTCAAGGAAAATATTCCTCATGACGAAGTCGCGGTAGAGATTTTATATCGGGAAGTCAAGATGTTGAGATTATAACAAGCCAATTCCGTGAAAGTTTTGTGGAGGAATCAGTTTGTTGAGGCTTCTACTTGGGAGTCCGAGGCCAATATGATGTCCCGATATCCTCATCACTTTCCTTCTACTCCTACTCTAGCTTGACGTATTGAGTTCCTCATGGTTTTAATTTTTTGGTGTCATGTGTCTTAGATATTCCCATAATTTCCTCAATTATAGAATTTCATGAAAAAGCCTATGTTTTTTAAAAAATTAGTCAACTTGATTGATTTTTATATACTTATATGTATTTAATTATGAATTTCATATACACTACATGATTGATTTTTTCACATGCTTTTTCTTGGAGTTGATGTTTCTTGCTCGGATTTGTGCATTTTCGTGATTGCATGCATGATTGGCTGCTAGTTTTGAGTTCTTTTCTTTAATATGATGTCTAGAATTCCATCAGACAATAAATGTATCAAAAGAGGAGATAATGTAACACCCCTGAATCAAGGAACCTAGAAAATATAGTCGAGGGGAGATTACCAGCCCTCCATTGAGCAAATACACCTTTTTTGGAGCCCCACAAGTGCCGTGAAATGCAGCACAACTTGTGAAGCTTCCCTTTCCCTATACGCGTCCAAGATGGGATCTCCCCCACCAGCCCTTAGACGCCTCGTGAAGGGCACCACAACTCGTGGTGGTTCCCTTGAAGGAGTAGGCAGTATTCTCCATGACTATCATAGTTTGTACATATTTTGTACTAATACAATCTCTTGCCTATATTTCCCCAAATGTAGGGAATGATTGTCATGGTTTTCTGTTTCGTGGCTAGAGGGTGATTTTCAATATTTCCAAGCTTTGGTGAGTGCTCATGCTTTAAGGATGAATTTTCATTAATTTCAGATACATTTTTACTATTAGTTTTTGACATGATGTATGCGCTAGGCCCAAATTCGTTTTATTGTACCAGATGGTTGAAGAGACAAGTGTTTAGACATAATCTTTACTTTTGTAAAGCTTTTGGACTTAAAATGTTAACTTTATATTTGAATTCTATTTCTTATGTTATGAACTCTAAGTTGATTCTATGGAGCGTCTCAGTCTCTTCTGTTACATTAAAGGGTACCAGTGAGTCATGAGAATCTCAAGATTCATCTTCACAACATTGTAATCAATAGATAACATTTAATATTATTATACAAAAAGCCATTTTGGGGAGTTTCAAAAACTCAATCCGAGTTTGAAGTTAAAGTTTGATCAAATTCTAACTTCAAGACCTAGATTTGATATTAAGGTGCCCGCTAGAAGAAGGCGATGTGATAAATGAAGATCCAAAGGAAGACTGAAGGGAAATATTCAAGATATCTAATGTAAGGACGATTTTGTATTCTTCCATTTTTGTTTTATCATTTTCGATGTAATAAATGGAGCCGTAAATCGAAATATCGATAGGACATCACTCGACTCTCCAATCCATTTACCATCTCTGCACCCACTTGAACTATAGGTGACCTGATTCTTTTATACCCTCATATATGTAGGCTGCCAAAGCTAGGGATTGGTCACATTCATTTTCTTGATCTATATTCTATTGAATAAATGGTAGGCCAAGAACTAGCCACAATTGTTTACTTCTTTGGTCCAAAAATCTTTATCTTCATTGCAAAGAGGGTCGTCCTATGAATACGTAATTTTTTACCAAATCTAAAGTTTTATACCATTTTTATTATTTAAACATTTCTTTTATATAGAAATTAAATATATCATTTTTATCATATTTTATTAAGTTTAATTCAAACAATTTTAAAACAACAAAAAAATGACATTTACTGTACGTTTTATTTTTTTTAAGAAAAAAAAGAAACCTTCACGAAAAATATATGATTTTATTTCAATTTTTTTATAAACAAGTTAGATTCACTTAAATATTTTTAGTTTTATCCATTTTAATCTTCTACATTTTTATTTGTTCAAATAGTTTACTATTATTTTTAATGTGTTAATATGTGTGTGTGTGTGTGTTTGTGTGTGTGTGTGTGTGTGTGTGTGTGTGTTTTTATATGTTTTTTATTATAGAAAAAAAAAATAATTTGTAATGACCTTTTGAGTCACTTTTTCCTTAATGCCTTCTTTTTATCCTTTAGAGTGTTCCTATAGCGACCCAATTCATTTATGACTTGGTGGCACCTATTGTTCGTTCTCCTGATCATTCATTTGAGTTTAATGTATTTTCCCCTATTTTGGAGCTTTTGAAAATTTATTAGTTGAGTTTAGTCACAATTTTAGGTAAACAACATTAGAATGGAATTCTGACAGTTCCAATAGCTCTTGAATGGTCAAATCAAATCATGAGGCTTTCGGTGCGAGGGAATTTTATCTTTAAAGATTTAACTAAAGTTTGACCTTGGTCAACATTCTTAGGAAATGTTCTCAGATTGGAATTCAGTCAACATTCTTTGCTCTTGAACATTGACTTTTCTCTAAAAGGACCTTTAGTTATGGTTATAAGGCTTCTGGTGTGAGTTTGACTTCTTTGATGAGATGTTTGAAAGCTTAAAGGCCTAGAATTGACTTTGGCCGACATTCAGAGAATTAGTTATCATATGAGAATTCTATCAGTACAATTAGTATGGATTGTTGAATTTGGTCTAGTAGGACCTTTTGTTTGAGTATTGATAGCTTCTTTTTTTAAATTTTGGTGTTTAGGCTAAAAGTTGTATTTTACGCCTAATGTGTTCCGAGGAGGTATCTTTGACATACAAGTCTCTTTACAAAAAATCGACAACTTCATTGAGTCTGGAATGTCAAATTTGTGGGGTAGCATATATAATTTATTTTAATAGGATATCGAATGAATCTCGAGAATTCGTTCGGAGACTCTTAAAAAAATAGAAATAAATTTGACATTTGCTGCAATTTTTTTGTACCAGAAAATTTTCGTTTTAGTGAACAAAAGTCCTTTTAGAAACCTGATTTGTAATTATTTATAGCCAAAAATCAGCATTCAACCCTTAATTTTGAAACACGATTTCTCTGTCATTTTAGTTCTGTTATAGTGATCCAAATGTTGGGGAGCTCGAAATTGCGTGGCTACACATTAAAAATTGTGGACTTCGAATGACCTCCATTTAAGGCAATTTTCAAGTTTTAGTTGTTGTCCTCTCTCTTTTTTTTTATATTTGATGATGATTTGAAAGAATAAACGGATTATGTGGAGTTTCAAGCCCTAAATTGTTTTCCATTTTGGCACACAAGTTCGGGGAGGTAATATACCTTTTCACGGAGTCAATTTTGGGGTTCTTTGTATGAGTCCCACAATCCCGGTTAGACCGAATTTTGAATCCGTCTCTAAAAAATTCAATTTCGGTGCTAAAACTTCCGTATTGATGTTATGATTATATGTTTGATAGTTGACAACATTTCGAGGCTATACGAAAGGAAAAATCATTGGTAAAACGATTTGGAGCGGTCGTGGTCGGACAACAAGTATGCTACGACTTCCCTTTCCTTGGACATAACATGATTAAGTAATTGTAAACTGATTCACATGAATTTGAGGATTAATTGGTGGTTAATCATTTTAAATTCCTAGAATCCATGTTGTAGGTTTTTTCGGGTGTTCTGGTGGTTGAAGCATAAAAATTGTATTTTTTGATCATCCTTACCATGTTGTGCACGTCATTTGTGATTCATGAATATTCTTAGATGATCTTTGGCATAGTTATCTGCCTAAAATGCTAATTATGCCTGAATTTATTATTTTTTAAAAAAAAAATCAATTTGTGTTCATTAATAGTTTTATCGAGTCTTTTTGTCGTTAATGAGCTAACCAACATGATTAGTTGTGTAGTTGAGCTTAATAGGAGAAATAAGATCAACTAGACATTGGGAATCTCAAAGGTGCAAAAGAGAAAAGTACAAGAAAACTACCAAGTTATATCTGTGAATCGGAGAGGAAATGCTGATTTTGGAGAGAAGTTAGAATTAACCTAGAGTGGTCCAGAGCCTCTTCGTGTCGCGGAGCGGGATTCTAAGTTTATTTTTAGATTTTGAGAGTGATCCATTTCAAGACTACATTGAGCCGAAGAGACAAATTTGCGTAATAGAATGTGGAAATCCCTCCTCGTCACACCATTAGTTGCCAGATTTGGCCGTTTCATGTTATAGTATAAATAGACTAATATTTTATTTTATTATCGTTTTTTTTCTTGGTTTTGAAGAACGACGACTTGTGAGAACAATTTCACCAGCTTTGGGGTTCTTTATGAAACTCTTTTCGTTTGATTTTTTTATTTTATTTGAACATTGCTTGATCGATTCATGGATCATGAATAACTAAATACCCTAGTTCTAGGGCTATGGCTACAAGACTATTGTAATCTATTATGTATCCATTGGTTTAATTTCAATTATAATATGAATCTTTCTTAAGGTCTTTCTTTCCGTATTTTTTGACTGATCACCATTGAGATAAATCTATTGTCCAAATTAAACTCGTAAGAGGAATAAGATGATAGAACGTGGCACATAAGGAGCACAATTAATTCTAAATAACAAGGATTAATTTGTATCTAGTGTAGGGATATGCCTAGAAATCATGCTTGGGTCACCATACACAAAGAAATTGTAATGCTCAGTACATAATGCATACCATCCCTGCTCAACGATGTAGTTATAGTGGTGTTTGTCATAGGCGATTGGAGGTCAGGAGACCATGATAATACATTTAACCCTGTGACTCATAAATTCAATACTTGATAATTACCTACATAAATGATATTGATTTCACAATTCTTGGTAAAAGTTGCAACCTGGACTTTACCCGGGAATAGTTTTTATACCCTTGAAATTGAATCGTATTATTTTTATTTTGTTAATCCTTAGAATTAGAAACTAAATGACTTTCCAAATCTTAAAAACAATTTTGTTTACCTTAAAAATTGAAAAACTGAGTGATTCTAACCGTAAGTCTCTGTGGGTACGATGCCCAATTCCTTAAAAAGCCACTTTAATAATTGAACAACCAGGTGCACTTGCGTGTGCGATTTGGATTCAACAAGTTTTTGGTGGCACTGTCGGGGAATTTAAAATTTGATTTTTCTGATTTTTCATATTATGAAGTAAAAAAGAAAGCGATGACAACTTAATCTTAGAATTTCATTGTTGCAGGTTGTATTAGAATTTCAAACTGGACGATGATCAAAGACTAGTATAGGCTCTAGAGGAACCAGAATGAATTGTACATTATCAGAGAAGGATAAGATGACTTGCTTATATGGACACTCTTGTTGGTAGTGATCTGACGTCTCTAGTAGCAAGAGTTAAGGTGGAAGAACAGAGAAATGATGCCTGAGTTGAAAGTAAGAAAGGTGGCAATCCTACATCCCACCAATGTGACATGATGCATTAAGAAACTTGAAGATGGTGGAAGGTTTGAATCGAAGTAAATTATGGTGCGAGTATCTCACAATATTAGGATTTTCCTCGGTCTATCACATTAGGATCCAATAGTTAAAAATCATAATTTCCTTGAGATTAGTGATACAGACACTCCATCTAGTTTAAATGTGGATTATGTGAGTCTTTCTGTATTCCCCTTCCTTTTGCTTGGAGAAGGAAAAAGATTGTTAAACTTAAAGCCCGCAAAGTCAATAACCACATTGAATGATCTAGCACATAAGTTCCTCATCCAACTTTTTACATCTGAAAAACAACTAAGTTTAGTTGTGACATTTTGAGCTTTAGATAGAAGGTGGGCGGACAAGACTTGTACCAAGGTTGGGACAGATTCAAATCAATGTTGATGAGTTGCCCTCGTCATCAACATTCTAATGAGGTGTTGTTACATACCTTCATGTGAAGATTAGATTCTAACACAAAAATTCTAGTTGAATGAGCTGAAGTTGTTCATGATTTAGAGAAGATATACGCTTATCTATTCACCTTGCTAAACAGGATTTCCAGGCCAACTGTGAACGGAACGGAGTAGGGGTAAAATGTGTGATTCAAAAAAATGCATGTATGTTAAAGGTAGATGTAGTGGTTGTTTTGCTTGCACAGATTGCTGCTATGAAAAATATGGTGAACACGCTTTTCATAAATCTAGCATTAGGCTAACAATCGGCACAGGGAAATAAAGTTCAACAACCACCATCTTGGTATGAGATTTGCGGAGGTGGTGATCATAGTGTAGAGGTATGTGGTGAAAACACGAACTGTGTTAATTTAGTAAGTAATGCCTAAAAATGAGGAGGCTATCAGAATTATGGAAATTCTTATAACCCAGTTGGCGCAACAATCATACTTTTTCTGGGTGGAAATCAAAATGAGGGTCATAGGCATAATCAAATTAGACCCCAAGGAAATGCACAGGGGTACAACCACATGCCCATCGTTAGCAGCCAAACAAGCAATCTGGTAATATAAGCATGGAGGACATGCTGAAAAAGATCATGCTGATCAAGCCCAGTTAGCTACTAATGTAAGGAATAACCAATTAACTACACAAAATTTGGAGAAGCTGTTTGGGTAGTTTGCTAGTGCACAATACTCATGACAGCAAGGAGGTTCGCCAGGAAGTACTAATCATCCTAAGCAGATAAACACGGTAGGTACACACAATGGGTTACAATAGGACAAATTAACTCCTAAGGAAACAAAGACTTATGTTGTGATTAAAGAGAGTTAACCCAAGAAGGCGGATTGGTTGCACTATAAGAAAAAGTGCAACCAATTGTGGAACCCCCTCCTCCATTCCCTCAAAAGTTCAAGAAACGGAAGGAGGATGAAAATTTTAGTAATTTTTTATTCTCTTTTTAAACAAGTTCACATTAACTTGCCATTGGTAGATGATTTGTAAGGTATACCCAATCATGCAAAATATGTGATGGAGATTGTAGCAAAGAAACATAGTGTGACGGAATATGAGACTATTTCATTTACATAAGAGTGCACCTTTAGAATCCAAAATAAGTTTCCCAATAAACGGAAAGATCCAGTAGCTTTATCGTTCAGATCACTATAGGAAAGAGCATTCATGCGAAAGAATTGTGTGATCTAGGGGCTAGTATAAATTTGATGCCAACTTATTTTTACAAAAATTTTGAATTTTGTAGTCTTAAGTCTACTACAATTATCTTACAATTGGCTAATACATCTGCAGCTAGGACTGAGGGTGTTGTAGAGAATGTTCTAGTGGAATTGCGATCGTTGATTTTCCAAGTAGATTTTGTTATGATAAATTTTGAGCCAAATCCTGAGGTCCTGTTCATCTTAGGAAGATCGTTCTTAGTGACTGCTAGGGCTATGATAGATGGAGCAGCTGGAAAACTTACTATGCGAGCACATGGTAAAGTGGAGGTGTTTGACGTGTATAAAGCATTAAAGATGGCAGTTGTGTATGAGGAGTTTTCCATAACTATGATAGATATTGAGGTTGAGGCTCGCTACATTGCATCTAAGGACCCATTAGAGTGATTGTTAGTAATGGACAACATTTACGGGGATGCTATGGCACAAGAAAATGTGTAATTTCCTGATGTGGCACTTGTAGGTATACCTAGAGATCGACAGGAGCCTCTAAACATGCTGTTGGGTCCTGCACCCAAGCCCTCCATTGAAAAAGCACCCAAGATGGAGTTAAAAACATTGTCACCCACCTCACGTATGCATTTTTGGGAGAAAATAGCACTTTACATGTTATTTTATTTGCATCATTAACTGATGAACATGTGGAAAGAGAACTAGATATCCCAAAAAAGAGGAAAGCAGCTTTGGGGTGTCAAATGTTCGTCATCCATTGAATTAGTCCCGCGCTTTGTGATTAAATTCATCACAAACACTTCATCAAATACTAATCGGTGATGATCGTTAGTCAGAACATAACCCAAACGTCAATTACCAATGGGGTTTTTCTTGGCAATTAAAGAAAGAAAAACAAAAAGAAGATAAGAATCAAGGGGACATGATTCTTTTGATGTGATAGGAATACATGATAAACTGAACTATTGGGTACATTCTTCTGATAGTAACTTGTTGAACATTTGTGAATAGGGAGACATTAGTGGGGGTAAATTCTCTCTTGAGCCACTTACCCCGAATCAAATGGGTTTCTCTTAAACTCCTATTTCCTTATTAATAAAAACATCATTATTAGGCCACTCACTCTCTCGAAATGATTATGTTGAAAATTACTAGGGTTCACTCTCTTGAGTTGAACCTCATGTTGACCTAATACCACCGACTTTATCTTTCTCTCGCAAGCCCAAAACAAGTAGGTGAAATTGTATTTTAAACTACAACTCCATAAGTTCATATGCAACTACTAAATAAAATCACATTTAAACAACAATTAAACTATCAACAAGCAAGACCAAACAAATTATCTATCCCATGTTCACAAAATCACACCCCAATAATTGGGGTTTTAGCTAGCTATGTAAACAAAATAGAAATTTATACAAATATGAGAATGAATTCAAATGAGTTTGAAGATTTAAGACTTAAAACAAGAAAATATTGAAGTATCTGCGAGACCCAAGCCCAAATTCTTTGAGTTGAAATCCTTTTGAATCTTTAAAGTCTCCAAGGCCCTCTGAAAATTGATAGAAAAATTATTCTACGTCTCAATAGTTATAATGTATACAACTAAATATCTTTATTCATACTAAAAATTACTATCTGAACGAATATTTATAGTGTTCAAATATTTTTGCTATGAAAGGGTTATTCGGCGCAGTTAGTCGGGATAGCCAATACACATAGTGATCCACCTTTTGGTCAATTTCGTCTCCTCTCTGCCTTATCCTTCAACCTCTTTTCATTTTTAGTCATTGGGCGATATGATACTGCTTCACAAAACTACCCGGCGACACGGTGACTGCATTATAGAATCACCGACTTCATCTCTCCCTTCAGAGCTCAGCACACTGGAACAAAAGGTGATCTCCAAGCCAATCGACGACTCGCCAACTCGGCTCGACAATCTTCAGGCCTTCATTTCTTCTTTATTTTTAGCCTCTTTATTCCTTCTTTCTAAGTAGTATTCGTACTTTGAATCAAACTCCAAATACCTGAGTTAAGGATTTTCATAAGATATTGAGAAAAAATATGCATGTGAGGACACTAATTTTATCAAAATATAGCTCTAAATAAGTCCAAATTTTTTACCTAACAACACCCCCAATTTAAAATTTTACTCGTCCTCAAGTAAAATAAAGTTCAATAGTTCCAAATGGATGTCTCAAAAAGTACTACAAAAGACTCCGGCATGAATTTACACAACATAACTTAATTTACTAATGCAACGATCAACTGTGTACCCAAACATTCACGTTGTGACAAACCATTACAATGATTATCAAGCTCGCAATACTTGCTTCAAATTCAAGTTCAAGCTCAACAAAAGTAATCAAATTCCCACACACAAAGGATGATTCCATGTTCACACACAATGGTTTAATCATTTAAAGTTCTGGAATCAATTGGAATACTCACTCTCACAAAAAGAACACAATGCATTTTTTCACCCATAGGTTTGCCCGTATTTTTCAATTAACAATTATTTCAGCTTACTCAAGATCAGAAAGGTCTTTTCAAGGCTGGTAATGGTACTGAGTGAATTGGTCTTATAATTTAAGCTTAATGACTTTAATCCTCATTAAATGTGGTACTCATAATACTTCCTTTCTGCTTCTTTGCTTATAAGTCATCCTTATATTCACTTTCCATGGATTGTTAGGGTAACCCCATTTCTTTTGTACTTTATTCCACAACTTTTCTCTTTTATATTATTTTTTCTTTTTATCTCCTTTTTTGTATGGAGAGGCTCCATTTTTCTCAATACCATGGATTAAGGAAGATCTTCCTTGCACTTCTTTACTTACCCTTATCTGTTCTCCACATCTCCAACCTAGGCTTTTGGCCTATGTTGGCTATTCAATCAACCAAAAATCAAGAGGATTATAGGTAATCGGTTAAGAAAGGTCTTGTTTTCATCAAGTTTCTTCCAAAGAATGATACGTCTCAAGGGGAGCTCAAAAGAGGTTAACACAGTCAAGGTAGGCCACAAAAGAGGTAAATATTAAATTAGTTGATACTCTTTAATGGTTCGTTATGATCATACCATAAGTTCACCTCACATAGTCAATCGGACTAACGAGGTAAATTCTAGGTATTATCATGCATGGTTCATAGCAAAATTAAACACACAAGGCATTGACATTAAAGTCAAACAAGACTCCACACTTTTGCAAGTGTGCAATGTTCATCACAAGAGAACCAATTTTATATATTACTAATTACAACGAAATGTAAAAATTTCACATATTGATTTATGCAACATTATTTGGTATAACCATTGTCATACATTAATGTTTGTTTAATTGAAAGCACTATCCAAGTCACCGGTATTGATCAAATCGAGACTCAAATTTGATTGAGAAAAACCACATTCAAGTACATGCAAGAGGTCGCAGAAAGAAGAAATTTTTTTGGATGGATCCACAAGATCAAACATGAACGAAAGAAGTGTATTAACACGGTAATAGCTCACAACCCAAAATAGACAATCAAAATAAATATGCGCATAGGTATGACTCATACGCCACAACAAAAAATGTTTGTCCTCAAATGCGAACAAAAGTATCCAATAGTAAAAGTAAGTAAGACAGAGAGGGAGGTAAAGAAGAGCCTTTCCTAAAAAGTCTTTGCATCTGTCAGGGACTCAGTGCCTGGTGCGGTACTCTAAATATGGGAATTCGTACCAAAAGTAACATTAGTAGGATAGTTGTGTCAGATATGATAGTAGCTGTTGTGGATGTCTTAGTCAATTATGTATGGATTACCGACTGCACAACCATCTCTGTAAGATCTGGAAAAATTTCTAAATATGATCTCCTATCGCCTCTCTATCATATTATAATCAAGTACCACTATATACTCTTCGCCAATTTCTACATCACCCTCTTAATCTGTTGTGCACTCTCTATGCACCTCTCCTTTAATAGCCGAAGGAATCCCCAAGGTATCGAGAGCATTATTATAATGGTCACCCTAAATTCATTAAGTGAAATTGGTAGACTTCAAATAGTATACATCCTTCTTCAACTCTTCTACTTCGACTTTCAAAGCCGAAACCTTGGATGTCTCCCCCTAGGTGCTCTAACAAGTGATACTATAGTAGCCAGATCATTGACAGAAATCCTAAAAAGAGTCACTACAGCAAAGATAAAACTCTCAATAATCCTTGAGGATTTATCTCTGCAATAGAAATGCCCTCACATCAGCTGAATAGTCTAGATTACCCATTTTCAAAATCATCGTTTGAGTAATCTTGACTGGCAGGGAGTAGGAGGCGCACGGTACCTATGACCAAGTAGAGGTGGTAGAAGTACCTGATTTCTTAGAGGTCGGAGTAGGCAAATATGCCTGTGGAGGTAAAAATTAAACATCAACAAACAGAGAAGTATCTACCAAAATTTCTGTATTCCCATCAGCCTCCTCTTGTATGTGCTCAACTTTAATATTTCGGATGTCATTGTAGGATGAGAGGGTGACATCAATATCCCTTGTAGTGTCTTGAGGTACAACAGTACACCGGCAGAGCTCAATGCTCAAGACTTGAAATGGCAGAGTAGTCTATTTCTTCTTGTCTCTCATGTCCATCTTGTGTGAAGTCATCAGTCTCAGATCGATGCTTCCCTAGAAATGATAGAACCAAGTCAAGATACATTCAGATGTTTCAAAATCTTATCTTTTTGGGATGGAATTATGTTGCTCCTATTAATCCAACCCAGAACCTAGAAACAATGCTCATGTTCCTCTTCTTAATAAGGACCCTACATCCATCCACCTCGGGTTGATTTCTGAAATCAGAGGAGCCAACCAACCCTGCAAATCATCTAGGGATTCAGCAATGGGCAACCTCACGTAAGGAAATGCAAAGTGGAGCGATCTATCCAAACAGTTTTAATATATTCCCTGCCGAACCTATATCTACCTCTGACCATAACTGAATTTGCTCACATCCTTCTTTCTTTTGGGAACCAACTCTCCATAATCTGTATAGTATTCATGGACATAATATGGAATATAAGAGCCTTTCGACCTTGTGAAAAACTCAAACTCCTGGTAAAAGAAGGTGTCCATCACATCAGTATACTTGCCTTCCATGCCCTTTGTAGACATGATCTTCTTCTCTATGATGGTTTGTACCCATAATCTTTTCAGCAATATAGGTGGAGGAACGATAGAAAGTGAAGGGGGCATTGGAGGTGCCTAACTTTGCAGTGAATCTGTTCCAGGAGAAATGGAAGCCAAGGGAACTCTGATTGGCGAAGATTGAGATCTAGCCTTCTGTATGTTCCTTCATTAAAGGATCTCCGTCTTTTGGTATCAAAAAATAAGCTAGGGTGTCAGTATATACTTTCTTATCCAATTGCTTCTTTCTTTTTACTTGGTCTCTCGATGGGAGTTCTTTCCTTCTCTTATTTGAGAGATTTGATCCCCCATTGTTTGTATTAATTCCATATTCTTTTTTCATGGATAGCATGGTTAGATTTGAACGTACAATATCTTCAAATATTGGGAGAAAGTAGGAGAAAAAAAATAAGAACAGAAAAATTATTGCACACTGATTGGACGATCCAGTCGGTGAGTCACCGGCCCTCTTTGGTGAGCTAAATAAGGTTCACCAATGGGATTGGTACAAAAATTATATAAAGTCTGTGATAAATGCACTTTTGGAGATTTGTTAAGAAGCTTTATCGATCCAGGGTTTGTCCTCCGAAAGTTATGATTCAAAAGGGGTTTCAGGGGTGCAGCAAAATGGGAATGAAGAAAATTATCGGTGAGTTGTCGAGTGCTTTTGGCAATCAACAACTTCTCGCCGAAATGTACAGAAACTAATCACACATTGAGCATGAAATTAAAGGCGAAATAGGTCATTAGGAGAACCACCGAGGGCTTTGGCAAGATCGACCCTGCTCGCCAAACGGCTCAACGTGCCTATTTCAAAGCTATATTCTCTAATTCAACTTACAACCATGAAAAACATAATCAAAGCATGCAGTAGTTAAATAAGGCTCAGACCCATGGCACCCGTCACCACGGAATATACAAACGTCTTTCGGGTTTGGAAGATTTGGCCATTTGACAATAATTTCCCTTAATAAAGGTGTCAATCTCTCTATCATTGAGCAATTAACATAATTTAGCGCACAGACGGGCTACTTAGACTTCACCTAATCAATCTAACAACATTCAAGCACAACCCAATAAAATTCAGTTATTTAAAATCATAAAAGTTACGGGCTTTCAATGATCAAAGGAGTATGAGAAAAAAAATAAATTTAAATTAGCATTAAGACAATTTTTTCCTAGCAGAGTGTCCCAACACACAACATTATGATATGATCAGTGCAAATTAATTCAAAATTGTCAAAGATAACACGGGGTTTGGAGACCAATCATAGATGTCTAATAAAACAGAATTGAGATGCTAGGTGACAAAGAAATCCTAGTTTCAAGAACCAATAAACACCTAAAATACTTGTTGAAAGCAATAATATTGAAAATACTGACTTGGTGTGAGATTGTGAAGTTTAAAAGCCAGGAAAGTGAATATTCCATCTTTAATGTCTTTGACCATATATAACTATCCATTTCGCGTCCAGTCGGTGACATTAGTTGCAATCACCAATCCGATCGATGATGTACGTAGTAATAACTTACATCACTAAGGTGTAAATTCTCTTAAGTCAAAGTGAGCGTCCGAACGACGGTCCACATCTGGATCGCTCATCTAGTCAGAAGTTCCCCAATAATTTCTTGTGGTCTCCAATTGTTACACAATACCATTTAAGAATTTCTTGAGCCTAACTGTGATATGAGTCGGGGTCGCTGAACTTCTCAATGAATTACTGAATAACATTTGCTTGCCAACCTGCACCTACCAAAAACTTCTCACACGCAAACCTACACAATAAACAAACCATTATTTCTAAAATAAAAGTAAATCATTTAAGAACTTGGGTTGCTTCCCAAGAAGCACCTTAGTTAACTCCACGTCTTGACTCAAGCTTTTACTCACTCCATTATTTGGGTTATCCCTAGTGTTAGTAGGTAAACCCAAAGGGATTATTTGTGTAGAGATTAGGCACTACATAACTCATGAGCCTTCTGATTAGATAGATAAATCTAGAGTGAGAGCCTATCATGTGATTCAAAAATTCAATATTCTGCTTCATCTCTTCCAACACTCAATCTTGTTCGGTGATATTTTGGAGAATAATTTGTAGTGTGTCATCGAAAAAGTTGTTCTCTCTGTCTCTAGGCTTTCTCCACTCATTAGGGATTACTATCTTCCCTTGTTGGTACACTGTATTTCCACCTCTGATATTTTTGTGGCCAAACCCTTTAGTTGAGTTTCGACTGTGATCAGCATGAAGCCACTTTCGACTTCTTTGTTCAAATTAGACGATTTTCCACCACTTTCGTCAGCCATGCTTACGGTGTCTGCATACAACAAAAACTAAATGAAAAACATAACTAAAAATGAATATATAAAACCGCAAGTACAAAGAATTATTTTTATTAAACTTAGAATTCTCAAGTGACACCACTCCCAGCAACTGCTCAATTTTGATCAACGACATTAAAGACACTTCAGTCAACTAAGCTTGGATGATTGTTAGTCAATATATAATCCAACCAAGGGTTGTCATTATTTTCCCATGGAGTGGTTTTGAGAAGCAATAGAAAAATAAAATTAACATCTAATTAGTCATAGCTATAACCATTATCGAATAAAAACATAAATAACTAAAGGAAGTGACACAAAGGTCAATTATCAATGGGTTTTTATTCAACAAATAAAGGAAAAAAATATATGAAAATACGAATCAAGGAGAAAATTTTTTTGGGATGTGATAGGAATATTGGACAAACTAAACTATTGGGTACATGATTTTGATAGTTTCTTGTTTAACATTCGTGACTAGGCTAGACTTTAGAGGAGGTAAATTCTCTCTCTTGCAACTTACCCAGAATCAAATGAGTTTCTCTTGAACACCTATTTTCCACATTAAGCTCAACCTCCTCCTTAACCCACTCACTCTCTCAATCTGAGTGTGTTTTAAGGACTAGGGTTCACTCTATCGAGCTGAACCTCATGTCGACCTAATACCACCGATTATCAATTTAGTTGTCTTAGTTTGATAACATCTATCTCGAGCAAGCCAAAAACACGAAGGTAAAATTGTATTTACTACTAGAACCCCAGTATGTTCACATGAAACTACAATAAGAAATAAAATTAAAAAAACAAATAAACCATCGACAAGCAAGACTCAACAAATAATCTACTCCATATTCTCAAAATCATACCCCAAGAATTAGGATTTTAGCTAGACATGTAAAAGAGATAGAAATTTATACCAATATGAGTTTGTATACAAATGGTTATGAAAATTAAAGTCTTAAAACATGCTAAGAAGGAAGAATCTTCGAGACCCAAGTTCAAATTCTTGGTGTTGAAACCCTCTTGACATTTCAAAGTCTCCAAAAACCTCTCAAATTTGAAAGTAAAAGTATTATAGTCTCAATAGTAATAATGTCTATGGCTTATTTCTTGGATTCATCCTAAAAAAAATGTATCAACGAGTATTTATTAATTTTATATATTTTTATTGTGAAGGGTTACTTGGGACGGTAGGTCAGGATCACCTTTATACTCGACTATGTGCCTTTTGGTCGATTTCATCGTCTCACAACTTTAGCCTTATAATACCCCAAAAATGACCTCGGTTAACTAGATATCAACATGTTTTTATTGATGTTACAAGGTCCTAAATATTTCTAATATATGGTATATAGCCAGTAGCTAAACTATTAGAGGAGTTGGAAGTCAAATGTTAAGGGACGACCAAGACGTTCGACCACTGCGTCACCTAAATGTCTAAAATAAGGGTCTATGTGTTTATGTGTGTTTCATGGTGTTTTAAGGTTCTTAATTGAGTTAATATATCATTCATATACAGTGTTTAATGTTTTGAGAAGCGTGGAGGTCAAACGACCAAGAACGTCCATGACGTACGAAAGATATATTTTTAGTCGACGCTGTACGTGTAGGAAAATTTTGTCTATTTTTACGTGTTCGTTTTGGATGAAATTCATGTGAGAGGTGTTAAAATAATATACGAGTATTTGGGTTGTAAAATTCCGGGAAAGTATCCCGAAGGATCACCAAAGGATCCTTGAGGAAGGACCCAACAGTCAGTGTGCAGGCTGTCCCTGGCAGATCTTGGCGACAGAGTAGTCAACGGCCTGTAACGACCTGTTTAGTCGTTTTGAGCAGCAGATTTTATTCTGGAAAAACAGGCTGAGGCGACGGACCTTCATGGGCACGACGGACCGTCGCAGGGTCTCGTTTCAAAACACTTAGAAAATCTGAAATTGGGTACTAAAAATCGACTCTCTAAACTTTGTGACGGAATGGCAGGACGGACCGTCACAGGTGTGACGGACCGTCACAGACCCTTGGTGGAAATTTGGGTCTCTGAACACTGCGACGACCTGCAGGACGGACTGTCGTAGGAACGACGGCCCATCACAGTTTGCATAATCCCAGTTGGAGTCGGATTTCAGGTTAAGTTTTAAGTGACGTTTTTGACTATTCTTACCTTAATTATAAAGTTCGTGGGTTTATATTAATAACTCAAATTCTTGGGGGTTAAAAGAGGTAACCCTAAGTTAATTAGTGGGGCATTATTGCCATCTTTTATCCTTAATTATACACTAATTAGGGTAAAAGAAAGAGGGTTTGAAATAAGAAAATAGAAAGAACAAGAAGGGAGAGAGACAAACGATCGAGAGAAGGGGAAAGCACCAAGCTTTGAGGATTAACTTGCTTGATTTTAATTCTTCGGTTGAGGTAGGTTATGGTTTTCATGCTATTCGTAGTAAACTCTTAATAGTGAATGATATGTGTTAGTTGTATTGTAAACCCTTCTATATGCTTAATTGTATGCTTTCATGAATGATGTGATTATGTAATTATGAATAAATGAGCATGATGAAGCTATTGAATCCCAAATCTTGAAAAGAAACCCTAATCTACTTTGTTAATGATGATGCCTTGGTATAAAAGAAGGCTTGATAAATGAAAGTAGAGAGATTAGGGGATCGGGTGCCACGTTCCGGTACCAGGATAGTATATGAGGATCGGAGTGTCACGTTCCGACACCAGGATAGAATATGGATCGGGTGCCACGTTCCGGTACCAGGATAGAATATGAGGATCAGAGTGTCACGTTCCGACACCAGGATAGAATATGGATCGGGTGCCACGTTCCGGTACCAGGATAGTATATGAGGATCGGAGTGTCACGTTCCGACACCAGGATAGAATATGGATCGGGTGCCACGTTCCAGTACCAGGATAGAATATGAGGATCGGAGTGTCACGTTCCGCCACCAGGATAGAATATGGATCGGGTGCCACTTTCCGGTACCAGGATAGTATAGGAGGATCGGAGTGTCACGTTCCGACACCAGGATAGAATATGGATCGGGTGCCACGTTCCGGTACCAGGATAGTATATGAGGATCGAATTGTCACGTTCCGACACCAGGATAGAATATGGATCGGGTGCCACGTTCCGGTACCAGGATAGAATATGAGGATCGGAGTGTCACGTTCCGACACCAGGATAGAATATGGATCGGGTGCCACGTTCCGGTACCAGGATAGTATATGAGGATCGGAGTTTCACGTACCGACACGAGGGGAATAAAGATAAAGAATCTTGAAAGATATTAATATACTCAATCTAATAAACTTAATTCCCAAATGAGTATGGTATTGAGGCTTGAGCCCTCATGGATGAGCTTGATGGTACTTATTGATGATTATAGTACTTGTTGTTGCTGCATGTTGAGTTTTATAGTTGATTTATGATATTACTTGATATATACTGTTCTCTATTTTGAGTTGACCGATAATATCTACTCAGTACCCGTGTTTTGTACTGACCCCTACTTTTATTGTTTTCTTCTTGTTTATTTGTGGAGTGCAGCAAACGTGCCGTCATCTTCGACTCAACAGTAATTCAAGCCAGTCTTACTACATCGGAAATTCAGGGGAGCTAATGCTTCTAGCTTGGACTGGATCTCATTCCTCATGTCTTGATGCCTTAAAGTTTCGGCATAGACTAGCTTTTATTTGTTTTAGCTTCTTAGAATACTCTTAGTTTAGTAAATTGATCATAGATGTTCTTGTGGTGATGACTTCCAAATTTTGGGGAATTAATAGAAGTTGAATAATAATAGTTATTGATTTTATTAATGAGTTTAAGTCTTCCGCATTACTTTCTGTTTATATTACATTGAAATGTTAAGGTTAGATTGGTTGGTTCGCTCACATAGGAGGGAAAGTGTGGGTGCCAGTCGCAACCCGGTTTGGGTCGTGACAAACTTGTTATCAGAGCATTAGGTTCGTTGGTCTCATCACACAAGAACAGGTCTAGTAGAGTCTTAAGGAACGGTAGGGGGACGCCTTTACTTTTCCTTGAGAGGCTATAAGACTTTAGGAAAACTTCACTCTTTCATTCTTTCTTTCGTGCTACTACTTGAGTCCAATTGGTATCTAGGCGATACGAATTGGTATCTTACCACCTTCACACTCTTTCGCGGATGGTTAGAACTAGAGCAACGACTGCGCCAACACCAACATCGGCAAGACAAGAAGCGTCTGAGCCCGCCACTGGGGCTGTAGCTCGAGGAAGAGTAGCGGCAAGAGGCCGTGGTAGAGGTCGTGGGAGGACGTCCTCTAGAGGAAGAGGACGAACACCTAGTCCATCTGATACTAGGGCAGTGACTCCTCCACCGACTGAGGAGGTAATAAGAGAAGGGGAGGATGGGGAAACTTAACAAGTGTAGAATGAGGGATTGCCACCCCAACCTACCCCAGAGATGATCAATCAGATTCTCGCTTATCTTAGTGGGTTGTATGATCAAGGTCAGGCACCTCCAGTGTTTTCTACGCCTACACCTCCGGTTTCAGAAGTACAACATGCAGCCACTAGGGCTCCTCATATGGATGCCTCATTGGACATAGGCACATTTCCACGTCTGACTACTGGGCCTATAATGACAAATGATCAGAATGGACTTTTCAGTAAGTTCTTGAAATTGAAACCTCCGGTCTTCAAGGGTGATGAATCGGAGGATGCTTATGATTTTCTGGTTGACTGTCACGAGCTACTACACAAGATGGGTATAGTAGAGCGGTTTGGTGTGGAGTTTGTGACTTATCAGTTTCAAGGGAACGACAAAATGTGGTGGCGGTCGCATATCGAGTGTTAACAAATAGAGGCACCACCTATGACTTGGGCCTCATTCTCTAGCTTGTTTATGGAGAAGTATATCCCTCGGACCTTGAGGGATAGAAGAAGGGATGAGTTCTTCAGCCTAGAGCAAGGTAGGATGTCGGTTAATGCTTACGAGGCTAGGTTTCGTGCACTATCCAGATATGCCACCCAACTGTGTTTCAGTCCACAAGAGCGAATTCGCCGGTTTATGAAGGGGTTGAGGTCAGAATTGCGGATTTCGGCCTTACAGATAGCGGCAACGGCAAAATCCTTCCAAGAGGTGGTAGACTTTTTGATAGAAGTGGGAGGAGTGAAGCCAGACGACTTCACCCCGACATCGACATCAAAAAGGTTTTGAAAGGGAGGTGAGTTTAATGGTGCTTACACTAGAGGACAGGGTTCGGCGAGTTACTCAGTCCGACCAATTCAGTCTTCACTGCAGACTGTAGTTGGGGGTCCACCTCTGACCGGTCAACACTTCTGTGAGAGACCTATGCATCAACCCAGAGTGTGCTATGGATGTGGGGAGATTGGACATATTAAGAGATATTGTCCAAAACAGAGTTACAGACCTCCAAATGTTAGTGGTAGAGGTGGTCATGACAGAGGCCGTTATTCTGGAGGACATGGTGGTCGAGGAAATGGTGGTCACCAAAACGGCCGAGGTGATGGGCAAACTGGAGCCATTACATCACAACAAGGTAGGGGCAACGGAAATACGAACGATAGGGCCCATTGTTACGCTTTCCCTGGACGGTCTGAAGCGGAGGCATCTGATGCTGTCATCACAGGTAATCTTTTGGTTTGTGATTGCATGGCTTCTGTATTGTTTGATCCAGGATCCACATTTTCTTATGTATCTTCCTCATTTACTAATGGTCTAACCTTACATTGTGAATTACTTGATATGACTATTCGTGTTTCTACTCCGGTGGGTGAGTCTGTGGTAGTTGAAAAGGTGTATAGGTCTTGTTTGGTGAAATTTGTGGGGAGCAACACTTATGTAGATTTGGTTATCTTAGAAATGGATGATTTTGATGTGATTCTGGGTATGACTTGGCTTTCTTCGCAATTTGCGATTTTGGATTGTAATGCTACAACGGTGACGTTAGCCAAGCCTGGGACAGATCCGTTAGTTTGGGAGGGTGACTACACTTCCAATCCGGTGCGTATCATCTCCTTTCTTCGTGCTAAGAAAATGGTTAGTAAAGGGTGTTTAGCTTTCTTGGCACATCTCAAGGATGACACTACCCAAGTGCCTTCGATTGAGTCGGTTTCAGTAGTCCGTGAGTTTCTGGATGTGTTCCCTGCAGATCTTCCTGGTATGCCACCAGATAGGGATATTGACTTCTGTATCGATCTCGAACCGGGCACACGCCCCATTTCTATACCCCCTTATAGAATGGCTCCCGCAGAGTTAAGAGAGTTAAAGGCACAACTTCATGAGCTATTGAACAAAGGCTTTATTAGACCAAGTGCATCCCCTTGGGGTGCTCCGGTTTTGTTTGTGAAGAAGAAGGATGAGAGTTTTCGAATGTGTATAGACTACAGACAACTAAACAAGGAAACCATAAAGAACAAGTATCCTCTTCCCCGCATTGATGACTTGTTCGATCAGTTACAAGGTGCTTGTGTCTTCTCTAAGATTGACTTGAGATCCGGTTATCATCAATTGAAAATACGAGCAATGGATGTGCCAAAGACTGCTTTTCGAACGAGGTATGGGCATTATGAATTTGTAGTGATGTCTTTTGGTCTTACGAATGCCCCTGCTGCGTTCATGAGCTTGATGAACGGGATTTTAAACATATTTGGATCTCTTCGTGATCGTATTTATCGATGATATATTGGTATACTCAAAGAACAAGAAGGAACATGAAGAGCATTTGAGAATGGTATTGGAAATGTTGAGGGAGAAAAAGCTTTATGCCAAGTTCTCTAAGTGTGAGTTTTGGCTAGATGCAGTGTCCTTCTTGGGGCACGTGGTTTCTAAGGATGGAGTGATGGTGGATCCTTCTAAGATTGAGACAGTGAAGAATTGGGTAAGACCTACTAATTTGTCAGAAATAAGGAGCTTTGTTGGATTAGCTAGCTACTACCGTCGATTTGTCAAGGGATTCTCTTCTATTGCTTCCCAATTGACGAACTTGACTAAGCAGAATGTTCCATTTGTATAGTCGGACGAATGTGAGGAAAGCTTTCAGAAGCTCAAGACTTTGTTGACTACCGCACCTATCCTTACCTTGCCAGTAGAGGGTAAGAACTTCATTGTTTATTGTGATGTATCCTATTCGGGTTTGGGTGCAGTACTAATGCAAGAGAAGAGTGTGATTGCTTATGCTTTAAGGCAATTAAAGGTGCATGAACGTAACTATCCAACTCATGATTTGGAATTGGCTGCGGTAGTGTTTGCATTAAACCAATGGAGACACTATTTATATGGGGTTAACTGTGATGTCTACACGGATCATAGTAGCCTTCAGTATGTCTTTACTCAGAAAGATTTGAAATTGAGGCAGAGGAGATGGATGGAACTACTGAAGGACTAAGACATCACTATTTTGTATCATCCGGGGAAGGCGAATGTTGTAGCGGATGCTTTAAGTAGAAAGGCGGGAAGTATGGGAAGTCTAGCTCACTTGCAAGCTTCTAGACGCCCATTGGCTAGAGAAGTTCAGATTCAGGCTAACGACCTTATGAGGTTAGAAGTAAATGAGAAGGGAGGATTATTGGCTTGCGTGGAGGAAAGATCTTCTTTTCTTGACAAGATTAAGGGAAAACAGTTTGATGATGAGAAAGTAAGAAGAATCCAAGATAAGGTATTACGAGGGAAGGCTAAGGAAGCACAAATCGATGAGGAAGGTGTTTTGAGAATCAAGGGAAGGGTATGTGTACCCCGTGTCGATGATTTGATCAACACTATTCTGATAGAGGCTCATAGTTCAAGGTATTCTATACATCCAGGTGCAACCATGATGTATCGTGAACTAAAACAACACTTTTGGTGGAGCAGAATGAAGCGTGATATTGTTAACTTTATTGCCAAGTGTCCAAACTGTCAACATGTAAAGTATGAACACGAAAGGCCCAGAGGAACACTTCAGAGAATGCCCATTCCGGAATGGAAGTGGGAAAGAATTGCAATGGACTTTGTGGTTGGTCTTCCAAGGACAATGGGTAACTATGACTCCATTTGGGTGATTGTTGATAGGTTAACTAAATCTGCTCATTTCATTCCGGTAAAGGTGACTTACAATGCAGAGAAGTTAGCCAAGATCTATATCTCAGAAATCGTTCGATTACATGGGGTTCCACTATCCATCATATCAGATAGAGGTACGCAGTTTACTTCTAAGTTTTGGAAAACATTGAATGCGGAGTTGGGTACTAGGTTGGACCTTAGTACTGCGTTCCATCCTCAGACCGATGGTCAGTCTGAAAGGACGATTCAAGTGTTGGAGGATATGCTTCGTGCATGTGTGATAGAGTTTGGTGGCCATTGGGATAGCTTCCTACCCTTAGAGGAGTTTTCATACAATAATAGCTATCACTCAAGTATTGATATGGCCCCATTTGAAGCATTGTATGGGAGGAGATGTAGGTCTCCCATTGGTTGGTTTGATGCATTCGAGGTTAGACCTTGGGGTACTGACCTTTTGAGGGATTCGATAGAGAAAGTGAAGTCTATTCAAGAAAAGCTTCTAGCGGCGCAAAGTAGACAAAATGAATATGCAGATCGAAAGGTTAGAGACTTAGAGTTCATGGAAGGTGAACAAGTCTTGTTGAAGGTTTCGCCAATGAAAGGAGTGATGCGATTTGGTAAGCAAGGTAAACTTAGCCCAAGGTATATTGGTCCATTTGAAGTACTTAAGCGAGTAGGGGAGGTGGCTTATGAGTTAGCCTTGCCTCCAGGGCTGTCCGGAGTGCATCCGGTATTCCATGTGTCTATGTTGAAAAGATATCATGGGGATGGAAATTACATTACTCGTTGGGATTCAGTTTTGCTTGATGACAACTTGTCTTATAAGGAGGAGCCTGTTGCTATTTTAGATAGAGAAGTTCGCAAGTTGAGGTCAAGAGAGATTGCATCCATCAAGGTGCAATGGAAGAATCGACCCGTGGAAGAAGCCACTTGGGAGAAGGAGGCGGATATGCGAGAAAAATACCCACATCTGTTTACAGATTCAGGTACTCCTTTTCGCCCTTGTTTTCCTTCTTTTGATAGTTCGGGGACGAACGATGGGTAAATTTGTATCTATTGTAACGACCTGTTTAGTCGTTTTGAGCAGCAGATTTTATTCTGGAAAAACAGACTGAGGCGACGGACCCCACGACGAACCATCATGGGCACGACGGGCCGTCGCAGGGTCTCGTTTCAGAACACTTAGAAAATCTGAAATTGGGTACTAAAAATCGACTCTCTGAACTTTGAGACAGAATGGCAGGACGGACCGTCACAGGTGTGACGGACCGTCACAGACCCTTGGTGGAAATTTGGGTCTCTGAACTCTGCGACGACCTACAGGACGGACCGTCGCAGGCACGACGGCCCGTCACAGTTTGCATAATCTCAGTTGGAGTCGGATTTCTGGTTATGTTTTAAGGGACGTTTTTGACTATTCTTGCCTTAATTATAAAGTTCGTGGGTTTATATTAATAACTCAAATTCTTGGGGGTTAAAAGAGGTAACCCTAAGTTAATTAGTGGGGCATTATTGCCATCTTTTATCCTTAATTATACACTAATTAGGGTAAAAGAAAGAGGGTTTGAAATAAGAAAATAGAAAAAACAAGAAGGGAGAGAGAGAAACGATCGAGAGAAGGGGAAAGCACCAAGCTTTGAGGATTAACTTGCTTGATTTCAATTCTTCGGTGGAGGTAGGTTATGGTTTTCATGCTATTCGTAGTAAACTCTTAATAGTGAATGATATGTGTTAGTAGTATTGTAAACCCTTCTATATGCTTAATTGTATGCTTGCATGAATGATGTGATTATGTAATTATGAATAAATGAGCATGATGAAGCTATTGAATACCAAATCTTGAAAAGAAACCCTAATCTACTTTGTTAATGATGATGCCTTGGTATAAAAAAAGGCTTGATAAATGAAAGTAGTGAGATTAGGGGATCGGGTGCCACGTTCCGGTACAAGGATAGTATATGAGGATCGGAGTGTCACGTTCCGACACCAGGATAGAATATGGATCGGGTGCCACGTTCCAGTACCAGGATAGAATATGAGGATCAGAGTGTCACGTTCCGACACCATAATAGAATATGGATCGGATGCCACGTTCCGGTACCAGGATAGTATATGAGGATCGGAGTGTCACGTTGCGACACCAGGATAGAATATGGATCGGGTGCCACGTTCCGGTACCAGGATAGAATATGAGGATCGGAGTGTCACGTTCCGACACAAGGATAGAATATGGATCGGGTGCCACGTTCCGGTACCAGGATAGTATATGAGGATCGGAGTGTCACGTTCCGACACCAGGATAGAATATGGATCGGGTGCCACGTTCCGGTACCAGGATAGTATATGAGGATCGAATTGTCACGTTCCGACACCAGGATAGAATATGGATCGGGTGCCACGTTCCGGTACCAGGATAGAATATGAGGATCGGAGTGTCACGTTCCGACACCAGGATAGAATATGGATCGGGTGCCACGTTCCGGTACCAGGATAGTATATGAGGATCGGAGTTTCACGTACCGACACGAGGGGAATAAAGATAAAGAATCTTGAAAGATATTAATATACTCAATCTAATAAACTTAATTCCCAAATGAGTATGGTATTGAGGCTTGAGCCCTCATGGATGAGCTTGATGGTACTTATTGATGATTATAGTACTTGTTGTTGCTGCATGTTGAGTTTTATAGTTGATTTATGATATTACTTGATATATACTGTTCTCTATTTTGAGTTGACCGATAATATCTACTCAGTACCCGTGTTTTGTACTGACCCCTACTTTTATTGTTTTCTTCTTGTTTATTTGTGGAGTGCAGCAAACGTGTCGTGATCTTCGACTCAACAGTAATTCAAGCCAGTCTTACTACATCGGAAATTCAGGGTGAGCTAATGCTTCTAGCTTGGACTGGATCTCCTTCCTCATGTCTTGATGCCTTGAAGTTTCGGCATAGACTAGCTTTTATTTGTTTTAGCTTCTTAGAATACTCTTAGTTTGGTAAATTGATCATAGATGTTCTTGTGGTGATGACTTCTAGATTTTGGGGAATTAATAGAAGTTGAATAATAATAGTTATTGATTTTACTAATGAGTTTAAGTCTTCCGCATTACTTTCTATTTATATTATATTGAAATGTTAAGGTTAGATTGGTTGGTTCGCTCACATAGGAAGGAAAGTGTGGGTGCCAGTCGCAACGCGGTTTGGGTCGTGACACGGCCTATCATGGATGTTACGCCTAGTCAAACGGTCCCTTCGTGAGGTACTTAGACAAGGGTGCATATAGGAATCTTGTCAAGCCACTGTATCAAATGACGGAGGTTTGTGAAACCCCATCGTGGCTGTGACGGCCCGTTAAGGGCAGGCATCGCACGCCACTGCCTTCCTGCCCAAGCTACTGCCAAGTCAAGGGGTTAATTGGTAAATTCACCCTACTTCTAAATTAAGTAATGGAAGTTCTATTAAGGGTGTTTTGGGTATTTTAATTAAGAATATAAAGGTTAATCACATGGAAGACCTCATTCTTCAAAATCATAAACCGAAGACATTTAGAAAATATCTCAAAACCTCGATCGAAATCCAACTTGAACAGGCAGCTTGGTGAGGGGTTTTTTGTAGAAATTCTTCATCAAAGTGAAGACTTACCATCGTTGAGGTATGAATTTTGATCCTTGGAACTCGTTTCATCAAGTAGCCCAATCTTCAACATGTTTTTCAAAGTTTTTTTAAAGTGAATTGTCCAATTTCATTATTCTACCATGGGTTCTTGCATAAATGATTTCTAAACGTTGAATTATAATCAAATTGATATTGTATTGATGATTTGAATCTAAATTTCCTATGAACCCATGAATTTGGATAAACCCTAGTTTTTGACTATAATGTGGGTTACTTGATATTAATCTAATATTGATGAATGGTTATGTAGTTTGTTATGGGCTTTCTAATGATATAATAATTGTATTCAATTGTTATATAATTCATCGTAGATTTTTAAACCTAGATTGAATTGATAGAGATTTCATTAGATTTTTATGATGTTGAATTGCATGATTTAGCATTGAATTGAAGTTTGAATAAGGGAATGAAGGTATGCTGCACGGATTTAATTAATTTTATATTAATTTTACTTCGATTATACTATGATTTGTATGGTCCACTTATGGTGGCGGTGTTATATCTATTACTTGCAATTGGTGTGGCCTTGTCGGAACTACTTTATGCAATATTATGAGCATGGCCTTATTGGAAACTACTTGAAGCATAACATTATCTATCTATTTGTGGCTATTTGTGAAGTTTGATTATGTGAAGCATGACATTATCTATCTACATGTGAATTTATATAGTCATATATGTATTTTTTCTTATTATGTTGCCTTAAGTGATAATGTTAGACTATGACATTGACATTATGATTATAGTGTTAGGTGAAGTATTGGTTATTCCTATTTGACTTAATGAGTCCATGTAGAGTATATTAATGATGTTATGATGTCATATATGATGGCTTGAAGATGTTAGGTTGTTTTAGATGTGTTTTTAGAATGGCTTGCAGAAACGTGTTATAAGTGAAGTATGTGATGTTTTGTCTTAGTTAACTTGTACCTCTTGCTTAATGTATATATGATTATAAGTATGTGATGCGTTGATTTAGGGTGTTATAACTCTTACTCTTGAATGTATGCATGACATGTGACCTTAAATGATGATATGAGAGTCTATTATGTGAAAACCTTGACTTAAGGGTAAGGTTATGATTGATTGAAGTGTAAGCTTTTATGGTATCCTTAAAAATAAAGGAATGATGTACTTAAGGTTAGTTGACTATAACGGCATCATATTAATCCTTAGGGAAGTCATCATAAGCTTCTTGTCGCCATTGTGAGGTACGTCTAGTGGACCTTCCTTGGTGGAGGTAAATGTGATTGGGTTATGAACTAGTTATGGAACCCTTTTATGTGAACCTAATATATGAATTACTCTATGAGAACAAAGGCTAGCACCGAGTGAGTATTGTAAGGGAAAGTAGTTCTACTTATGTATGAGACTAGAATAAAAAAAAGTCCTTCATATTCCTTAATCATGAGCCCACATGGGATGTGTCCAAGATCTACCATTGGCAAGTAGAACAACCTCATTGGAGTAGGATAGAACTTCGGATTCCATGTCTTGCTATCATGGTCTATATTGGTTATCACTATTCTCATAATATGGTATACCTATTAACATTTGAGGAGTTGATGGAGTTAAGGTGACTGTATAGGACGCTATCTAGACATTGCACAATAGACTTTGAAGGTGTTATGTGGAGTTCCTAGGTATTGTCCAAGACCATTATTTAAATGTCCTTTATGTGACGTATGAGTCTTAATGAACTAATGAATTATGTTAATGAGTATGTAAATAAATGGGCACCTAATCTAAATTGACTTAAGGATTTCTTAGCTAAAGTGTGAATAGGGCATAAGGGATGATGTCTTCAATGTCATATATATTGAAGTCTTGTGTATGACTCTAGGTAGGGAAGTTGGTTGATTTTGTGGACATGATATAAGCCTTAGGTAGTAGTAAGGATTATTTAGGTAATCTTGAAGAGGTCAGTATGGACGTTATCTTCTTGATTTACTTAAGTAGGTCATTTGATAGCCTTTGGGAAGAGAAAGTCATATTATCTATGTGTTGGTGATTTATGTGAGAATGATTCTATCTTAGGGATTCTATAAGATCTCTTAAGTTTGTGTGTAAGGGATTGTATGGGCGGTCGCTTCACAACTCTCTCAAGTGAGACTTAGAGTTCACCATTGGTAGGAAAATCTTACCTTGATATTTATGATTGCTTTGTATGTATTTATGTGACTCTCTAAAGGTGATCTTAAGGTTCTTTTAGGCACATCTAGAGAGGGTGTATGGGAACTCTCTCTTTGTGTGGCTTAAGTGAATCTTAGGATGACTTTAAGTGAGGAAATTACATGCTAAATGTATCTTATGTATTTCTAAATTGATATATGATGTTATTTATTATTATAATACGATATTAAATGAAAAGATGCATATTTCCAAAAAAGTCCGTTTTCATGACTTTTTTGCATAATCCATACATAGTACATGTGGTTGTACTAACTCCATGCTTTTATCTATGTATATAGTTCTTGGTAGGTGAGGAGCTTTAGAAGTGGAGACTTGGACTTAGAAGATCGTTCAAGATAAGGTTAAGTGTGTCTTCACTTTACTCTAGGGCATATATGTGAATTTTATGTTTGTTATTGAAGTTTTGTAATAAAATAAGTATTTCTACGTTCGTATTTTGAAGTATGGGCCGTGTCCCAAATATTCTTGTGTCTTTAAGATAATGAGATTAAGACTTAGTATTTCATATTACTTTTATATGAAAGATATTTTGAAGACTATACTTTGTTTTGTGAAAAGTTTTAATTCTTCACTACTTTTCACTATGTATATGCAATGAATGACATGAAAGAAGCTTGTCTAAGAACAGCGAGAGTTCGAAGATGTCGTGCCACAATCCGAGATTGTGCCCAAACTTCTAGGGTATGTTTTAGGGTTGTGACAAGCTTGGTATCAGAGCATAGGATAGTTAAACTAGTATTAGGAATAAAGAAGTCTCATCAAGTCACGTCTAGTAGAGTCTTGAGAATCGGTGTGACTCACAACTCATCTATGGGTGAGAGACTATATGACCAAAGAGTTTCCTTTTTGCTACTCCTATGTCGTGTGTTAGAGTAGATGTTATAATTATCCTTCTTATGAGTTTCCTTCTATTATCTAGGAGATGAATACCAGAAGGATGACCCCTAGAATATTGGAAGAGGAGAGGGGGAATGAGGAGGTCCCCCTCGAGTTGAGCAAGTTCCTCAAGGTGGGCAAGGAGTTCAAGGTGCTCAAGATGCCCAAGTGCATCTTCAAGGTGATCCTATTCTTAATGTGTAAGGAGGTATTGAGGTTCTGGAGATGTCTAATAGGGAGATTAGAGATTCTTTGATTGTTATAGACCGAGCCGTGACTATGCAAGTTGATTTTAATATGATGCCTAGGGTTGTGGAGAGCACTATAACATCTAGGTTGAGAGATTTTGTAAGGATGAATCCTCTTATATTTCTTGGCTCTAAAGTAAATGAGGATCCCAAGAGTTTCTTGATAGAGTTTACAATGTTTTGAGTGCTATCGGGGTTTCATCTAGGGAGATGGTGGAGTTGGATTAGTACCAATTGAGGGATGTTTCTCAAATTTGGTACACTGAATGGAAGGATAATAGACCGGAAGGATCGGATCCTATTGAATGTAAAGAATTTAAGGAAGCTTTCCTTGGTATGTACTTTCCTTAAGAGAGGAGAGAAATTAAGGTGGAGGATTTTATGAGTCTCAATCAAGGCAATATGAGTGTTACGGAGTACTCTTTGAAATTCTCAACTTTGTCTAGGTATGCCCCTTTGTGTCTTATCCAAGAGATGAGATCAGTCATTTTGCGATGGGGGTAGCTGACTTAGTTGTGGAAGAATGTCATACCCCTCTGTTGCATGATGATATGACCCTAACTAGACTTATGGTGTATGCACAATCAATTGAAGATTCTAAACTTAGGAGGATGGCTAGAAGTTTGAAAAGGAGTGGTGCTAGTGATCAAGAGAAAACTAGGTTTAAGACGAAAGTTCAATCTCAAGGAGAATCTACAAGTGCTAAATTCAATGTTGAGAAAGGAAGTGGTTCCAAGGATGGCAAGCCTACTTGTGCAAATTGTGGAAAGAAACATTATGGTGAGTGTCTATTGGGTACCGGGAGTTGCTTCGGTTGTCGTAAAGATGGGCACAAAGTGAGAGATTGTCCTATTATTGTTTCTAGAGGAAGATAGGTTAAGCAAGTTGCTCCTAGTGTTCCAAAAGATGATGCTTCAACAAAGAGATGTTTCTATGCACTCCGTTGTAGGTGGAGAAGCCGGATGATAAGGAGAGTGATGATGATGTTGGTAAGTTCTCTTTCTTTTGTTAAGATATTAGTTCCTTCTAAGTGGGGGACTATGGTTTGTGGATTGGATAGAAGTCCTTGAAATTGTTTCTTGTGCATGATGTTTAGGAGTTTGGTTGAAATTTAATTTCATTAACTTCTTGCATTGTGTGTTTTATGAAGCCATGATTATGTTGTTAGATGTATTTATATAATTTTACTTCCATATTAGTATGTTTATATCTTGAATTGCTTAGAATGTGGAATGATGAAAAAAAATTGCTTAAAGGTCACTGTTTCTCTAGAAACTGCACGCTGCCATATTTTTGAGAAAACGACTAATTGATTAGTTTACCTAAAAATATTTTAATGTGGTTAAAACTGATTTATATGAGTAAGCTATTGAGTATAAAATGAGTTTTTACTAATTGCAATGAATAATAGGAGTCTTGTAGCATAATGAGTTATAGAATTGTTTTCCAGTTTCTTGTTGTGTTGTGAATCTCTTCACTATGTGAGTTGATGTTTTCTTCTTCGTTATGTGTTGTATGGAATGTTTATTAGCTGATAGATTGAGTCTCTAATCTTGAAAGTGCTACTATAAGAGTTTTATGCTGAGATAAGGGACAAGAAGGGAATTAAGAACCAGATAGTTGATCATATTTAGAGATTGGAGGATTCATGTCATGTGAAGAATGAGAGACAGATTCGATAAGATTTTCCTCAGGAGAAATGATTTTATTTGGACATTGCTCAAGTCCCTTGGTGTGCAGATATTGTGAATTTTTTTGTGAGTGGTTTATTTCCCACTAGCGCCTCAACGCATCAAAAGTAGAGGCTGAAGTGTGATCCACACTTTTATATATGGGATGAGACCTTCTTATTCAAGTAGGGACATGAATAGATGATGAAAATGTGTATAATTGAGCAGGTGGTGAAAGTGTTGGAGAGTTGTCACTCTTCACCATTCCATGGAAATCATAGAGGCAAACAAATTGTGCATAACTTATTGCAATCTTGTTTCCTTTGGCCTACTTTATTTAAAAATGTTTTTTTGTTTGTGAAAGTGTATGATTAATGTTTGAGGATGGGCACTATTTCTAGAAGGCATGAAATTCCTTTGAGCATATATTGGAGGTTTACATCTTTAATGTCTTGGGGATAGACTTCAACAGAACATTCCCATCGTACCATGGTAATCAATACATCCTAGTCGCAAAAGACTATGATTCTATGTGGGTGAAGGTAGTTGCATTACTATCCAATGATGCTTTAGTGGTACTAAATTTCATCTAGAAACACATCTTCACCAGGTTCAGAACTGCAATATGTGATAAACGTACACAATTTATTAATAATTTAGTGCATAATCTGGTAGCCACATATGGAGCGAGGCACAAAGTATATATATCATAACATCCCTAAACTAGTGGGCAGGTGGAAGTGTCTAATAGAGAGGTCAAAGATATCCACCAAAAGATGGTGAATGACCAAAGAAAAGATTGAGATAATAAGTTAGATGATGCCTTGTGGGCGTACGGACTACATATAAGACACCAATATGGACTTCACGTTACCGAATGATGTTTGGGAAAGCTTGTCACCTAGCCGCTCAATTGGAGTATAAGGCATATCGGGTGATCAAAACGTTAAATCTATATTCTAAGTTAGCCGGTAGGAAGAGAATAACAAAGCTACATGAATTAGAGTAATTTAGGCTTCACGCTATTAGTATGCTAAGTTGTAAAAAGAGAATACCAATTGGTGGCATGACAAGCATATTGTGTCTTACATCCTTGAGCCTGCTCTACTAAGTTGTTGTTCAACTCAAGGTTGAAGTTGTTCCTCGGAAAGCTTCAGTCTAAGTAGAGTGGTCTGTTTGAAGTTGTAAGAATAATTTAACATGGTGATGTAAAGTTAAGAAACAAGGACAATATCTCTACTTTCCTTGAGAATGGTTATAGGTTCAAACACTATTTTGGGACATATATGGATAATGAGATTGAAGTGCTCACATTGAATGACGAATGACTCATGAGATGGGTCGTGTCATGACGTTAAATTTGGCACTACACGAGAGGCAAGCCGTGACCCCTTGTAATAGTAAGGATTTATATTCTTTTGCTTGGGCATTTAGTTCTTAGTTATTAGAAAAAAATGAAACATTTAAAAAAATACAAAAATACGAGTCGTGCTACGACCAACAGTACGACGCACATGGAAGGCAACCTATCATGTTTTAACCAGTGCGTTAAAGGCTGAAAATGTGCACGAAGTATGACTTTCATCAAAGGAAACTCTGTGGAGAGGGAACTTCATAGAGGTGGAACAAAATATTGCCTCGCCTTGTCCACTTTAAGGTAAAGCCCTCTATGTAGCAACTATGTCCGGAGCGGGGCCTGATGTTTTAATTTCAATGGAACATAAAGTTACGTCAAGAAAAACGCCACTCCATGTCATTCCTTCATCGCGAAGCAAGGGTCAAATATTAGCCTCGCATGTAATTGCATTTACAAAACCCTCGGTGTAGGATCCACATCGAGCCACATGCTAGTTTATTTTGATTTTTTAAAAAGAGGAATGGGTTCGATCCATTTCTAAGTGAAATAGCTCGACCTAACCACCATTTAACCCAAAATTGTCATCCCCTAACCCCAGTATACCCCTAACTATGAAATTTCCCCCCCTCCCTTTTCCCTACAATTTTCAAGCATATATTTGTAATGTGGAATGAAATCAATATCTTATCTTGTCGATTTTCCCTCAATTTTGTTAACCTAGGTGTCTATTCTTAATTTCATTGTGCAAAGTTACATGTATGCTAGAATGATATATATTCCGAAGGATGTTGTTGGTTAATTGTGTTTTAGTCGTTTGAAGGGAATGAGTTGTGGTGAGAAGACATTTTTCATGTTTATTTAGGTGTTTTTAAATTCTTGAGTAGATAAACATTTAAGTACTTGTAGGTGGGTCTTGGGTTAAACTGGTGAAGTTTATGGTGTTTTTTGTGGGTTATGTATGATGTGTTCACAGTTAGTAGGTATTTTTTAATCTTGCTAAACATCACTAAATTTGTGCCTGCGTGTTAGTGCTTCGGTGTCATAAATATGTGCATAATAGAGGAGTGGATTGTGATGTTGGTTCATCTTGGTAAAGGTTGCAGTGTTTGGAGGATAGTTCGTAGTCTAAATAGAAAATTTTGTTGGTTTTGGTTGTGTAGTTATTAAGTTTGAAATAAATGCAATTGTTCATGGTGTGAAGTCCTGAGTAGCACTACAAGGGTTTTGAATCTCAATGGTGATTTGTTGGCATTGAAGTAAGTGTAGGGGTGGTGTGCGCATGATAAGCTCAAATTATACTTCCCTAAAGAGGTATAAGAAGACATATCAAGTAAAGAACCAAACTATTAGGTTGGGGTCGATCCCAGGAGGAAAAAGATTTAGACCTTACTTTTATGTTACCTCTATTTAGTCAAGTCTTTTCCAAAAAATAATAGTTAAAAGGGGGTTTTTTGTGAAACAAAATTGTTGTAATGTTATGAAATCTACAAGAGTAAATTGTTGATGTTTATGAAGTTATGAGAGAAAATAGGGTGGAAGTGTTCCTCATAGATTCATAGAGCCATAACCCTAGCTTATAACAATCCAGTCTTAAGGTTTTGCATGCAAAGTGATAAGTTATGTATTTCTAAATCCTTGGTCTAGTATTTAGATAATTTCACCCCTGTACCTTGGTCCGGCTAAACGTCTTTAAATTACTAACCCCTACCTCTTACTTCATATTAAGCATCATATTCGATATTGGTCTTAGTTATCACCTCGCACCAACCGAATCTAGCCTATTAGATTGTATCCACTAAATTTGTATCTATAATTATTTTCCTATTAACTATCCCCTTGGTCCGGCAAATAGAAATATGGCGAGGTCTAACGTGTGCACTCGTTAAAAAGACTTCTAGACGAAAGAATTATCGATACATGCATTAACATAGTTGAGATTTGTTAATTATCTAGGTTTATTTTGTCAATCATGGTTCCCACAACCCTAGTTGTGGATGTAGTTACCCATGGTTAGAAGAACACAATAAATATTTGTTAAATAATAAATCATGAACATACTTTGACAAGTTTAAAGAAAATCCAGAAATTATAATTGAAACAACAAAATTCACTTGAGAATCGATTCAGAAAACTTGAATTTATTACCTAGTTGCAAAAGTCAAATGTCCAAGAACAAAAGTATGAAAAACAATAAAAGATCCAACCCCGAAACTAAGGTTTTACACCCTATTTATAAAAACATTGTCCTAAAATAAAAGGAAAGCAATTAAGGAAAGTTTTTCCAGAAAATGCAACTTCAATCGACGACCCCACACATGGTCCACCGATGAAACGATGGACCGTCAACTACCTTTGTCGGTACACACTTAGCTTTTTCTTCAGCCTTTACTTTTGCATCTTCTCTGATCCAATAGATGGACCAACAGCACGGTCCATCGATTCACTTATGGATCATCGATGCTTTTTGTCACTCCATTCTTATCTTTTCTTCAACACTAGGTGTTGGGACATATCTCTGATCTAATCGATGATTTTTCAAGACAGTCTGTCGATCAGTCGGTGGAACGTCAATATTTCATAGCCCCACACTTACTTTGATTTCCCTGGGTTGCTTCTAAAACTTGAACCTGCAGTTGACGATTACCACCTACGGTCCGTCAATGGGTTGACGGGCCGTTTTGGACATCTTTCCTGCAAAACACTGATAAAACATATTAAAATTACTACAAAAAAAACTAAGACACATATTAAAATTAAGGAAAAAGCATTGAAAGTACCGTGAAACCATGGTACATCACCGTAAACCACCCATATATTTTTATAAACGTTTTATACTCATTGAGACTGAACTTTTGTATATTCTGAAGGTAATCATGTCCAGGTCACAAAGACCAAGAAAATAAATTTCCACATCTATCCATAGGAAATAGGTCTGTAGTTGTCCCACCCGACCTACAGTTCTCAGTATCCAAACCAGGAGGTTCGGGGTGAAAGGTGTTACTAAAGAAGGAGATGCTTGGCATAAGAAGCACATCGAGATCACTTACTTTTCTGAAAACTCTATCGTCACAAAATAACATGACACGCTCATTTCCACATATCGTGAGGTGGATTAGGGATCTAAGGATAGAGTTCATATTCACTGAACTGATAAAGTGCAACTTGCACATGGTCTGGGAATTTTACGCTAACTAGGCGCCTGAAGCAAGATCTCACTATGTGATAGTGAGAGGTAGGAATCTTCCCATTTCACCCACATACATAAGCGATATATTGGGTACACTGCAGGAAACATACCCTCTTATGTTTATAGGGTTGAACATACGCCATCCATACAAGTCCATCCAACACACTCTATGCGGGTCACGGTCCATGGCTCAATGGACTAAGCATACTGGGAAGAGGTATCACGAATCTCTTATTCACTGTTAGGTTCTTCAATAGATGAACGTTTGGTTTGAAATTCAGATGAAATGTATCAAATCGGGTCTACATTACATCGACATTACTCAACATGATGTGATGATAGGCACAAATCATAATATTGGAGTTATTGTGATACCTGTTATGTGTAACACATTGAAAATACTAGATGTCTTGTAAATCCTAAAATAGGTTACATACGGTTTAATTACTATATTAAGCCCATTATAAATGAACATATGTCAGTTAGAAAGTTTACAAACCAAATATCGAAGAACGTCCATAACGTCTGGGAAGTTGGTTCAACGAGATGTTATCGTGCCTTACCCTATTTTACAAACTTTCAGGAGTTGGAAATGTAAAAAATGTGGTGAAATAAGGGCCCTTGAAGAGGACCCTAGCATTTAAAGCAACACTGCCTGGTAGTGTGCATCAACGGGACAGAAGACGGCTCGTGTGTGGATAGATAGTGTGTCGTTGCCACCGCCGTCACACACTTAGGATTGTTGAGGAGGTTTCTTCACCCACACAGCCTCTGAGTTCATCGACAGAGTGTGCAGAGGTGCATGCCACAGTTTGTGTGTGGATTGATGGGGGAGTCAATGCTACCGTTGTCCTAAACATAACAAATTCACAAAAGCCCTTGCCTGCACAGTGTGTGAACTTATCGATGGAGTGCAGGATGAAAGGGAAGGGTTCGTCGACTCACAAATGGCCCGTCGTTTGGGGTCTCGTCTTTGAGGGTCGAATTTTCAGCCTAATTTAAGTTGGTCTCATTGAATTAGTAAGGGGGTTAGGTGGTTTAATTAGGTATTAAAGGAGTCTAATTCATTTGATTTAATACCGAATATAAATACGCACAACCCGCATTTATCTAAGACAATTCTCAAATACGAATTCACTTCCTTCTCTCTTGTTTCTCTCTCTACTTAGACTCACCATTGAAGACCAGCAAAGATAAGGGTTTGAGGGCTGGAAAGGGACTAATTCACAATCAAATTATTGTCAAACATTATGTTCTGGGATCTAATTCACCTTTGAGACGCTTTCCTTAAGGGGTTCCTTCAAAATGTATTTCGAAAGTTGAGTAATCTTACGGGTTTCATTCAGTTACGAAATTGAAGTCATGGATTGAGTTGTTGATGACTTCTTTAGGTTGTATTGAATAAATTAATATGAATTTCAAATAGATTACGGTAATTGTAAATGGTTTTGGTCTAAATTGAAGAACATGATCCTCCATTTGTAACTCTAGCTTGTGATATTGATCTAGATTGTGCAATGATCATTCAATTTATTTGGTTGTTGAATAGATTACTATATTATGGTGTATCATGATTAAATTAAGATGAATTATAGTCCTATCATGCTAGTTCTTGAGATGTTATTTAGGTTAGTGAAATTAGCCTATGTTTCTTGTCTTAAGTTATGATCTACTGTTAAATTGTGTTATAAAGATGCAATTTGGCCTTGTTATCATATTGGTTATCATTGTGTGATGTTGTTACTCCAAAAATTAGGTTGAATTATGGGTTTATGGTAAGACATTTATGATAGACTAAGAGAAAAACCTTCGTAAGTCTTAGAATCTTTATCTTGAATTCTAATTGTGATTATTTGTTGTTAAGTCATGATGTTAAATTGGAGCATGCCTTATATTAGGATTATAGGGTAGTGTGATGTAAAATTGAAATGTATTGACTACGTTGTGGGTTGATTAAGGTGTATGTTATATAAGGATGTTGTAAACTATCAATGTTCCTTGATATGCTATAAAATCCTAATATGTTAATATCACTTATATAAATTGTAATGTAACGACTTATATTCGTACAATTCTTACTGAGCTGTTGAAGTTGATGACATACAAGGGGTAGACCCTATGATCTAAACTAAGCTATTATTTATAATTAAAGGCTTAAAGACATTTCAGGAGACTCTAACTTAGAAGCGAGTGAAATAGATTGAAGAGTGTCTTTTCCCTACTTAGGGAAGGTACGAACACTACAATACTCTTGATATTGGAGACAATAATACATGGCTCATAAAGATGGTCCCAACTATATCTCCTATTTGATAAACTATGCTGCCCCCATAGGAATATTAGCTAGTGGATCCACTTAGTTGCTACTTTTCATGATTTGGTACTACTTTGGAAAGTAGTCCGCCTTCTTTCGGAGTAGGGTTTTATGACACCGGATTCCACACTAGCTCATGTGGTATATGACGGTTAGGAAAAGATTTTCCCAAAAGGTAAAATGTATTAAAGAACTTGAACTCTAACTTAGATAACCTAAGAGGTATAGATTAGTCTAGGTAGGGCTATGGGATTCTACGTAAACATTGCACTACTTAGCCTTGACGGGAGTATTAGGAGGAGGTCCTTACATATGTTTATGTTATGAGGATATATGATATGTATGTGATGAATTTGGCACATTGTTGATAATATATGTTGATTAATTCATTTATAAGTAAGCATTGGGTTATAATGTTAATATATGATGAAATGAAAACCTAAATGTTATGTTATGTAAACATGGACCATTGGTCATGGTTTCTTTTTGGGATACTTGATTTAGTAAGGTTAATGGAGCTTTGCTTGGTCATTGCACTTGTTGACCTGATAAGGATTCATCAGTAGTTCTCTTGCTTATTATTATATGATTGACTTTTATTCATTCTTGTAATGCCATTCCTTGATGATAACGTTGTACTAAGTCATCGTTTCAAGTATGTAGGAATATGTATTGCTTGTTGAAGTAAGTAATCATGTTTTGTTGATTGATATGACTTTCTTGGTTTACCATGTAGGTTCATAGAGGGGTAAAATGGCATATTTTGACTAAAATTCCCCTTTTAACATGTTTTGCTTGTATATGTGCATAAGGTCTCATACTTAGTACATGTGGCGTACTAACTTCATTTTCTTCCCCTTTTCCCAAACATATTAGGTTCCGATCGTCGAAGAGTTTGGAAGGCAACATTGTTGAAGATTTGTATTCGTTCTTTCATCCATGTGGGGTAGGTCCTTAACTTTCGAGGGCAATGCCACTATGTAACTTACATATTTGTTATGAGCTTAAAGACTTTCATTTCTTTCCTTTTCAATTGAGTATTATACTTTTGTATGACCTGTATGTAGTGTTGTTGGATTGATGTAAGGGTTATGCCCATATTGTGATAATCATTTAGATGGTTTGAGATGAGACAATCATTGATACTATCATTATAACTTATATATATATATGGACAATAAAAGTAAAAGGCTATGTAACCTTCCTATATGAAGGGTCAATGTATACTCGATATGAATATATATATTATGTGTTTGTATAGGTGTATGTAAACCTCCAAGTAGTGAAAATGAATGTTTTAATTTTTTCCGCATATTTTAGCCTATGAATGTAATGATATGAGACTGAGAGGCTAGTCTTAGTCCTTGACAAGGACGATGACATCAGTTATGTTGAGGGGGTAGACCCGGTTGTGCCATACTTGATATCAGAGCATGAGGTTGAATATCGTTGAGTTATGTCTCTCTCTCTACCACATTTATGTACGTTTGTATTCATAATTGTGAAGCACTTCACACTTATGAGTAGGAACATGTATGATGTATAGGAATCACTCTCTTTCTTGTAAATCATATCTCGTGCTGATAGAGTATATTTATGTTGTGCTTTTGCACTAATCCTATTTTTGTACTTATATGAAGCATGAACACTCGAAGGAATGCAGTTCGAAGACTTGAAGAGGAAATTTTCAATGCGGGAGCTCCTTCTCATGGTGAGCAAGTTCCTCACTTAAAGTAGAGGATAATATAGAATAATCTATGGTCAATCATCCACCCTTGACGTATGGAGATATAAGGGCTGCCCTAATTCAATTTTCTCAAGCCGCTACTTTCCAAGCCCAATTCATGACGACCTAAGCAAACCAGGAGGTTGTGCCCCGTCCTCATCAACAAGTTAATACTATGGCTTTCCGTCTAAGGGACTTCACTCGAATGAACCCTCCTACTTTCTATGGGTCTATGTTTGATGAAGAACCCCAAAAATTCATCGATGAGGTCTCTAAAATACTTTTGGCTATGGGGTTGTCCTTAAGTGAGAAGGTAGAGTTGGCCACATATCAACTCAAGGACGTGGCGCAGGCTTTGTACGTCCAATGGAGGAATAATAGGCAATTGAGTGGTTGTCCGGTGACTTAGGAGATATTTAAGGCGGATTTTCTAGATCGCTTCTTTCCTAGGAAGATGAGGGAGGAAAAAGTGGTGGAGTTCATCAACATTCGCCAAGGAGGAAGGAATTTCCATGAGTACTGTTTGGAATTCATTCAGTTTTCTAATATGGTCTTTCTTTGGTTTCCAATTATAGACACCAAATGAACCATTTTGTGATGGGAGTGTCGTAGGACTTACAAGAGGAGTGTCATTCAGCCATACTACATGACATCATGAACATTTCCCGTCTTATGGTGCATGCAATATGAGTTGAGGAGGCTAGGTCCAAGCGAAAAAGTAGAGATGCTAAGAGATCAAGGTCATATGATGGAGGTATTTTGAAGATTAGGCTAGAAATACAAGACAAACCTAGATTTAAAAAGCGTGTTTCTCATCAAGTCCCTTCCAAATTCCCAAAATCTAGTGGTGATAGGGTTTATAACCCTAAATTCAAGAAGGGAAGATGTACTAATTCACCAAATGAGAAGTCAACTTGTGGAAAGTGTGGTAAAAAGCACTATGGTGACTGCCTTAAGGGGACAGTTAATTGCTTTAGTTGTGGCAAGAGTGGTCAGAAGATGAGAGATTGTCAAAACTTAAAAAGTCAAGACAAGGGTAGTGGTCAATCTCAAGCAAGTGTTTCTTGTGATGCTTCAAAGAAGAACCTCTTGTATGCTCTCCGCTCTAGAGGTGAGCAAGAGACTTCTCCCTACGTGGTGACCGGTATTTTGGAAGTCTTCTCTTTTGATGTTTATGTCTTACTTGATCCCGGTGATAATTTATCATTTATTACACCTCCAGTAGCTTAAAAATTTGACATTTTACCCGATATTTTTCATGAACCTTTGGTAGTGTCTACTCCGGTGGGTGAGTCAATTGTAGAAAAGAGGGTGTAAATAAATTGTACAATGATGTTTCCCAATAGAGATTCTTATGTTGATCTAGTAGAACTCAATATGCTTGATTTTGATGTTATATTTCGTATGAATTGGTTGCATGCATGTTTTGCCTCCACTGATTATAGGGCAACAGTGGTTAGGTTTAATTTTCAAAATGAATCCTTTTTAGAGTTGATGGGGGTAAATTCTAATCCTAGAGGTCGTATTATTTATTGTCTAAAAACATGCAATATGATTTCAAATTGTGTCTATATCACATAGTAAGTGTCTAAGATCTAGACTCCATAGTTCCTCCTATTGAGTTGGTACTCGTAATGAGTGAGTTTTTGGAGGTGTTTCCTAATGATCTTCCATGTATTTCTTCCGAATGGAAAATTGACTTTGGCATTGATTTTCTACCTGATACAAATCCCATATTAATTCCTCCTTATCGGATGGCTCCGGCCGAGATGAAGGAGTTGAATGTTCAACTCAAGGATTTACTAGATAAGGGTGTTATAAAGCCTAGTATTTCTCCGTGGGGTGCTCCTTTCTTGTTTTTGAAGAAGAAAATGGGTCCTTGAGAATGTGTATTGATTACCTCCCACCCAACAAGGTCAATATTAAGAATAATTACACTCTACCTTGGATTGACGACTTGTTTGATCAACTCCAAGGGGCGATTTACTTTTCAAAACATTACTTGAGATCGGGGTATCACCAACATAGAGTAAGAGATTAGGATATACTAAAGACGGCCTTTCGAATGAGGTATGGGCACTATGAATTCTTTGTCATGTCTTTCGGTCTCACTAATGATCTGGTGTCGTTCATAGACCTAATGAATAGAGTGTTTTGAAATTACCTAGATTCTTTTGTCGTTGTCTTCAATGAGAATATCATGGTATATTCAAAGAATGAGGGTTATCATATGGGTCATTTGAGGGTGCTATTTCAAACCCTTAAAGAACATCAATTGTTTGCCAAATATAGCAAGTGTGAGTTTTCGTTGAAGTCGGTGACTTTTCTTGGGCATATCATCTTTAGTGAGGGAGTTGAGGTTGACCGAAGGAAAATGGAAGTGGTGAAAAATTTGCCTAGACCATTGACTCCAAGTGACATTAGGAGTTACTTGGGTCTAGTGGGTTATTATCGGAGGTTTGTGGATGGTTTTACGTCTATTGCATATTATTTGACTACTTTCATCTAAAAGAGTAAGAAGTTTGAGTGGTTGGAGGTATGTGATAAAATTTTCCAATTGTTGAAAGATAGGCTCACTTCTGCTTCGGTGTTGACTTTACCAAAGGGTACAAAGGTTTTTGTAGTGTATTGTGATGCATCCGTAGTGGTTTTTGGGTGTGTGTGCTTATGCAACACAGGAAAGGGATAGCCTATGCCTCTAGGAATTTTAAGGTACATGAGAGAAACTATACCACTCATGACCTTGAGTTAGAGGTTGTGGTATTTGCTTTGATAATTGCGGAGTCATTTCTTTTATGAGGTTCATGATTATGTCTTTACCAACCATAAGAGTATCCAATGTTTGTTCACATAAAAGGAGTTAAATCTCTGACTAAGAAAGATTATGATATAAGTGTCCTTTATCAACCAGGTAAGGATAATATAGTTGCAGATTCCCTAAGTCATATGACTATGGGTAGTGTATCCGATTTTGACGAAGGAAAGAAGAACCTAGAAAGGGAAGTACATAGGTTGGCTCAGTTGGGGGTGAGTTGGAAAGTTCTCCAGATGGGGGTGGTCAAGTTCATAATAGTTCTGAGTCATCTCTAGTGGTTAAGGTGAAGTCCAAAAAACACCTTGATCATACACTAATGGAGTTGAAAGAATTGGTACTCGACAAGTTGAATGAATCATTGTCCTTAGGGGGGATGGTGTGTTAAGGTACCAAGGGAGATTGTGTGTTCCCGACGTAGATGGGTTGAGGGATCAAATTTTTAGATGAAGAACATGGGTCCCTCTACTCAATTCACCCCGATTTCACAAAAATGCACCATCACATAAGGGAGATATATATGTGGGAAGGTCTAAAAAGGGACATAGAGGAGTTTGTGTTTAAGTGTATGATTTGTCAACAAGTAAAGGTCGAACACCAAAAGCCTGGTGAATCAATACAAGAGATCCAAATTCCTACTTGGAAGTGGGAAGACATCAATATGGACTTTGTACTAGGTTTACCTTGGACTCAAATGTCATATGATTCCATTTAGGTGGTTATATATCGATTGACTAAGTTTTCACACTTTATTCCCGTCAAGTATTCATATTATGAAACAATATTCCTATATGACATTGTGTGCCGCCATGGCATTCCGTTATCCACCAGGTCGTATCGGGGCGCACAATTCACATCTAGATTTTGGAGGTCATTCCAAAAAGGGTTGGGTATTATGGTGAAGTTGAGCACCGGTTTTCATCCCCAAACGAATGGTCAAGCGGAGCGTAAAATACAAACCCTTGAATATATTCTTAAGGCTTGCATTATTGATTTTAAAGGGAGTTGGGATAAACATTTACCATTGGTGAAGTTTGCCTATAACAATAATTTCCATCCATCCATTTCCATGGCTCCCTATGAAGCCTTGTATTGTAGGAGGTGTAGGTTTTCTATTGCATGGTTTGAAGTTGGTGAGCCTTCGCTTCTTGGTCCCCAATTGATTTATAAGACTTTGGAAAAGGTTCGTATCATAAGGAACCGGTTGCAAACGTCCGATAGTCGGCAAAAGTCTTATGCCGATCATAGGAGAAGGGATTTGGAGTTTGAAGAAGGTGATAAGGTGTATTTGAAATTTCAACAATGAAAGTATGGTTAGGTTTGGAAAAAAAGAAGTTGAGTCCTCGTTATGTGGGTCCCTATAATATCTTGCAAAGGGTTGGTAAGGTTGCTTATGAACTGAAACTTCCTAGTGAATTGGCTTCGGTTCACCCGGTTTTCCATGTTTCTATGTTGAAAAGTGTATGAGTGATCTCGAGTTCATTCTTCCTATTGAGGTTCTTGGTGTCAAGGATAACTTCCCGTTCAAATTCTTGATAGGCAAGTCAAGAAGTTAAGGAATAAAAAAGTGGTTTTCGTAAAAGTGTTATGGAAGAATCACATAGTTGAGGGTGAAACATGGGAGGATGAGGTCGGCATGAATTCCCGTTATCATCATCTCTTTTAGAATTAAGGTTAGTCATTATTTTTGATAAAATAAATATGATTAGAACATAAGGTTTCTTGTTTTCTGGGTGAAGTTTTGCAAGGTATGCATTTTTGAAAAGTTTTATAGTGAAGTTACTGTAATATTTCGTTTGAAAGAAATTTCGCTTTTTGCTTGTTATGAGTGATGTTGTATATTATTATATTGTGAGTCTTTAGAAAATTATATATAGCATGTTGTTATGTTGAAGTTTGTGCTAATTGACTCATGTAATGTATGTTGGTATCATAAGTGTTGTGAGAATGAAATGCATTATGATAAAGTGTTTTGAGCTTTATGTGTGGTAATATGAGTTTTGATATTTACCTTGTCTAAATGACATGGTTTATATTGATTTGATGTTGTTGATTGGTTGGGCGGCTAGTCTTGAGTCTATTCCTTCTTTTAAAGAATTTTGGTGTCATTTAGGGATGAGTGTTTCTAGGGGGGGGGGGGGAATGTAACACCTTGAAAATACATGATATGTCAGAAAGCCTAACAGAGGTGTCATAAGGTTTAAGTATTGTTTTAATCCCATTATAAATGAACATAGGTCATTTAGAAAGCTTAAGAACCAAAACGTCTAACAACGTCCATGACATCCTGGATGTTGGTTCAAAGGGATGTTAGCGTGCCTTAGCCTATTTTACTAAATTTTAGGAGTCGGAAATGTACGAAAAGTTGTGAAATGGTAGCTAATAGGTGTTTAAGTTGTTATGTGGTCAAATGTCCGGGTATGACCCCCCAAGGACCAACCAGGGCCCTAGAGGACGACCCTAGCGTTTGAAGCAATACTGCATGGCAATGTGTGTCAATGGGACAAAAGACAGCCGGTGTGTGGACACAAGGATCATCGATGCCATTGTCGTCCCACTCTTATGCTGGTTGAGAAGACCATTTCACCTGTACAACATCTGAACTCATCGACGGAGTACAAAGGTGCAGGATACCATCCGTGTGTGGATCGATGGGGGCGTCAATACCATCGTCATCCCAAACTTATCCAATGCACGGAATCCCTTAACCTGCACACTCTCTGAATAGATCGACGGAGTCTAGGACGAGAGGGTAAGGGTCCGTCGACTCACATACGGCCCATTGTTTGGGGTCTCGTCTATGAAGGTCGAGATTTTTGCCTAATTTAAGTTGGTGTCTTTTATATAGTTAGGGAGTTAGGTTGTTTAATTAGGAACTAAGGGAGTCTAAATAAGTTGATTTAAGACCTAATTTAAATACTCCCAACCCTCATTAATCTAAAAAAATTCTCGAATACAAACTCTCTTCATTCTCTCTTCTTTCTCACTCGGCTTGAACTCACCATTGAAGACTACCAAAGATAAGGGTTTGGGGGTTGTAAAGGGACGAATTCACCATCAAATTGTTGTCAAACGTTAAGGTATTGGATCTAATTCACCTTTAAGACTCTTTCCTCAAAGGGTTCCTTCAAAATAGATTTCAAAAGTTGAGTTTTCTTATCGGTTTCATTCAATTTCGAAATTGAAATTATGGATTGAGTTGTTGATTTTTTCTTTAGGTTTTATTGAATAGATTAAAATGAATTTCAACTTTATTATTGTAATTGTTAGTGGTTTGGTCTAAATTGAAGAACATGATCCTCCATCCTTAACCCTAGCTTCTAATATTGGCCAATATTGTGTTCTGATCATTCAATTGATATGGTTGTTGATTAGATTTCTATCCTATGGTGTATTATGATTAAATTAAGATAAATTATAGGACTATCATTCTAGGTCTTGAGATATTATTTAGGTTAGTAAAATTATCCTATTTATCTTGTCTTAAATTATTGAGTTAGTGTTGAATTGTGTAATAGAGATGCAATTTGCCTTGTTATCTTATTGTTTCTCATTGTGTGATGATGTTACTCCCAAAATTGAGTTGAATTATGATTTGATGGTAAGACCTTGATGATAGACTATGAGAAAGACTCGTTAAGTCTTAGAGTCTCTATGATTAATTCCAATTGTGACTAATTGTTGTTAAGTCATGATGTTACTTTGAAGTATGCCTTATATTAGGACTAGAGGGTGGTGTGATGTTGAATTGAAATGTCTTGACTATGCTGTGAGGTTTATTAAGGTGTATGTGAGGGTGGTGTGATGTTGAATTGAAATGTCTTGACTATGCTGTGAGGTTTATTAAGGTGTATGTGATATAAGGATGGTGAAAACTATCAGTCTGCCTTGATATGCTATAAAATGCTAATGTGTTAACCTCACTTATATACATTGTGATGAAAGGAATTATACTAATTCTTATTGAGCTATTGATTATGAGGGTTATACAAGAGGTAGACCATATTACCCAAACTAAACTGATTGACAATTAAAGGCTTAAAGACATTTCAAAAATGGATTCTAACTTAGCACTGAGTGAACTAGATTGAGGAGTGTCCTTTCCCCACCTAATGAAGGTAGGAACAGTGCAATACTCTTGATATTGGGGACTATAAAGCATGGCGCACAAAGAGGGTCCCAACTATACCTCTCCCATGGGAATACTAGGTCCACGTAGGCTATGCTTCATGTTTTTGTACTACCTCGGCAAGTAGTCTTCCTTCTTTCGGTGTATGGTTTTATGATACCGGATTCCACACTAGCTCATGTGGTCTATATTGTTTAGGGAAAGATATTTCAAAAAGTTAAAATGAATTAAAGGACTTGAACTCTAACATGGATGACTGAAGAAGTCTAGCTTAGTCTAGGTAGGGGTATGGGACTGTATCTAAACATTGCACTAGTTAGCCTTTAGGGGAGTCTTAGGAGGAGTTTCTTACATATGTTTATGTTATGATGATATTTCATATGTATGTTATGACTTTGGCACATTGTTGATACTATATGTTGATTAGTTCATATATGAGTATGCCTTGTGGGTCAAACGGTGGTTGATTTTCTTTAAAATTAGTGTCACGTAGACCGAAAGGGGTACAAAATTACTTCTAAAATAAGTTGAAGGGTGTAATAGGATCTTAGTATAGTATAAGTGTGTCTTTGAGATTTCGTACATAGGTTGAGGGGGTACTTGTGCATTTTACCTATATAAAATTAATTAAGACAAATTGTCACATTCTTGAAGAGTTAGATATTTTAAGAAAAGAATTTATGAGTTGCTGTCCATGTTACTTTTGTGGATTTACAAATAATAGGGTAACAAATTATTGTTTTGACTATTAGATTATTCTTTTCATTATTTTTTCTTTGATTAGAATACATTGATAAGATTTACTAGTCCAACAGTTAAACCACATTGCTTAAGTTGACTTTTAAAATTAACATTCACAATAACTGTACCGATAAAATTTTGGAGAGTCTTCATCCAAAACTAGTTGATCTTCTTTAACTCGATTTCTATAATTTGAGATATTTAATATTAAATTTTAGTTCAAGTGTTTGATAGACATGGTAAATTTGAGAAAACATTTGTCTGTCTCACAATTTCGAAGTATTTTGTTCTGAATGACTGCTGCTCTTATCAACAATGTGGGGATCACTTTATTGATCCTAATTTCATTGTCAGGATAATTTTGTTCGCGGTCTAAAATGAAAATATCAAAGTCTAAATTAGCGTTTAGGATAATATGAGAATAATATATTAAAATATAGACCATTTATATCTTCATTATCATAATATTGAAAATGAAGCGTGAGGTAAAGATAACCATAATTATTAAATTACCCAAATGAATAATTAAAGACAATATTTTTTAAACATAAAATTAGAGTTTTATTATAAAATTTTTAATATGTGCATACTGAAACATGAAAATATCTCTTTTGTACACGCAACCACATATATAGTATAAATTTGTAAAGAGTTTTTACGGAAAATACACAAGTATCCTCTCAATCTATGTTCGAAATTTAGAAACTCTCTTACTAAATTAATGTCCTATTACACCTGAACTTATTTGATAAGTAATTTTTTAGCCCTTTTCAGGCTACGTGGCACTAACTTGGAAAAAAAGTTAACCAGCATTGAGCCCACAAGATATTGCCACGTAGATCGAGAAGGGTAGAAAATTATTAATAAAATAAGTTCATGGGTAATAGAACGTTAGTATAGTATAAGTGTGTCTCTGAGATTTTGGGCATAGATTGAGGGTGTACTTGTATATTGATAAAATGCTTAGGAGGAGTTTTACGGATGACTTTGCAGTGCCCCGTACTATTTTTCTTACAAATATTATAACATTTAGTATCATTCGCTATCAAGAATGCAACGTACAATGTGATTGTCGTTGAAACAGTTCAAACCATCTACCTGAAACAAATATGAAATTAGAATATCATTATATGTATTTTTCATGCCTCTTTCAAAATATTTTAAAGTAAGGTAACACAATAAAATATGAAAGAAAAAGAAATATAAGTTAAGTATTTGTGAATTTTAGAGAATAGAGTAGATTTAATGTCATACGAAACTTAAAATGATGATTTGCAAACTTAATAGGTATTGAAATATAATAAATTATTATGCAAAATTTGATATAACAAAATATGTTTGTAGATAGAAGAAGCCAACATGTTGATGCTTTAAACATTACTAGGTGAACTGAAAATATCAAATGATTCGATTTGCCCATCTTTCATTTCAAATTATATTGTAGTTGTTTATCAACATAAGAAGATGCTCTTTATATAGTATTTCTTCTTTAAGAGTCACAACAAAGTTTTTAGAAAAAAATGAATATCAATATAAAAATGGTAATATGATTATTTTCTTCAAATTCTTATCTTTTACTCATTTTCTACTTGATAGTAAATTCCTTTAGTTGCCAAATAAAATTGATTGACATTTAAGGAAAGATCAAAAAAATAAAGTGAGAAAAGGAATATATGACTCTACTTAAGTATTTGCGTTATACATTATCAAATTCCATAATTTTTTATTTAGAAATCAGAACATTTCATATATAAAAGGAATAAAGATAAACTAGCATGATACTTGGAGGTATAGATATTTAGGGAAATAAGTTATGGATTAGTGTACATGCTATTGTTGTGGATCTAAATCCCCAGAATTTTTTGAGTAGATTTTTTTCGAGGGGGAAAACAATCAACATCTAATTTTCATTTACATTATTATTTGTAATTTATTATTCTGAGGGAAATGCATTTATGGTCTTAGGCCTAGATTTTATTCATTTTACCAAGATTGAATTTTCAAATCAACATTTGACTTTTACATTAATATAGTCATAGTGAACTATATTATGATATTTATAAAGATAAAAGTTCATGAAATCCTTATTCTTTGTTTAATTTTATGTCAAGTCAGATTATGATGAATATAGTATATCGAAGGAAGTATTTAAATTTGATGTGTTTTACGACACTCTAGTTCGCATATTGAGTTTTTTGAATGGATATCGTCAAGACTGCAAGTACACCCTAGGAGTTAATGAAACCCTTGGGTCGCACCACGGCGTATTCGACCTCTCAGATATCTTGTATAAGCCCTTAAATATCATTCGTTGCATATATATATATATGAAAAATACAAGGATTTAAAACTTTTCTTTCAAAAACATAATGTGGAAGTCATTCCATAAAACATCTAACATATGTCTCATAAACAATATATGATATCACGACTACAATAGTATTGGGTCACAACCATAAAAGTCTAAAGACAAAAGACATAAAATCACCATTTAAGTTGTCTCGAATTTTCAAAAAGACACCTTAGCTTTGCGGGTATCTTATTACCCAATTCGACAACTTCACAATAGTATGTATACCCCATTTTTCGCCTAATACCACTTATACAAAAATGTTTGTAAGTCACGCGCGAATAGTCACTTGACATGTGTTAAAAGTAATTTTTACATTATTTTTATTTGATTTCTTTGCTTTTGTTTTAATTTTTTTTTTTCCTTTTTTCTCTTTTGTCATGTTTTTCTTTCCTCTCCACCCTCATTCTCTGTTCTTAACTTTTGTCATTCCTTTCGTTGTGTAGAACAGACCCTAAACCCGCTGTGGCGGGACCAAATTTTTTATAACATTATTAGTTATTTGTCAAAATACCACCACTTAATTTATTTATGAAAATAAATATTGGTAAATAATAAAAATCTAAATACACAAAATATCACCAAGTCAAAATATGACATTTAAATAATTTCCTTCGTCAATTTCTTACTCTCGAATGGATTTTTTCATAGTTTCGCTACTCCTAAATCTAAAACTTGATTTGTAGGAGGAATAAAATCACTAAACTAATTTGTTTTTTTTTTAAAAAAAAGAATAAGAATGAACACAATTACATTTGTTTTTAAAAAAAATGGAGGAAGACATAGATGTCCTAGAAATATGGGTAAGCTAATCATTGTAGGGAAGATGAGAAAAAAATTTGAAAAGTAAAAACTATTCATAATATAGCTTTAAAAAAACAATATATGGGGTTTTTTTTTTTTCAAACTATGTCAAATTGGGAGTGCCACATGACAATTTTACATTGGTCTAAAGCTGTACAAATAGTCCTTCACGCACCTATATTTCGTGATAACACGAGTAGTGTTAAAATTAGTCGTTTATTGTGGATTTAGACAGTTTCGTGGGATAATAAGATAAACACAAAGTTAAGTTGTCTTTTTGAAAATTCTATACAACTTCTATGATAACTTTAAGTCTTTCTCAAGTCTAAAAACATAAAAAGACATAATAGACAACGTGGTAGTGATGTCCTTGGATGCTATAAGGACTTACCAATCTTCTTTCCTTGGAAGCCTTGAAACTCTACCCTTGAAAGAAAATTAATATCCTCAAGACCCTATGTGAAAAATATGTAAGATGTGTTAGTACGGTATAAACTTAGTAAGTAAGCTATCACACCAAGCATAAGATATCTCAAAGGGTTTTTCAATAATAGACATAATTATAAGAGATAAAGATATAAGCATTGCATATACATCATAACTATGCTAAAGCATCTTGAAACACATAAGATACATACTAAGTTAATTGTCCTTTTTACTCAATTGAATCACACCACAAGCTTCCTCCATGTAATTAGTGCAAGTCTAAGGTAGCATCTCATACTACTACCAAAACTAAGAACATCTCTTTAGTCAGTCTTGATCATAGTCCACTTACATAATCAAGACCTAAGTTCATTATGTCATATGAGCACTATGCCCCTAGGCAAACTCAAAACACACTTGTGTAAGCTTGGGAAGCATCCCATACAAACTCACATACTAAGCATATCTTTAAGTCACCCTATATTATTTTATTATGTCTCTAGTAGCCTTACTTCATACTAAAGAGTACTACACTCTTATGATTCTCTCAAAAAATGCTTGTGCAATGTACATGAGGAAGCCCATACTACTCCATATACTAATCCTATCTTGACATCATCCTTAACATGTTCACCCTCCATAGCTTTACCATATCTTAACTTCAATTATTATTATCCTTTCATCATTAATCACTTTACTAGGAAAGAAAACTCTAGTCTAACCCTATCTCTAATATATTCTTCTTTGATGACCAGATGTTGTACCTTGTGCAATGCACTTTTGATGTCCCATGTCACCATTCATGGAAGGTACTACTTTTTGATCCTTTCTTTATTACTTCTACTTTGGAGCCTAGCCCTTATCTTTATCTATCTTTATCTTATGAAAGCTATGAGATACTTCTTTAAGTATGTCTAAGTCTCTTAATCATATGGATCCTACGAGATACTTTTTGAAGCATATGTTGATCCCTTAATAAACATGAACACTACGAGATACCCCTTGAGCATGTCTAAGTTCATTCACAAACTATGAACACTACTACATACCCCTTGGGCATGTCTAAGTTCATTCATTGCTTATGAACACTGAGATGCTTCTCAAGCATATATAAATTAATTTTATATGGATATATCTACTAGGATACCTTTACTCTACTACATGAAGGACTTCTGCCTCATGAGACCTAATGGAATAGTCATCACAACTACTAGTTGTGGCTATCCTTCGTACTTGGAGTCAGGACCCTTGTTAGACTATCTCACTTTACATTTCCACTTGGAGTCAAGTATATACTCCAAGGTTTAGTGGACAAGACTTGCCCCACCTTCTATCATGGAAAGATTTCCTAGAAAATCTCTCCACGATCAAGTAAATCTATCACTTTCATTAAATCATCCTAAATTTACAGATAACACAACCATCCTAGGTTTCATTATTCATTAATTAATTCTATGTTCATTCATAGGTAGATTATAGAATCTTCTAGTCTTAGCTTTCTCTCATATACTTCAATACTAGGTGAATATAGCCATAATTCATTCATTAGATTTCAATTAAATCAAGACAAACAATCTTAATTCATCAAATATAGTTCAATTCATACTTAGGTGATTCAATCATGATTAATTAGTATTGAATAAAATCAATTTAAGAAGAATCAATACAAAACATTCATGTAGCCTCTAATGGCCTTAGATTACCATGATCATCCTTAAATTAAATTATATGATTCACCATGAACACTCCATAAAAGAATTATATAATAATAATCTAAACATTATTGGATGTTACCCACTAGATTGAGATCACAATCAAGCATTAGCCACAATGCAATCATAACCCTCGCTTGAATGGGTTTCTTTGGATTCACAATTGAAGGGAAACTAGGGGGTATTCATGGATGGAAGAATACATGAATGAATATGATTCACATACATTATATTAGAGCATTAAAACCAGATTGAAACCTTCGTGAAATTCATCCTAAAAGTTGCCTCCAAGTTCACTTCTTCTTCAATGGTGGTTTTTGTAGAATTTTGGGAGAGAATGGTTTTGATTTTGATTGTAGAATCTAATTGGCTATTGTAATGCTTAAATAATATTCAAATACCTTAAATAACCTCCAATAATTAATCCCTAAAGTTCCCAAAATAACCCTGCAACTATTGGACATTTTAATCAATTAAATATGACTTAAAAAGGATGCGACCAAATCTAGGCAATTACTGCGCGTCACGGAGGAATTTTCTGATTCTTGGTTCAGGAAACAAGATAGGGAAGGAATGGTTCATGATTTCCCCACATACCAGGGAAAAAATTTTCTTTTACGTGACGGATCTGCGTCGCTCAGCAACTGCCAGATCTAGGCTGACCGGCAGCTCACTGGCCTATGTTTGAATCCTCCTCGGGTACCCTTAGAATGGTCCCCGGGGTGTCATCATGAACAATTCAACACTTTACATGTTAGGATATGTATAGGAACCATATATACTCAATTTAATCCTCAAACCATCCACAAAAACTGCACTACAAAACAGTACGTTACACTATTTCGACTCTGACTAGTTTCCAAACGTCTTGGACGTCCTTTGGTGTTTGACCTCCACACACCTCCAATCTTTATATATTGACTCTTTACACTATTCTTTGTAATTTTAGGACCTTATAGGATCATTAAACCCATGTTAGGATATATTTTGATCTACCTCATTTTTGAGGTGTAACAAATACCCAAGCTGACTGGTACACTCATACAATACCTTGCTAAAGAAGTATAAGCGATCGTTGTCAAATAAAGAACTCAACTTGTAGGTTACGGTCGATATCAAAAGGAATATAATATAGAATTAAGCTTAACTAATGTTATATCTTTTTAGTCAAACTATTTCAGAGAAAAGTAAACATGGCCTTTTTTAAGAAGGTAACATATTTGAATAATGAAGTAACAAGTAAACAAAATTTAGACTTCGGTTCATAAATATAAAAAGGAAAGTAGGGCATATGTTTTCTCCACAAGATCTAAAGGCAGTAATCCTAATAATAGTAATCCTTACCTCGTGTTTAACATGCAATGTTTGTAACTTGGGTATTACTAAGTAATTAGTCCTCCAAGTAGGAAATTTAACAACACAACTTGGTCCGGATTCGAGTGTATGCCTTACTAACCCTTACCTTTTACCCCAAATTAATGATCTCATAAATGTATGGTTTATTTTTCACCCTAAGTCCAATTGACATTATAACATTAGATAGGATACCCTAAATATTTGTTGTTTAATCCAATAAGTAAAAAAGAGGATAGTTCTAACACGTGAAATTGTTCAAAAGAATTATAAATGAAAAGATTAATGATAAGTCCACGATTCAGACTCATTTATGGGTATATTTTATTAAATTTAGTTCTCTAAAATGCATATTTTGTCTTAGTAACTGATGAAAACCTTAAGTTTCAAGATTTAGACTTTGAGACAAAGCATGGACGCTATTGAGCAAACAAGGAATCAGGCAGCTGAAAGAATGAAGAAAGAACAGTCTAAGTAACGCCTAATCCATTACTTGAGTTGCCAAATTTCCATATACTTGCCTAATGTTCCAATTTGCAGAGCGATGATGGAAATGATCAAGTCAGAGATGAAAAGGAGCAGTTGGTGTGTTACCAAATAGTTATGTGGAGCAACACTATATCACCCAATAATCCAGAATGCGAAGATGTTGAAGGCTAAAGCAAGAAAGTAATGGAAGATACCAAAGGGTAGATGATCGACTTGGCCAGTGATTTTGATTAACTGTGACGAGTACTCCTTCGCAACATAAATCTTACAAAACTATTAATACTCGTTGAGCCATCAATTTTTAGTATCAGATTTTAATTTAGACTTTTAGTATTTTGATATTACTAGTTTTATTTCATAATGTTTTTGAATGATATTTTTCTTGAGCTTTTAAGAACTTAAAGTTCCCATCTTTAAGAAATTGGAAGTTTGTCTTGATGTATCCTCATCCTTGACGTGTGTGAAGACATTTTCTATCGTACCCAATTGATGGGAAAACATTTTGCGGTATAAATTATTCTCTCTTTACCATGATTACATAAAACTCCAATTCTTGAGGTGTGATTATGTGAATATCGGTTGAATTGACTGTTGGGTTTTGCTAATTAATAGTTAGTATGATATTTAATATAATTTTGTTCAGTAACTGCATATGAAGTTAATGGAATTGTAGTTGAAAATATGATTTCATCCACCTATCTTTGGATTGCTCGAGAGAGAGAGTTCTAAACCCTCTTCCACATATTCAGTTTGAGAGAATGGATGGACTAAGGCAAAGCTTTGGCGTAATTAAAGCTTATTAGTGTTTGATGAACCAATTTAATTATGGGTAAGTAACTCGAGAGAGAATTTGACCCCTTTAAAGTGTAGCTTAGTTAAAAAATTTCAGCGATTTACAATCACTAGCATGTATCTTGTAGTTTACTTGTTCCCATATTCCTATCACATACCAGAATCCCGTCTCCTTATTGTCACATCCGGGCTTACCCCTTAGATGTAACCGGCATTATCCTCCTCTTTGAGGACTGCGACAAGCCTCTTAGTCTTATGTCATTACATTCATAGGTTGAAAAACGCGGGTAAAATTAAAACATTCATTACATCTACTTGGAGGTTTACATATACTTCTACATACACATAAATACGTATCGAGTATACACAGAAACTTCAGATAGGAAGGTTACATAGACTTCTACTTTTATTGCACATACATATAAATGAGATAGAAAGATAGTCTCAAAGATTGTTTCATCTCATACCATCTAAACGATCATCACAATATGGGCATAGGCCTACTTGGAATGTAAAGAAGCCATATATAGGCTTATACAAGTCGTACACAGTTAAAGTGGAATGAACATAAAAGTATTAGAAAAATAAATGAACTTCATAGGCAAGATATTGGCATCTCCCTTGGAAAGTGAGGACCTACCTTCTTGGATAATAGAGAATATTTAAGCCTTCTTCAAATCGTAATGAATGATCCTTGAATGACTGAAACCTAAAGTGTTTGGTAAAAGGGAAGAAAATGGGGGTAGTACTTCACATGTACTAAGTACGAGACCATATGCACATATAAGAGTAAAACATGAGAAAAAGGGACATTTTCTCAAAACATGCCATTTTACCCCTTTTAAAAGTCTAATGCAAATCAAGCAAGTCATACCAACCAACCAAACATTCTTACTAACTCAAACAAGTAATATGTAGCCCAACATACTTGAACTAAGATTTACTACAACCCTATCATGAAGGAATAACATCACAAGTATGAATAAGAGTCAATTATATAATAATATGCAAGACAACTAATCATGAATCCTTATCAAATCAAAAAGTGCAACAACCAACCAAATCCCTATGACCTTACTCAATCAAGTATCCCAACAAGAAACCATGACAAATGTCCAACTCCATATAATATAACATTTTGATATACATTTCATCTTATTTTAACAAGACAACACAACACATACTCATAAGTGAACTAATTAACATGTAGTGTCAACTATGTGCAAAGTTAATCATGTACATATCATATATAATCATCACATACACATATATCAGAACATCCTCCTCGGACTCCCCTCAAGGATAACTAGTGCAATGGTTAGGTAGAGTCTCATACCCCTATCTAGACTAAGCTAGACCCCTTAGGTTATCCAAGTTAAAGTTCAAATCATTTAATTCATTTTACTTTTTGGGAACATATTGCACTAACTTACATAGACCATATTAGCTAGTGTGGAATCCGGTGTGATGAAACCCTACACAAAAATAAGGCGGACTACTTGGCAAGGTTGTACCAAAATATGAAACATAGCACCTACGTGGATCCACTAACTAGTATTCCTACAGGGGAAACATAGTTCAAGAACTAGGAGATATAGTTGGGACCCTATTTATTCGCCAAGAAGTATAGTCATCAATATCAACAGTAATGTAGTGTTCCTACCTTCTCTATGTGGGAAGAGGCACTCCTTAATCTAGTTCACTCGGTGCTAAACTAGAGTCCCTTTTTTAAATGTCTTTAAGCCTTTAATTATCAATCATAGTTTAGTTTAGGTCATAGGGTGTACCCCTTGTATAATTATCATCATCAATATCTCAATAAGAATTTTATGAGTATAAATACTTTCATCACAATTCATATAGGTGAGGTTAACACATTACACATCAATTCATAATCAGGCACATTGGTATACATCACCATCCTTATAGCATTTACATCTTAATCAACCTCACAACCATAATCAAGACATTTTAATTCAACATCATACCACCCTATAATCCTAATAAAAGGCATACTCCAATATAACATCACGAATTGACCACAATTAATCACAATTGGAATTAAAGATAGATATTCCAAGACTTACCAAGTCATCCTCATAGTTCATCATTTAGGCCTTACCATAAAATTTCAATTCAATATGATTTATATTTTGAACATAATAATACAATAATAAACATGATATCAATAATAGAAGAGTCACTACACCGTAATTCAATACCGAATCAATGCTTAAACAAGGTTACTTAGAACAACTTCCATAACCTAGATCACTTCTCAAGATTAGCATGAAAGACAACAATCCAATCTAATTTGTTAATGATTGGTGTTAAACATAAATTAATAGTGATTTAACCCATAATCAAGACAATTAAATCAATCACAACGCAGTTTACATCAAGATTAACCTAGGGTTGAGGGTTAAGGATCATAATCTTCAAATTGAACTAAACCATCATAACTGATCATAATCAAGATAAAATGCATGTTAATATATCCATTATATCCTAAATAAACCATAAAAAACTCAGTTCACAACATCAATTTTGTAATAGGATGAAACCCACATGAAAACTCAACTTTTGAAATCCATTTTGAAGGAACCTTTTGTGGAAAGAGTCTCAAATGTTGATTAGATCCCATAACTTAGCATTTGATGAAGATTTGATGGTTAATTCATCCATTTCTAGACCACCCCCCTAACTTGTCTTCAATGGTAGCTTCCAAAGAGCGAGAGAAAGAAGAGAGAAGGAAGAGAGTTTGCATTGAGGGTTTTAATTTGATTAATTGTGGTTGAGGACATTATATGGGAGTTAAATTAGTTAATTATTCTTCCCTTGATCCCTAACTAACCCCTATAACACTTAATTAATTAACTGAATTAACATTAAAAACATGTAGGAAAATTAACCTCACAGACGAAACCTCGTTGATGGGTTCTCTATTAGTTGACAAACTGAACCCCCTCCAACCTGAACATCCGTCGGTAAGTTCAGAGACTTGTGGAGGAGAGGGCTTATTCAAATTGGATAAGTGTGGGAAGACGGTGGCAGCGAAGCCCCGTCAGTCAACACATAGGCCCTAGCTTGTCCCGCCGATGCATACTGTGTAGGTAGTGTTGCCTCACCCTGCAGGGATCCTACTCAAGGGCCCTTGGATGGTCCTTGGGGAGTCTTACTCGGAAGTTTAAACCATTAATCAACTTAAACACCTATTATCTACATTTTTACCATTTTCATGAATTTCTGATTCCTAAAAGCTAGTGAAATAGGCTAAGGCACACTAGTACCCCTTGGAACCAACTTCTAGACGTGATGGATGTTCTTGGACGTTTTGGTTCTTAAATATACTAAATAACCTTTATTCATTAAAATAGATCTTAAAATTGTATTTAGAACCCATGGAACCTATGCTAGGTTCTAAGACTCGTCATGTATTTTCAAAGTGTTACATTGCCCCCCTTTTAGGAAGATTCATGCCCGAACGACACTTAAAATCTTTTGAAGGAAAGAATAGACGCAAGACTAGAACCCAAACCAATCAACAATATCAAATCAACATAAATCATATTATTTTAACAAGGAAAATTTCAAAACTCCAATTATCACACATAAGGCTCAAAACACTTCATCAAGAGGTATTTGCTTCACACAACACACATGAGTTCAACACACCTTATATTAGTCAATTAGTACAAAGTTATTCATATCATTTCACAAAGACTTACCATATCAAAATGCACAACATAACTCAAATAAACCAAAAAGGCAAAATTTCAAGTTTAAGTGTTAATTTCACTATAATGCAACTCAAACTGTGCATTTTTGTAAGACTTCACCAAAAATCATGAAAATTCAATTTCTAGTAATATTTATATTATTAAAAAGAATGACTTACCTTAATTATCAAAAATATGAGGATAACAGGACTTCATGTCGGCCTCGGCCTCCCATGTTGCACCCTATACTAGGTGATTCTTTCATAACACCTTTACGCAAACCACCTCTTTATTCCTTAACTTCTAGACTTTTCTATTTGAATAGGAATTTACTCATAAGTGAGGTTATCCTTGACACCAAGACCCCCAATAGAAAAAATGGACTCGTGATCACCGATACACTTCTTCAACATAGAAACATGGAAAACCTGATGAACCGAAACCAATTCACTAGGAAGTTTCATTTCATAGGCAACCTTAACAAACTTTTGCAAGATTTTGTTGGGATCCACATAACAAGGACTCATATTCCCTTTCTTGCCAAATCTAATTACTCCTTTAATTGGTGAAATTTTCAAATACACCTTATGCCTTTTTCAAACTCCAAATCCCTTCTCCTATGATCGACATATGACATTTGCCTACTATAGGCCGTTTGCAGCCGGTTCCTTATGATACGAACCTTTTCCAAAGTCTTATAAACTAAATTGGGACCAAGAAATTAAGGCTCACCCACTTCACACCAACCAATATGATACCTACACCTCCTATCATACAAAGCTTCATAGGGAGCCATGGAAATGGATGAATGAAAACTATTATTATAAAGAAACTCCACATCAAATGTTTATCCCAATTTCCCTTGAAATCAATAATGCAATCCCTGAGCATATCCGCAAGGGTTTGAATAGTGTCTTCCGCTTGACTATCCCTTTGGTGATAAAAAGCAGTACTCAACTTCACCCTAGTACCTAAACTTTTTCATAATGATCTCAAAAACCTAGATGTGAATTTTGCACCATGATATGATATGATGAATAGAGGATTCCATGGACACACACAATATCATCTATGAAGATTCTAGCATAATCTTCCGCCGAATAAGTAGACATGATGGGAATAAAGTGAGCGAACTTAGTCAACCTATACACAACCACCAATATGGAATTATATGACTTTTGAGTCCGAGGTAAACCCACTACAAAGTTCATAATGATGTCTTTCCACTTCCAAGTAGGAATTTAGATCTCTTGTAGTAAGACACTCGACTTTTGATTTTATATCGGGTATGGATATTTGCATGCTTGCTTTCTTTCTGTTGATTGTAGGACAAGGGTGACGAAGTTTAACTTCCAAATGAACCCGTTGTAGAGTAGAAGGGAGAAATTGTATTCCTAGAGGTCGTATTATCTCTTCTCTAAAAGCATGTAAAATGATCTCTAAAGGTTGTCTAACCATACTGTAAGAAACCAAGATCTAGACTCCGAAATTTTTGCCATTGAGTAGGTCCCCGTAGTGAGTGAATTTCCAAAGGTTTTTCCTAATGACCTTCACGGTATTCCTCTAGAATGGAAAATTGATTTTTGCATTTATGTAACACTTTGAAAATGCAAGACGAGTCTTAGATATTAATATAGGTGACAATGGGTCTAAACTTTGTTTTAAGACCTTTTTTCATTAAGGAAGTTTATGAAACAAAATGTCCAAGAATGTCCATGACTTCTGGAAGTTGTTTCAAAAGGGTACTAGTGTGCCTTAGCCTATTTTACTAGCTCTTAGGAGTCGAAAATAAATGAAAAATGGTGAAAGCGTAGATAATAGATGTTTAAGTTAATTCTTGGTCGAAACTTCTGGGTACGACTCCCCAAGGACCAACCAAGGGCCCTTGAAAAGGACCCAAGCAGGTTGAGGAAACACTGCCTAGGTAGTGTGCATCGACGGGACAAGCTACGGTCCGTGTGTGAATTGATAAGGCATCGATACCACCATCGTCCAAAACTTACACAATTTGAATAAGCCCTTTCCTGATCAAGTCTCCAAAACATACCTAAGGATGTGCTGGTTTGAGGGGGTCCGTCCATCGACTCACCGATGGCCCATCAACGGGGTTTCGTCTATGAGGGTTAAAAGTTCTACATGCTTTTAATGTTAATTCATTAAATAAATTAATTGGTGTAAGGGTTATTTAGGGATATAGCAAAGATTAATTAACTAATTGAACTCCGATATAAAGGTCGCACCCCCAATTAATCTAATTAAAACTCTCAGTACAAAATCTCATTTGGTGTAGGGGTTATTTAGGGATATAGAGAAGATCAATTAACTAATTTAACTCCGATATAAAGGTCGCACCCCCAATTAATCTAATTACAACTCTCAGTACAAACTCTCTTCCTTCTCTCATCTTTCTCTCTCTATTTGGAACCTACCATTGAAGACAAGCTACGGGAGGTTTTTTGGGCTTGAAAGGTACAAATTCACCATAAAATATTCATAAAATGTTGAGGTATAGGATCTAATTCACGTTTGAGACTCTTTTCTCAACGGGATCCTTTAAAATGGATTTCAAAAGTTGAGTTTTCATGTGGATTTCATCCAATTGTGAAAAGAATGTTGTAAATTGAGTTGTTTATAATTTCTTTAGGATATAATGGATATATTAACATGTATTTAAACTTGATTATGATCAGTTGTGATGGTTTGGTTCAATTTGAAGATTATGATCCTTAACACTTAACCCTAGGTTGATCTTGATGTAAATTGGGTTGTGATTGACTCAATTATCTTGATTATGGGTAAATATACTATTATATGATGTTGTTACACCAATAATTAACAAATTAGAATTAATTATTGTCTTTCATGCTCATCGTGAGAAGTGATCTAGGTTATGGAAGTTGGCCTAAATAACCTTGTTTAAGCATTTATTTGGAATTGAATTATGGTGTAGTGACTCTTCTAGTATTGATATCATGTTAATTATTGAATTATGATGTTTAACATCTAAATTTAATTGAATAAATGGTTAATGGTAAGGCCTAAATGATGAACTGTGAGGAAGACTTGGTAAGTCTTGGAATCTCTATATTTACTTCCAATTGTGATTAAGTATGGTTAACTCATAAGGTTATATTGGAGTATGCCTAATATTAGGATGATAGGGTGGTATGATGTTGAATTTAAATGTCTTGATTATGAGTTTAAGGTTGATTAAGATGTAAATACTATAAGAATGATGGTGTAGACAAATATGCCTTATTATGAATTGATGTGTAATGTGTTAATCTCACCTACATGAATTGTGATGAAAGGATTTATACCCATACAATTCTTATTGTACTATTGATTATTATGAATATAGAAGGGATAGAACCTATTGCCTAAATTAAGCCATAATTGATAATTAAAGGCTTAAAGACATTTTAAAAAAGGACTCTAGCTTAGATTCGAGTGAACTAGATTGAGGAGTGTCCCTTCCCACATAGTGAAGGTAGGAGCACTACATTACATTTAATATTGAAGACTATAATGCATAGCGCATAAAGAGGATCCCAACTTTATTTCATCGTTCTTGAACTATGTTTCCCCAATAGGAATACTAGCTAGTGGATCCACGTAGTTGCTATGTTTCATGTTTTGGTAATACCTTGGCAAGTAGTCTGCCTTCTTTCGGTGTCGGTTTGCATGACACTGGATTCCATAATAGCTCATATGGTCTATGTCGGTTAGGGCAAGGTAACATGAAATAAAGGATTTGAACTCTAACTTGGATAACCTAAGTGGTCGAGCTTAGTCTAGGTAAGGGTATGGGACTCTACCTATGCATTGCATTAGTTAGCTTTGAGGCGATTTTAAGGAGGATGTTCTTATATATGTTTATGTTATGATGATATATGATATGTACATGATGAACTTTGCACATTGTTAATACTACATGTTGATTAATTCACTTATAAGTATGTGTTGGGTTGTATTGTTAAAATAAGATGAAATGTATATCTAAATGTTATATTATGTGGAGTTGGAAATTGGTCATGTTTTCTTGTAGGGGTTACTTGATTGAATAAAGTTATGGGGTTTTGCTTGTTCATTGCACTTGTTGAGTTGATGAGGATTTATAAGTAGTTGTCTTGAATATTATGATATAATTGACCATAATTCATTCTTGTGATGTTATTCCTTCATGATACAGTTGTAGTAAGTCATGGCTTAAAGTATGTTGGGATATATATTACTTGTTTTAGTTAGTAAGCATGTTTGGTTAGTCGGTAGGACTTGTTTGATTTTGCACTAGACTTTTAAAAGGGGTAAAATCAGATGTTTTGACTAAATATCCCTTTTTAGCATGTTTTGCTCTTTTATGTTCATAAGGTGTCATACTTAGTACATGTGAAGTACTAATTCCTTTTGCCAAACATTTAAGGTTCCATTCTTTGAAGGCTCATTCTAGAAGATCTGAAGAAGGATTGGATATGCTCTATCATCCAAGTGGGTAGTCCTCACTTTCCGAGGGCGATGCCAATATCTTCCCTATGAAGTTCATTTGTTTCTGTAAGACTTTATGTTCATTCTACTTTAATTGTGTACGACTTGTATAAGCATATTTGTGGGTTCTTTACATTTGATAAAGGGCTATGCCAATATAATTATGATCCTTTAGATGGTATGAGATGAGACAATCTTTGAGAATATCTTCCTATCTTATATATATGTATGTGCTATAAAATTAGAAGGATATCTAACCTTCCTATACGAAGGGTCTATGTATAGTCGATACGTATATTATGTGTATGTACAGGTGTGTGTAAATCTCCAAGTAAACGTAATGAAAGTTTAAACTTTTTGTGCATTTTTTAACCTATGAATGTAATGACATGAAACCAAGGTGCTAGTGTTAGTCCTCAAAAAGGAAGCCGCCGCCGCTTACGTCTACGGGGTAAACCCGAATGTGACACTTATTCTATCTCTAATTTTGCTATTTTAGTTACTAATTTGACTAAAATCCCCCTTTGTGTCACCCCTTTGATTTATTATGTTTTTACTCTTGAATGTCTTTTTGCTATGACTTACATCAACTAATTTGCACTTCGATTTTAATTCTCAAAACCATTCCTTGTGGGAACGATCCCAACACTTGGTTGGGTGATATAATGGTTAAAGATCGTCGGAATTCGAACACGAAGTAGTGTCATCATACGTCATGTCAGAATGGCTCCGCAGTTGGGGAGTGGTTCTAGTTGAGAATTTTTTGTTAAGTTAAATTTTTCTTATGTTAGTCATATTGATACTTATTTAATTTCTTGTTTTGTTTTTCTTACTGTTGCTTTTTTAAGTAGATATTTTGAACATGTGTGATCTAAAAATGGCCAATATACTAAGATTGATCAGAAATTGGGAAGAGACCCCTGTTTGGTCCAACTGTGAATCCTTCTAGACGGATTGGCCAAGAAAAGAGTAGAGGTATAAGTCCACTGCCAAAGAAGCAAGAGGTGCATATCCTCTTATGAGAAAAAAGATCTACGGACAATGCAAGTAGACTGATATGCTCAAATTGCACTTCCCTAAAGAAGTATAAGCGGTCGTATCAAGTAAAGAACCCCACTAGTAGGTCAAGATCGATCCCACGAGGAAAATGGTCTAGGCTTAAATTCAATGTACAATTATGACTAATTAGCCAAGCTCTTTCAATCTTAAAGTTATTAAAGGTTTTTTTTGAAACAAGTTTAGTTAATACTTCTAAGTAAACAAGTAAGTAGAAGTAAATATTTATTTTTATCTAGTTTTTAGATAAAATAGGGTGTATGTGTTTCCCGTACATTCATAACTTCGTATTCCTAGCAGTAACAATTATTCCCAAGTGTTTAAATGAAAATTGATAATTTATGCATCTTTAAATCCTTGTTCCATCATCCAGAGAATTCTACCACGTACCTTGGTCCGGCTACCTGTGTGTAAGCTACTAACCCTTACCTTGACTTCATATTAGGCATCAAAATCGATATATGACTTAGTTATTACTTCACTCCAATCGACACTATCCTAGTAGATGGTATCCCACGAAATCTATATTGATAATTCCTTACTTATTAACTACCTCCTTGATCTGGCAAGTAGTAATAAGGCAACTTCTAACATTGGCCAGTGCTAAAAAACATCTAAACAAATGAATTATCAATGCATACAAGAACCTATTTGGGAATTGCTATTTAGCTACGTGTACTTTGCAAATCACCCATGGTTTCCACAACCCTAGTTGTGGATTTAGTTGTTCCTGTAAGCAAGAACACAATTCAAGGCTGTGAAGAATTGAATCATGAATTTATTTGAATATTTTGAAGAAAACCCAGAAATTCAACTTGAAATTACAAGATAATACTTGAAATTAAACCTGGAAATTGAATTATTTCCAAAGTTTTCAACAACAAATACCAAAAACAAAACAATAACAATAATAATAATGTCTAACCCCAAAAATGAGGTTCTAAATCCTATTTACAGAAAATATTGTCCAAAATAAAATGGAATTATATTTTAAGAAGAGTTTGTCCAAAAACACGGCTATAATCGACGACCCCTAGTGTTGGACCGTTGATGAAACGATGGTCTGTTGACTACCTCCTTCAGTACAGACATAGAATATTTATTCTCCTTCGGATGGAATCATCTCTAAATCAATCCACGAACCAACATCACGATCTGCTGATACATCTACAATTTATCGATGCCGTCTGTCGCTCTATTCTTAGAATTTCTCCAACTTTGGGTACTGGAACTATCTTTTATCACTTCTATCCCTTTCCGAAGTTCCACACTTTGTTAGATTTCCCTGAGTTTCTCCATCTGTCTGAACTGCAATCGACGTTCACCACGTACCGACCGTCGGTTCAATGATGAGCTATCGATGGCCTTCGTAGGTCGCCTTTTTGCATTATTTTCCAGTTGCCTTCTATTTTTTTTGACATCTTTCCTACAAAACAAATACAAACACATGTTAAATCTAATACAAGAAGGCTCTAGACACACAAAAAATGTAAGCAAAAAAGCACCGTGAAACCACGACACATCAACACCCTGAACATAAATTAGATGTTTGTCGTCAAGAGACGCACTATGACTCAAAAACACTTGTACAAAAGTATACTCTTTTAAGCTTTAAGAATCACATGGCTATCAATCCGAACACTTTCTTTGATTTAGTGCATGTTTACGCTCGGAGGTTCAAACAAGCTAACTCATATGGATCATACAATTGACACAAACTCACCATGCACAGACGCTTCTAATTTTTTCCTCTCACCGAGGTGCTAACTATCCGACATTGCAACTAGTGTCCTAATTTCAAAATAAATCCACATTTTTCTCACATTGATTTCATGTTTCGGTACAAGGATATTTATTCAACACTTATGCTTAAAAACAAGTTCATGCATAGATAGTACTCGTCGCCATAGGCTTTCCCTTATTTTTACTCCTCAAGTTCACCACATTATACTACTAGGATCACGGTAGGAATTTTTTGGCTTGAATTGCATACTTAGGGTCAGTTGTGGTACATTTGGGTGTATTTAAGTGACTTTTTGCCCTCCTTGACATCTCCGAAAATCTTCCTACCCCTTCTCATTTCCTTTTTATGCCCTATTTTTCTTAGCTTTTCATCTTTTCTTTGCTCACCTTCTTTTTAGATATGGCTCCTATTTATTTTTAAACTCTATCGAACTCTTTTCTTGCTTTTATTAAATATTTTTTCTTTTTCGTTTACTCTTATTTTCTCGTACATTCACATTGATGATTTCAGTAATTCACATCCTTCACTCACTTTCTCTTTTATTTTCAACATTCAACTCTTTTCATATCCATTTTTGTGTTCTCACTCATAATAGCCACAATCACCTCATGGATTTTACATGAGGTGAGGTACGCAATACCAGAGGCGGGTCAGGGCCAGGAAGAGGTCATTATCTGCATTAGCCACCCTCAACGTAGCTTTTAGCCTATGTTGAGGTTCATATGTCCAATGAGGGACTAGGGCCAAAACATTAAATCCTGGGAAGGTGAGTTGGTAGGAAAAAGTAAGTCCATTATAGGCTCAATAAATTTGGATAAAAAAGGAATAAAACATCCGTTGGCATAACTTCTTTTTAGGCTAGATGTTTGCAAATTTGAACTAAAGCCTATGATCCTTTACTAGTATTGTAACAAATAATACTTTTGCATGACTAACCGGGCAAATTCTAGCTAGGTACCAACTGTTAAACACTCCAAACTCCTCACACTCTCTTGACATCTCATTATACTATCAGATTGTTAGATTTCCCAGTTTAGTTTTTAGTGGAGGGTCATGCAGCGGGTATCTATCTATGTCATTCTTTTATCCAACACATTCAACACATTTTAACCTATTCATACAACCACTTTCTAGGCAAAGATATAATATAATTTCAGCCATCATGCTTCATCTTTCATGTGTTTATACTTTGTACAAATAACATGCCGGTTCAATAGAAAATTAACTAGTCTCTTTAGAGAAAAGAACAGACGCAAGAAAACCCTAAGAGAGGACTGTGAGTTGGGCTACTAAAATTTCACCCTACCACTTAATTTCCATTTAACAACCTAAAAAAATAACATTCAATTTCACCTAATGCATAGAAAAATATACGTATAGAGTGGTAGGTGAAGAAAACCTGAGGTGAATAGCATCGAGGATCTCTCAAAAAGCGGCAGGGTCCAGTTTCAAGGAACTGGTGTTTACATCAGCCTACGAATGATTGAAATAAATAATGTTACGTGCATATGAATAAAAGAAGCAGACTCTGAGTTTTTTAAAGAAGGCTCCCAAGTTAAGGTCCCATATATTGAGCTCTAATTCGGAAAGTTCTAATGTTATGCATGTTACTCTCATATGAAAAGAATGATTATGCATGATACTCTCATATCATGACATTCCTAATCTGATTTTGCAAGTCCAACTTAGTTGGATTTCCATAACTTATATCATTAGGAGAGAGCTCTTCTTAAACATGCATGTCCTTTGTGTGTCTCACAACAACAGTACTTTGGTCACCCTCAGTTGTGCCCACAACAATCTCTACACCATCACTAGTGATCATCTCACCGGTCACCAATATGGAACTAGAGGCCCTAATAGCCATTTGTCGTGCCCTCATCTGGCGGAACTCCTCATCTATTAAATGATATCTCCTCGCAACCTTGAGGTACGTCTTATCCTTATTCCTCAAACAGGCATTATCTCTTTTCTCCGTAGTGCGACTAGAACAGTACCTCTTAGTGGGATTACATGTCTTAAACTTTGGCTTATTGAAGACTTTGAATAAGGCATCAATCATTGTGTCCACATCAGACCTATAACTAGAAATTTTCGCCTGAAGAGTAGAAAGGTCAATGGTGGGGGATGGGTGTGGTAGTACCCATAGCACAAAGGCATGAAGGCACAAGTGAACTGCCTGAATCTTCTATTTAGTCTGCAGGGCCACCATCTTCTCTTTTCAGTCCTCAGCCTCAAATATAGATTTTTGCATCCATGGTGGCAAATGATGTGCAGGTTGGCAATTTGGGCCTTTAATTTCTGGACCCGCGCCTAAGGGTCCACTGCTGCGGATGGGGTAGTGGAGCGGGAGGATATGGGTGCTCAACTGGCAGCTTGGGAAGATTCTCCAGGGTGGTGTCCATGGGCTCATAAGTAGTACGGTCAGCCCCTTAGGCTAACTCCATTGTGTCCGTCAAGTTCTCACTCAACGACTGCAACATTACTCAGGGCCCTCTCAGTGATGCCATTAAATTGGTCTCATCTCTGATGTGACCCACATCAACCCTCCCCGTCAGACAACAGAGTGTATCACAGTGCCAAAGTGTTACTCCAACATCCCTACAGAAGTAAAAGATAAGACAAGTGAAGGGGTAAGTAATCGAGGTCATCAAAGCCCTATCATGGATTATCGTGATCAGAAACTTTGCAAAGTCAATCTCCAATCCTGCCATCAACCCTTCAACTAGCACTGCCGCATCCCAAGTAATAATATTATTGGTATTTTTTGGCTATAGAAGGCATAGGACTAACAACTAGAAGAACTTGGTCGCGAAATTGAGGTTGGTCTTTTTAATTAACCCTTGGGGGTCTAACACCTAGTCTGTGGCTATAACCCTCAATCGCCAAATGTTGAGCCAACTATTTTTTCATATTTTCTCGCTTCTCGGTTATCCTCTGAAATGCACCACTTTTTATAGTCTCCCACCGGTAGTAAAATTCAAGAGTGACAAGGGCCCATAGTTTCTCATTGGTAGGGACATATAAGAATCGGCAGAGAGTGTCCATGGAGATGTCCACCTTGAAGCCCTGAACTAATATAGAAGTGAGTTCATTTTATTCGGAATGTCTTTCACGCCTACCATGAGAATCTCAGAGAGTATCAATATAGGAAGCGTAGAACTCCCTGCTTATCTACTCATTATATGTTTCAAGACACCAAGCAATCCATTATAACTTGTGCCAGGTAAACAATATGTGAAGCTCGGAGTCAATATGCAAGCTCCCTATAAAAACCTGATGCTCAATTGTCACCAATCGGGTCATCACCCCTCTCTCATTCAACATCTTCGTATCTCAGTATATTTGGTGCTTGTTATCGATGCACCACCGATTGGGTTCCTCAATAATTGGTGCAGGTTCATCTGCTCGAGGTGTGGATGCAGTGTCTGCGCTATTAACCTCATCAGACGAGGCTTAGTCCTATGACCTCGCGGCTTTCTGAGAGGCGGAACTAGAGCTACTGTCTGCATTGGACCCAGAATAATGGGCCGACCCGTAAGCAAAATCAGATTCAGAATCTGATGCTCCTTCATATCTAGAGGCTACCCCAAAAGGTGAGTAGGTCAGTGTGCGCTCCTTCTCAAATTGGGAGGCAGTGACTACGCCGGGAACAACCTTTTGAAAGGTACCCTTAATGGCTCGTGCAAATATTGCAGGGGTAGTGGTATCCGGGGCAACGTACTCTGCATCTTTTTCATTGTCAGAGGTAGTAATGATTCGACAAGACAATACCATAAACTTTGATTTTCCCCTCAAGTAGACAATATCCTTTTTAGGTTCTATTTGTACCTTCAGAGAAGTTGTTAGTCTCAAGTCAAGACTACTACACACTCTAAACAATCAAAGGGATGAAAGAAAAAAACTTCATAACACCGTTCAATTCTATAATTTAAGGATGATAGGCACTATCGACAGTCCGTTGATGAATCGACCGTCCATCGATAGGGTCCATCTTTCGACACTTAGATTTATTCAACCTACTCAAAAGATTTTAGATCTCTTAGATGGAAATGTTGGACGTGCAGAATGGATCATCAATCGATCGACAGACCATATTCCTCTTCCATCACTTAACATTTAGAATTATATTTTTAATCGGAAAAAATAGGTTCTCTAAATGAAATAATGTAAATGAGGAATGGTAAATCAATCATTCTGTAGACCATAGTCCACTTCCATAATTTCAACCTTCAAAAAAATTAGGGTGGTCCAGTAGACGAACCCTATGGACGACCTGTTGATTTATCGACAGTACAACAATAAGGTCTTGTTATTGGCCTGCGACAGACTTTAGGCCTTTTTCAATCTCCACTCTTTGAACACTTTGAGACCCATGCAGGTTTAGACAATATAGTTTAATTACTAAGAGACCATTTCTTCATTCCTAGAGTTTTGGTTTCAAGTATTTGGCCTACTAAATCACCCATAGTACGAACCCGAAGTCAAATTTTGCAAACAATACAACAATAACAACATTTTTTGCATATTATAAAACCATATAAGAACTTTAAATCATTCCGAGGGATATATTCAACAAGTATTAACGTGCAATTTTAGTTCGATCAGTCCCTTAGTCAAGACCAACAATCTAATTTCTGTTAAGCACCATGAACAAGTATTAAAAGTTGAAAGGAAATCAAAATACCTTCCATTCGGAGTTGTATGGTTTTGAGACGAACTTTTACAGTAGCCTACACGCCTGAATTGAACACCGACGAAGAACAACATAGACCGACAAGAAGGGGAATTTTTATTTGGAATGGATATGGACGATGGAATAATAATGGTTATGAGAAAGGAAGGAAATGAATGAAGAAAAACAGTTTTGGAAGGAATTTTAAAAAATTTGGAAGGTGGGAATGAATTCAAACCATTATGTACTTTAATATAACCAGTCGGGTCGGGTTTGGTAAAGTTGCGTTGGCGTTTTAAACCTACGTAACTTTATTGCCAGTCCGTCGAATTATACCATCAATTGCATCAACATATAGAGAATTACGAGACATACCTAGGGTCTACCAACACAATCGATGGTCCGTTGATTAAACGACTACCCCTCAATGGGGTTTGTAGACCACAACAAATCATTATTTCCAAATAATTAATATTGTTCCTTCACATGTAGAACCTATTAGGATATTTTTTTTGTGTTTTTCTAGACACTTTAGAGACACAGACCCTATACTAATTTCTACCCAACACAAGCACTTAGTCACGAATGAGATAAGATAAAAAAACAAAAGAAAATATGACAATGCGACTATTCCTACAAAGAAAATAGAGCTATCAGTGGCTATAGGATTCACCTTGGGTTTCCTCCCAAGAATAGCCTGATTTGACGTTGTGGCACGACTCAGGCTCCTTGATTACTAAGACTTCATCAAAATGATAAGTCTTACCACTTCATAGACACTTTCTGCATGTCCGAGCTAGATATTAATCCTTTGCACGTTGACTGTGAACTTTGTACCCTTCTAATTCTCCAACTCAACAACTCCATGTGAGAACACTTTATTGATGAGGAATGACCCTGTTCACTTGGAATTGAGTTTGCCTGGAAACAAGGGTAGCCTAGAGTTAAATAGAAGCACCAAATCACTTATCGCAAATTCTCTCTTTTCAATCCTTTGGTCATGGTGTTTCTTCATCTTCTCTTTGTAAGTGGCTGAACATTCACAGGCTTTGACGCGAAACTCATCAAGATCATTCAAATTATATGTCTTTATTTTGTTGCTTCATTCCAATCCATCATCAGTTTCTTCATTGCCCACATTGCTTTGTACTGTAACTTGATCGGCAAGTGACAAGCCTAACCACATACAAGTTGGTATGCAGATATACAAATGGGATTATTGTATGCAGTTCGGTAGGCCCAAAGAGAATAATCAAGCCTCCTTGATCAATCCGTTCTATTAACATTCACTCTTTTTGCCAAAATTTGCTTAATCTGTTGATTTTATGTCTCAACTTGCCCCGCTAGTCTATTCATAGTAAGGAGTGGCCACATTATGGCGACCCCATATTTCTCCAATATAACTTTGAAGAACTTATTACAAAAGGGTGAGCCACCATCACTATAATGGCTCTAGGTGTACCAAATCAGGAGAACTTTTTTTAAAAGAATACGGTTACACTCTTCCCTTCATTATTCGAAATCGCAATAGCTTCCACCCATTTAGACACGTAGTAACTGCCACAAGTATATAATTCATCCCATCAGAACTCATAAACAGGCCCGTAAAATTAATGCACCATACATCAAATAACTCAATCACCAGAATAGGGTTTAACGGGAGCTCTTTGTTAGGTAGTGGAGCCTGATTAATATATATAACTGCTTATGCTTTCCTATTTATTCTCTATTTATTCTCTGTAACCAAAACTACTCTAATTTATTAACATATAATTATACCTCACCGCCGTGGAAGTTTACTTACAGGGTGTTACCAAAAAATATTGAGTTTTCTCTTTCTCTCTCTAGATCTCTCATCTCTTTCTCTTGAAAGTTCTTGTGTTCTTCATTCATCTAGTGTGTGTGCGTGAATTCGATCCTAATAACAGGTATCAGACCTAAGGAGATTCAGCACGATCACAGAAGATGGATAGTTCGAAGCTTGGAATCAGGAAGTTTGATGGGTCGGATTTCAGTTTCTTGAAGATGCAGATCAAATATTATCTGTACCAGAAATATCTTCATGAATAGTTGATCGGGATGAAGCAGGAATCCATGACGGAGGAGAAGTGGAAACTCAAGGATCGCCAAGCTCTAGGGTTGATCTGATTGACTTTGTCAAGAAACGTAGCGTTCAACATCGTGAAGGAGAAGACAACGTCCGATCTGTTGAAGGCACTGTCAAACATGTATGAAAAACCATCGGCTATGAACAAGGTATATTTGATGAGTAGATTGTTCAATTTATAGATGTCTGAGAACGGATCCGTTTCTGATCATATAAACTAGTTCAATATGATTGTGAATCAACTCAATTCTGTGGGTATGAATTTCGAAGATGAAATTAAGGCATTGATTTTGATGTCATCTTTGCCCAAGTCTTAGGACACTATTGTTGCTGCCATTAGTAGTTCCCCTGGATCTGAGAAACTGAAGTTTGATGAAATCCGTGAGTTTTTCTTAGCGAAAGTATTCGCAAACGAGAAGTGGGAGATTCATCGGGAAGTGCTCTCAGCGTTGATCGAAGGGGGAGAAGTAAGACAAAAGGCAAAAATCAACATGGTCGATAAAAATCAAAGAATCGAGGAAAATTTCTAAACAGATCAATCATGACTTGTTGGAACTGTGGAGAAAAAGGGCACTTTCGGACGAACTGTACAAAGCCAAAGAAGAAACAGAATCAGAAATTTGGAGATGACAATGATTCTGTAAATTCAGCAGAGGACATTGGGGATTCTCTAATCCTTAGTGTGAACAGCCCGGTTGAATCATGGATTTTGGATTCTGGTGCATCTTTCCATTCGTCTCCAAGAAAGGAGTTGTTCCAAAATTTCAAATCTGGAAATTTTGGAAAAGTATATCTTGCTGACAATAAAGCCTTAGAGATTGAAGGAAAGGGGGATGTTTGCATAAAGACTACCTCGGTAAACCTGTGGACATTGAAGGATGTCATATATATTCCTGGGATCAAGAAAAATCTGATCTCTGTTGGTCAGTTGGATAGCACGGGATATGCAGTAGTGTTTGGGAAAGGTTCGTGAAAGATCGTGAAAGGTGATATAATAGTAGCTCGTGGCACCAAATCTGGAACCTTGTACACCAATGCAGGGTGTATAAACATGGTCGTTGTTGCTGAAGGTGATTCCGGTTCATGTCTGTGGCACAACAGACTTGGAGACATGAGTGCTAAAGGAATGAAGATGCTTGTTGCAAAAGGAGCATTAGAGGGTCTGAAGTCTGTTGATATGGGTCTTTGCGAGCACTGTGTTATGGGCAAATAGAAAAGAATAATCTTCACAAAGACTCCTAGAGAGCCAAAAAAGTGCGGCTGGAAATGGTCCATACAGATGTTTGGGGACCATCTCCTGTATAATCACTTGGAGGATCCAGGTTTTATGTTACCTTCATTGATGATTTTAGCAGGAAGGTATGGGTTTACTTCTTCAAGCATAAGTCAGATGTGTTTGTAACTTTCATGAAGTGAAAAGCTGAATTAGAGAATCAGACCGATTTGAAAGTAAAATGCCTAAGGTCGGACAATGTAGGAGAGTATGACAAATCAGAGTTCAAGGCATTCTTTACAGCTGAGGGAATCAGATAGATGAGAACAGTTCCTTGTAAGGCAAGGCAGAATGGAATTGTTGAGAGGATGAACAGAACATTGAATGAGCGTGCAACAAGTATGAGGATACACTGGCTGCCCAAAACACTTTGGGCGGATGCTGTTAGCACAACTGCATACTTGATCAACAGGGGACTATAAGTTTCTTTAGGTTTCAATATTCCAGAGGCGGTGTGGACAGGAAAAGAACTCAAGTACTCACACTTAACGACTTTTGGTTGCACTGCTCATGTTCATGTTGATCCAGAAAAGAGAGACAAGCTTCATGCCAAGGCTGTGAAGTGTTACTTCATAGGCTATGGTTCTAATTTATTTGGTTACATGTTTTAGAATGACAAGAACAGAAAGATCATGAGAAATTGTGACGTGCCATTTGATGAGTGTGTCCTGTACAAGGACAGAGAGTAGAAGGTTCTAGATATTACAAAGCAAGTAGGAGTTGAGTTTGACTTGGAGAAGAGTAACCCCAGAGATGTCGAAGCAGATACTTAACTAACTCCTACTGAAGAATCTGAAGTGGAGAAAGTTACACCTGAGCAGGTGTTAAGGAGATCATCCAGATCCATCAATACACCAGATAGGTACTCACCTTCATTATACTATCTATTTCTGACTGATGAGGGGGAACCAGAGTCTTTTGATGAGGCCCTACAGGTGGAGGATTGGATCAAGTGGTAGCAAGCCATGGATGATGAGATTAGGTCACTTGATAAGAACGACACATGGGTGTTGACTGAGTTACCTGCAGGGAAGAGAGCTTTGCTGAACAAGAAGGTGTTCAAAATCAAGACTGAACCAGATGGCAAAAGGAGGTTCAAGGCTCGTTTAGTGGTTAAAGGATATTCACAAAAGAAAGGTATTGATTATGTTGAAATATTCTCTCCTGTTGTGAAGTTAACCTCTATTCGAATTCTATTGAGTGTTGTTGCATCGGAGAATTTGCATCTAGAGCAAATGGATGTAAAAAAAGAGTTTTTACATGGAGATCTGGACAAAGAGATCTATATGCAACAACCGGAAGGATTTGTGGTTCCAGTCAAGGAACACATGGTGTGTAAGCTCACCAGGATCTTGTATGGACTAAAGCAAGCACCAAGGCAATGGTAAAAGAAGTTTGACTCCTTCATGACCAAGAATGGATTCTGCAAAGCTGAAAAGGATCTTTGTTGCTACTTCAAGCAATACACTGATTCATATGTCTTTCTACTCTTGTATGTAGATGATATGTTGATTGCAGGATCTAGTATGAGGGAGATTAACAATCTGAAGACAAGGTTGTCTGCAGCATTTGAGATGAAAGATTTGGGTCCAGCAAATCAGATTTTAGTGATGATGATTTCTCGGGATAGATCTGCTGGCACTTTAAAATTATCTCAGGAGTAGTACATTGAGAAGGCGCTGAGAAAATTCAGGGTTAATGATGCTAAACCCCGGGCTAACTCATTGGCAAATCACTTTAAATTGTCAAAGGAGCAGTCAGCCAAGACTATCGAGGAGCGTGATCACATGGCACTTGTTCTATATGCTTCATCAGTTCGTAGTTTGATGTATGCTATGGTCTGCACTAGACCTGATATAGCACATGCAGTGGGAGTTGTTAGCAGGTACATGGCGAACCCTGGGAAAGAGCATAGGGAAGCTGTGAAGTGGCTTCTGAGATATCTGAGAGGTACATCCAGTACTTCACTTTGTTTTGGCAAAGGCAATGTGACTCTAGAGGGTTTTGTGGATTCTTATCTTGGTGGGAATGTTGACTCGAAAAAGATTACATCCGGGTATATTTACACCATAGGTGGAATAGCAGTGAGTTGGATGTCCAGGCTCCAGATGTGTGTTTCTCTTTCATCTACTGAAGCTGAGTATGTGGCAATAGCTGAAGCTGTAAAAGAGATGATATGGCTGGCAGATTACCTTGAGGAATTGGGCAACATGCAGAGCGAGAAGATTTTGTACTCATATAGCCCGAGTTTCATACAGTTGGTGAAAAATCCAGTCTATCATTCGAAGACAAAGCACATAAGAAGGCGATACCATTTCACGCGCAGGGCAGTGGAGGATGGTGATATGTGCTTGGAGAAGATAGAGGGTTCAAAGAACCTGGAAGACATGTTGACGAAATGTGTTGAAGTTGGAAAATTGAGGTTATGTAAAACCTCGGTTGGTCTTCTGTGGTTGTTGTTATAGATGTTTGCGGTGCGGTAAAGATGTTGATGATGAAGTGATTTTTTTTGAGAATGTATTTTTTGGATGATTGAGTCAGTCTCCATGTGGGAGAATTGTTAGTTAGTGGAGCCTGATTAATATATATAACTGTTTACGCGGTCCTATTTATTCTCTATTTATTCTCTGTAGCCAAAAGTACTCTGATTTATTAACATATAAATATACCTCACCGCTGTGGAAGTTTACTTACAGGGTGTTACCACAAAATATTGAGTTTTCTCTTTCTCTCTCTAGATATCTCATCTCTTTCTCTTGAAAGTTCTTGTGTTCTTCATTCATCTAGTGCGTGTGCATGAATTCGATCCTAACACTCTTTCCTCTTTGAAATTCTTCCATCTCGCTGGCACCAATCTCATGATTTGGTGAACTCATGAGCATCTTAGTGAATGGTTGTCCAATAGTACCCACACTGCAAAATCTTATGCGCAGTCCGGATACCACTATAGTGCCCTTCCACAGGCGAGGAGTGACATGCCTCCAAAACGATCAATATCTCAACTTTCGGTACACAACAGCAAATAATCCCATCGGCACAACTCAGTATAATAAGGATCATCTCAAAAGAACTTTTTCAGATCATGCATGAACTTCTTCAGGGAATGCATCATCAATTTTAGAAGTTTTTGCCACTTCACGAATATCATTATCCTGTAATCTAGGCAAGTGATTGGCAACTTGATTATTAGTACCCTTTCTATTTTTTACCTCAAAAACAAACTCTTGCAGTAATAGCACCCATCAAATAAACCTTGGATCCGTATCCTTCTTACCCGTCAAATACCTCAACACGGAGTGGTTTTTATGCACTATGACCCTTGTGCCAATCAAATAAGAGTGAATTTTTTTGAAAGCAAACATCACTTCAAGAAGCTCTTATAAAGTTACCGTGTTTTTCTTTGGAGCTTCATTCATGTACTTACTTGATTAGTAAATGTATTGAAGTATTTTATACCTTATTTTACCCATCACCACACTAAGAGCATCCCCTTTAGCATCACACATTAGGTCAAACGTATGACATCCCTCAAATGACTTAGATGAAGCTAAATCCTAACAGGTTTTTCATGATGATTTAACATCCTCAAATGGTCTAAAGTGTGGTATTTAGGTAGTGTATAGAGTATTATGTGATTTGTAAGTGAAACATCAAAGGACGACCAGGACATTGGATGACTAAGTCACCTATCTACCTCAAATGTAGTTATATGCTTCTATGTGTTTTTATGAGTTAATGAGGTCATTACATAAGTTATTATAGTTTTTATATGTAGTGTGTCAAGTTTCGTAAAATTTAGACGTCAAACGTCGAAGAACATCCACGACATTCGAAAGGATTTCCTTGAAACAACCTTGTGTATCTTGGCATATTTCATCAACATTTCTACGAGTTCTTTTTGGATGAAATTCACATGAGATGTAATAAACAAGTATATAAACATATTAAGGTTGGAAACATCTACATGAATGTCCCTAAGTACCAACCAAGACTCCTTCAGGAAGGACACTTCAATGAGTGAGAGGTTGTCTTAGACCAGCCCAGTCGACTGAGGCAATCGACAGCCAGTAGGCTGGTCGACGCCCCGTCGATTGAAGTCGTGGTTTGAGACTTATCATAGCTATAAAATCTCCCATTTTCCAGTCTTTGGACCTATCAACAGAGAACAGGACGTTCTGTTGGTGGACTGACGCCCCCTCGATGGGCAATTGTCTGTGAAGGTTGTCTCCTGCGTGCAGTCACTGTTAAGTTAGGGGTGAATTGGTAAATTTACCCCACATCCGATTAAGATTTTGGGATGTTACTAAAGGGTCTTTTAGGTATTTTAAATGTGTTTATAAGCATTTAATACATCGAATATTTTATCTTTCAAAATCAAAACCCAAATTTCCTTAAAAATTCTCTAGAACTCCATTGAAGAAAAAATTCAAAGGAGGGCTTCTATTGAAGGTTCAAGTGGAGATCATTCATCAAATTGGTGCATTAGCTTCATTGATGTATGTTTTGTGATCCTTGAAACTCTATTCATCAAGGAGCCTAACTTTAAACTAAATTTTCTAATGTTTTCAAATATGAATTGTCCAATTTCATTATCCATCCATGTGTCCTTGCATTAAAGGTTTTAAAGAATTGAATATTTATTGAATTTTTGTTATTTATATGATTTTAACTCAGTTAATAGATGAAACCATGTAATGAGGAACCCCAGTTTTTCATTCCTTTATGGGTTAAATAATTTGGACTTCATGGTTATGAATTCTAGTGAAATTTTCTATGGGCTATTGATTGATGTAATAATTTTATTGAATTGATATCTAGGTTGTCTTAGATTGGTGAATCTATATTTAATTGACCTAGTTTCATGACTATCATAGTTTTTTTATTGAAGTATTTGTTATGGACATGGGTAAGGGCCTTGTGATATTGAATTGGATGATTTCGCTATGGATTGAAGTCGAGAAAATGGATTTATGTTACTCTGCCCTAATTCTGTTTATTTTATTTTTATTATACTTCAATTATGTTGTGATTTGTATGTCCCATTTATGGTGGCGGTGTTATGTGCCTTACTTGTAATTGATGTGGCCTTGTTGGCGTTACTTTATGTAATATTATGATTATGGCCTTATCAGCAACTACTTGAAGTATTGTGATGATTATTTTTGTTGATTTGTGTGAAGTATGAGCATATCTATATATATGCAAAGTATTGTGAAAGTATGAGTTCTTTATATGTATGTTAGGATATCATGTAGACTATGACTATGTGCTTATATATGTAATCTTAAATGTTGATGCATGATTGTTCCTACTTGACTATATGAGTTGTGATAGTCATATTGATGATGATATAGTAATGTATAGGACTACGTAAAGATGATAAGGGTCATTCCTAAGGGTTTCATAGAATTATATGCTATATGTGATAAAGTACAGAATGTTTTTCTTGTTTTGGTATACTTGTGTCCTTTACATAATACATGCACTCACTTGATACATGTACGAATGATATTTGAATATGAGATGCCTTGACTAGGTAGGCTAAGTGAACCCTTTTCATGTATGAATGAATGATTTGTTAGACCTTAAATGATGTTAAGAAGGTCATGTTCGTGTAAAAGGTTATGTTTATGAATTTGATATCGAAGAGCCGTAATGGTATCCTTTCATGTAAAAAATAGTGTATTTAGGTTTGATTGGCTGGAATGGCATCATATCATCCTTAGTAAGTCATAATGATCTATCTTAGTCGCCATTCAAAGGTAGCCCTAGTGGACTGCTTTGGTAGGGTGAATGTGATAAGGTTGTGAATTAGATAATGAACTTCTTCATGTGATCCTTTAGTATCAATTACTCTATAAGAACAAAGGCTACCAACAAGTGATTATGTTATGGGAAGTAGCTCTACTTGAGAAGGAGATTAGAGTACAATGTTGCACTACTTTAGAATGAGAGTAGAGTTCATAAAAGCCCGTCATATTCCTTAACCATGTGCCTACATGGGATGTGTCCTAGTTCTACCCTTGGCAAGTAGAATAACCTCATCAGAGTAGGTTAGAACTCCGTATTTCATGTCTAGATATCATGGTCTATGTCGTCTTTTTCCTATTCTCATCATATGCGATACCTACTAGCATTAGAGAAGTACTATAAAATTCAGGAGGTGGTGTAGGGTGCTATCTAGACATTGCACAATAGGCTTTGAAGGTGTTAGTTAGAGTCCCTAGGTCTTTTCAAAAACCATTACTTGAATGTCCTTATGTGATCAATGAGTCTTAAATGAACTAATGAATGTAATGATTTATGTTAAGAGAGCATGTTAAATGAATTAGTACTTTAGTATTTAAGGGTTGTCTAGTTAAGGTGTGAAGGGGGCATAGGAATGATCACTTCGTAACATACCTAGATAAGTCTTAAGAATGACTCTAGTTAGGGAAGATGGTTGGTTATTTTGACATAATCTAATCCTAAGGTAGTCTTATGGAATATTTAGGTAATCTTGAAGATGTCAATCATGGATGTTATCTTCTTGATTTACTTAAGTAAGTCTTTTTATAGACTTTGGAAGGAGAATGTAATATTGCCTATGTGTTGATGTATGAAGTGAGATAATTCTATCTAAGGTAGTCCATAGGATCTATTTAGTTTGTGTGTAAGGGATTGTATGGGTGGTCGCTTCATAACTCACTCAAGTGAGACTTAGAATCACCTTTGGTAGAGGAATATCATATTCATGTGTATGACGTTTTGTAAGGGTGTGTTGATATCATTATATGTGGCCTTAAGGATCATCTAGGAGTTCCTAGAGAGGTTTTATGGGTGGTATCTCTTTGTATTGCTTAAGTTAGTCTTAGGATTGCTATTAGTGAGGGAATTATATGATATAAAGTGCCTAAGGTAGAATAAGCATTTTCACTATGACAATGAAGTAAGGTTATTGTAATGTTTTCCTAAAATTGTTCTAAAGTGACTAAGTTATTTCTTATGTGTTTCTAAGTTGTTAAATGTTATTTTTATGATTATATTATCATATTTAAATGAAAATATATATATTTTCAATAAATGTCCATGTTCATGATTTTATGCATTATGCCATACTTAGGGCATGTGGTTGTACTAATTCCATGCTTTTATTTATCTCTATAGGTGTTGGTAGGTTAGGAGCATTTGGGAAGCTAGACTTGGATGGTAGTACGATTCAAGTTAAGTTGATGTATGTCCTCATTCGAGTTGAGGTTATAAGATATCTTTTATTTCCTTTATCGAAGTGTTGTGATAGATTAAGTATTTCTATTTTTTGAGTATGGGTCCTGTCTTAAGTATTCCCGTGTCTAAGATTTGATGAGATCGAGGCTTAGTATTTCATATGATTTGTAATGTAAGATATTATTAAATATATTCTAATGTTTTGTGAAAAGTTTTAATTCCGCACTACTTTTCATTATGTATATATTATGACCGATTCGAAAAGGGCTTGTACAAGACATCTTAGAGGTAATGTACACCATTGCATTTCGAGAATGCCATATCTTCTAGGGTGTGATTTTGGGATTTGACAAAATGGTTTACTCCATTCTTGGATATAAAAATGGGTGCAGACACCAACTTCTCTTTTAGTTCAAACGCTTTCAGACAGCATTCATAAAAATAGAACTTACATTTTTTCTCAAGTAGTTTGCACAAATGATATGCATTTTTTAAAAAAATCCTTGATAAACCTCTGGTAAAAACCCGCATGTCCCAGAAAACATCTCACACCTTTTACATATATAAGTGGGGGAAAACTCTCTACAACTTTGACTTTAGCACGATCAACCTCTATCCCCTTCTCGCAGATGCGATTGCCCAATACTGTACATTCTTTCACCATAAAGTGACATTTTTACCAATTAAGCACAAGATTGCAATCTTCACATCTTTTCAGTACCTCATTTTAATGACTCAAACATGGATCAAAGGAGTTTCTGGCTACCAAAAAATCATCCATGAACACCTTAATAATGTCCCTCACCATATCATAGAATATCGACACCATACATCCCTGGAATGTGGACGGTGCATTACATAACCCAAAAGACATCCTTTTGAATGTGAATGCCTCACAAGGGAAATTAAAAGTTGTTTTATATTTATTCAAAAGGGCAATGAAGATTTTATTGTAAACCGAATAACCTTCAAGAAAAAAATATCACCATTTTCCTGTGAGTCTATCTAACATCTAATCCATAAAAGGAATGGGGAAATGGTCCTTCTTAGTCCACGCATTAAATTTTAGGTAGTCCATACAAACTCTCCATTCCGTCACTGGCTGCGTTGGAACAAGTCTATTCCTCTCATTAGTAACCACTGTCATCCCACCCTTTTTAGTCAAACACTGAACACGACACACCTAACTACTGTCGACAATAGGATAAATGAATCTGGCATCCAACCACTTAATGATCTCTTTTTTCACAACCTCTTGCGTAGGTGGATTCAACTTTTTTGGTGCTCAATACTTGTTTTGTGAAAGAGCATGAGTTAGATTTTGCGTTAACAAATACTAGGAGAAATAGCAATGATGCTTGTAATATTCCAACCAATGGATCTCTGGAACCTTTTCAAAACCTCCACTATACTTGTTGCCCATTCAAATTCGCCACAATTATTGCCGACAACATGTCATCTCTACACAAGAACACATAACTAAGATGAGGTGGTAGAGCCTTAAGCTCTAGTTTTTGGGCCTCCTCAAAAGACGGTTTTGAGGGTGGAGACTCGTGATGCTTTATGGTAATATGAATTTTTTTGGTTTAGGCTTATATTCATTTCGTTCAAGGGCGGCCACTGAAGACCCATACTCTTCACTACGATCACTCTCAAGATTTATGATCACTGCCATTAGTGCATAGACTTCTAGTCGCTCTTCAATTTGTACCTCGGATATACTCTCAACTTTGTAGGATACAACAGATACCATTTGGAGCTCACCACTCTTTTTTATGGACCTACTGATGTTGAAACTTGCCTCTTCATTTTTAACCTAAACTTCATCTGCCTCTTTTCCAAATCAACCAATGCACACATGGTAGCAAGGAATATCCTCCCTAGAATAATACGAACCTCTTAATCAAACTTACGGTCAAAAATCACAAAATCGGCCGAATACATAAATGACTCCACTATCACAAGCATATCATGGAGTATACCAATGGGCATCTTCGCTGTTAGATCGGCCATAAGTAACCGCATCGCAGTAAACTTTGGGTCACCCAAGTCGTACTCCATATAAATGGAAATATGCATAAGGTGTATGCTTGCACGAAGATCAATTAGTGCTTTAGAAAAATGTAGCAAGCCAATTGTACATGGAATGGTGAAAGTTGCACAAAAGACCTTGTAGCAATAACACTATAACGTTGCATTTGGTCATCATCCTAAAACACTCCTATCTCTTATTTGTCACCATATCATTCATAAACCTAGTATAACCGGCCATTTGTTCCAGAGCTTACACAAAAGGGACATTGATGGAGAGTTGTTTCAACATAATGATAAATCGTCGGTATTAACCATCCTTAGTCTTCTTCACTAATCTTTGAGGGAATGGTGGTGAATGGGGACTACTTTTTGAGACACCTTTGCTTGTATCGTCGTGTTTTCCACCAACTCTCCACTAGTCTATCCAACCTCTTTATCTTCTCTCATATCATCTACTGTAGACGACATAGGTGGATCAATGTTTTGCTTACCCCCTCAAGTAGCGGCACAATGAAATGCCCATAATTTCTAGGATTTTGAATGGTGTCGCTAGGAAGAGTGGATGGTAGGGGTGGAAGTAGTAGACAATTGAGACATTTGTAACTCATCAAGATGTTTAAACAGAATTACATGTGCGTCCACTTTTGAAAAATATTAGCTAAATCACCTCTCATCACTAGTGTCAAATATCCTCATCATATTTTGTAACATATCTTCAACTCGCACCATACTACCTCCATTGTCCCTAGGAGAAACTTCCTGATTTTGTGGGGGAATATAGGGCCCACACGTATCATTCCTATTACCATAGTTACCCCAGTTGAAGTTGTTGTCATGGCTATAGTTACCATCCCGAACATATTGACCTTCTCTATTGTAGTTACCATAGTTCTAGCCTTGATTTTCTTGACCTTGGCGCTAATTCTCATGATTGGAGCCTTGTGCGTTTAGTTTGAAACCCCCCATCTACTCCTTCACTATATAGCATCTTCCTCATATTGGTACTCATCTGCTGGCGATGCTAGTTTAGTCAAGCAGTTCATCGCATTTATCTTTTCTACACCTCCGCTCACATGTTTCAAACCCAATGCTAGCTCAGTTCTCATCTGTGCCAACTCTAACGCATCTCATCTGCTATTGGGTTGTTTGTAGCTTGTACTTGAAAGGTGTTTCTTCAAGTGTATGACTTTCTAATTCTTCAAGCTTTGTTGTTGTGAGATATCTTCTCCAACTTCTCTGTGATCTGTTCATATGTGCATTCACTATAGGAATTCCTCGCAATAGTGTCGAGTATTTCTTTGTTTTAATAATCTTGACCCTGATAAAAGTACTCTTTTAATGACTCATCATTAATGCAGTGGTTTGGGCCGCCTCTCACAAATGTAGTAAATCTGTCCGAAGAGCTACATACTGACTCCCCAGGTAGTGTCACAAAGTTGTTCACTTTATATTTGTGGTTGAGCTTCTTGGATACTTGGTAATACCTTGCTAAGAAAACTTCTCCCAACTGATCCCGAGTACAAATTGAGTTTTAGAGAATCTCAGTAAACCATGTGGCATTATCTCCTGTCAGTGATAGAGGAAACACTCGTAACCCAATGACATTCATATCCATGTTTGGTCTACCCACACAACTCTTACACATAGAGCTCAGTTTGGCTATGTGAGCATGAGGATACTCTTATGGCAGTCATAAAAATAAACCCCTTGCGATGAGCATCTGCATCATGCTAATCGTCACCAAGAATGTGTGCCTAGGTTGAAAAAGAGGTAGAACAATAGGTCTATTGGACTCAACAATGTTAATATGGCCCTATCCTAATCTTGGGGTCTTGGTGCTATGGGATGCATCCTTTAAGAATTCTCCACATCAACTTGAACTTGATTGTGTGCCTCAACCGCTAATGGAGGTTGACGGATTGACCCATCACCTAGGTTGGCTGGGTTCTGTTGATGTTCCATTCTTCGCAGTGTACGATTATATTTAAGACGAATGGAATAAGCGGTTCTCCTCGGCTTTGTGTACTTGGCATACACTAAGGCTATAGCTGAAAGAGATAAAAACAAAAAGAAGAAAGTAAAATCAGGAAATTGTTAACTAAATATCAATATTGTATTTTAAGTTAATCTAAAATACACTTTCTTCGGCAGCAGCTCCAAAATAAGAGATGCTAAAATTACACATCCGTAAAAAAGTATAAGCGGTCGTATCAAGTAAAGAACCCAACTAGTAGATTGATGTCGATCCCACGAGGAAAGTGGTCTAGACTTAACTTCAATTTACAATTATATCTATTTAGCCAAGCTCTTTCCGTCAACAATTAATTAAAGGGTTTTTTTTGTGAAACAAGTTTCTTTAATACTTCTAGGTAAACAAGTAAGCAAAAGTAAAGATTTGTTTTTGTCAAGTTGTGAGATAAACTAGGGTGTCTGTGTTCCCCACAAGTCCATAACTCCCTAATCCTAGCAATAACAATTCTTCTTGAGTGTTATGCATGAAAAGTAATAAGTTATTTATCGCTAAATCCTTGGTTTGACAACTAAATAATTTCAACCCGTAACTTTGTCCAGCTACATGTGTGTAAGATACTAACCCTTAACTTGACTTCATATTAAGAATCATAAATGATGTATGTCTTAGTTATTCCTTTGCACCAATCGAAACTAGCCTATTAGATAATATCCCACTAAATCTATGTTGATAATTCCGTTCTTATTAACTACCTCCTTAATCCGCCAAGTTGTAATAAGGAGAGTTCTAACAATGTCCACCACTAAAAGTATTCGAAATGAAAGAATTATCAATACATCCAAGAACCTATTTTAGAACTGTTATTTATCTAGGTATACTTTGTTGATCAGCCATGGTTCCCACAACCCTAGTTGTGGATTTATTTACCCATGTAAGTAAGAACATAATTCATGATTGTTGAGAATTGGATCATGAACTTACTTTAACAATTTGTAGAAAACCTTGAAAATCAACTTGAAATTGCAAGGTAATACTTGAAACCAAATCCGGAAATTAAATTATTTCCAAAGTATGAAACAACCAATAACACAAACCAAACAAGAACAATAAATAATAATGTCTAACCCCACAAAAAAAGTTTTAAACCCTATTTATTGAAAACATTGTCCTAAATTAAAAGGAATTGAAATAATGAATGTTTGTCTAAAAACATGGTTGTGATTGACGACCCTATTGATGGGTCATCGACTGCCTCTATGTCAAGACTTAGTATATTTTTTTCTCCTTTGGAAGGCATTATCTCTGAATTAATCTAAGTTCCAACAACACGGTTCATCGATGCACCTACGGTTCGTCGATGGCCTCCGTCGCTCCATCCTTAGATATTCTATAATTTCGGGTACTGGAACTATCTTTGATCACGTCAACGATTTAGCTTGATTGACGGACTGTCTATCCCTTCCGTAGTTCCACACTTGGTAAGATTTCCTCGAGTTTCTCCATCAATCTGAACTGCAATCGACACTCACCACCCACGGGCCGTCGATAACCTTCGTAGGTCACCTCTCTATATTATTTTCTAGTTGCCTTCTGCATTTTTATTGTGGAAATATTTTTTGCAAAACAAAAATAAAAATATGTTAAAACTACTACATTAAGAAAAAATTATTGAAAGCACCGTGATACCATGACACATCATAGACATGTCAACGATACACTGTTGATCATTCTACAAAAGGTCAATGATCAAGATAGAGTGCTGGAAGAGATGAAGTAGAGTATTGAAGTTCTAATCAGATGGTTGTCTTTCACTCAAGATCTATTCAGCCGCTTGAGAACCTTGTGACTTACAATTTACATTATCTCTACCTAACTAATAAAGAGAAGTCTCCTCATGGTACTAAGGTCAACACCATTAATAGAACATGAATGAGGATGTTCATCGTACCATGATGTTAAAAGGCACTTCTTTAGAGGCAACCCGTGGTTTATCGCTTTAAATTGTTATGTTAGAATAATGATTCGGTTTATTTTGCAGGTTAAAATGTTGGAACTGTTGAAAAGTGCAGGTTGTCGAGCTAAAGATCCCGTTGGTGAATCACTGAAATGGTTAGCATTTAACCTCTCAAACTCATATACGCATAATATTATTTATATTTCTTGTATTATCTAAGTATTTTAGTCATCCAAATTGTGTTCAGAGTTGATTACGTTGCACCCTAGAAGTTTTGCATTTTGTATTCGATATACAAGATTAGTTTTTGAAACCCTGAGATTACTTTTATGAATTTTGAAATCATGTTCATATGATCGTATTTTTTTTACTTGTGCTGGGCCTCTCTAAGTTTATTAGAGTATTTGATTGCTTATTGTATCAATTAAATCTTGCTATAATGTTCTTAATGTGTGAAATTAGAGTTTTGGGGTTCGGCTTGCTTGTCGTGTAGCATATTTGGGTAAATCCTGGCTAGACTGTATTTGTGTTGAACAATGTAATTTGACCAATTATAGCAATCATGTAATCAATCATAAGGGTAAAATCCCTCAATTGGCAAAATTTAGCAAAATCAGGATAAGCCCGATTATTTCGGGCTACTAGGTGTTATGGGTCTTGTTCCTAATTGACTAGTATATGGTTTGATTTTGTTTTCAACGTGCAGGGTTGAATTCATGAAGTGCTGTTTAGAATAGGAACATTGGATCATTTGACAAGATGTTCTGAGATCATCGAACCACTCGGCAGTTAGCCTAATGTCCTCGTCTCGCCCTTACTTTCTTATTATATGTGTTTTCTTCCTTTGTAACTTTTAGTGAGAAACCTGATGTTTCTGAAGGCACTCGATGACTCGCCAAAAGTCTTCTGGATCGCCTTTAAATATTCACGCTTAAACCATTTTTGCATTATAACTTTTGGTGGGTTAGACCTAGCTCGCCAAAAGGTGTGGCAATCCGTAGAATGGACCATCACTTTGGCGCAATGGACCATCACTTTGGCTACTAACCATAGTATTTCAAACAATTCTTTCGGTGAGCCCGATTCAGATCGGCAATGTGATTTGGAGAATCGTCGAGATCAATGATTCTTTCTGCCCTACTTTTCAATGAATATGATTAAGTTATTCCTAATATTTTCTTAATGTTTTGGAGGAATGGTGGAGAATAACATAGACGAGCCACCACGTAAAACAGTTTGGGGTATCATTATCAACGAAGGAGGATCAAATCGTCCAAGAGGAGGAAAACAAGAACCACCACAAGGTGACAAATGAAACAGAAAGAGGCCTGTGTATCACAGCGTTGCTGCTATCCCCCTGGATAATTTATCTAAGCCTGATGACGTCCAACTCCTACGACCCCACCATTTTGAGCCTCAGATTAGATTTCACTCCATATGTAACAAAGATTGTAATGCTCCCATATCACCCAATTAGTGCCAGTCTAAGAATCTCCTATGAATCCTGTGCCATGAGTGGTTCCTCCACCTAGGCTCGTTAAGAGGTTGAAGGGTGAGGGGCTACAAACTAATCCTGAGAAGAAGCTATTATCTATAAAAGACCTTTTAGGAAAATATTCAAATCTATGAGACATCGTCAACTTCCATAGATTTGGGAAGTTAAGAAGGCCCCGAGGCTCATAAATTCCTTGATGGGTTTGGGAATTCTATACGACAAATTGTGAGTGTATCCTAAATATCAAAAAGAAATCGAGTTAATTCAAACCGGTTAATTCGGGTGTGGTTCAAGGAAAGGAAGTTCAATTCAATAGCGAGTACATTAAAGCCTTACTTGACAAATGGGTAACATTGACTACCCCAAACTTACTTTATCTACCACTTCATTGGTTGGCGCCCCTCATTTCAGACACCACCTCGAGGTAGATCCAGTCAGGTGTCCCAATTGAGAAGACGAACTTGATTGTACCGATGCATTAGTTGTTTGGGTTTATAAGCAGCTCCATCCTCCCTCGCAAAATGAATTTGACATTTGTCTTCCCAAAAAATCTTGTATAGGGTTTATTATTTCTAGCATGAGCATTAATATGGGGTTTATTATTGATCAAGAGATGGAAATTAGGAAAAACAAAGTTAGACCTCATTGTCGTTCCCAATACTAATAATGGAGTTGTGTCGACGTGCTAAGGTACCTCGTGATGATGCTATATAATTTAAGATTATCCCTTCGTCCTCCACTAAAATCTGTCATATTGAGGTTGAGTATACTATAAAAGAGGCTGGTAGGAGGAGAGAAACATCGATAGACACATCCCCGGTTGTTGGTGTTTACTCGATACCTGTAGAGACATCATTTCTTACTCAAACCTTTGAGACTTTAGGTAATTTTGCCTCTACTTCTTCTTCTCTTTCTCTAGAACACCCACTTCCTCCCGTCAACCCAAGATTACACAAGTGATGATCCTAAAAATGGGGCATCTTGCTCAGTCCGCTAATGTGAGAGATACCCTACTAAAGAGAGAAGTCCCCTTTATTATTGAAGTTGCCATAATAGTGGCATTGACTCCTGCTTGTGAATTCTTATTTGATCTAACCGCTAAGGTCACAACTTGTGAGAGTAGGAAGGAGAGACCTTTAAGGTTTCAGCTTTGAAAGTTGAGCTAGTCAACCTTAACAAAGACGTAGAATTGAAGTCCACCAACTTTACTTTATTATTGGATGTTGCATATGATTTAGACATATTTGAGACTTCACACATTCCTCCGGCTACCACCAAATACATATAGATGGAGGAGGCTATATTTGATGGGTCGGATGTTGGAAGCGACTAGAGCAGAAAGAGATATAGGATGATAGCATATCCATAAACTTTCTGGACCTTAGGAAGGCTGAGGGATCTGCATATGTGGCAATAGTGCGATGGAGGAGATCATTGTAGATGTCGCTGTGCAGGCTTCCCTAGAGGATGCACCTTTCGCTATCTCTAGTAAAACTAGTACTTTTGAGGTTACTCCGGGCACTAATAGCCAAGTCCAGACTAGTGATCCGGGCACTGATACCCTGATAAATTGAGTGATTGTTTAGACATGATCCCCTCTTTACCTCCCTCTCGGTCTTACTTTTTGGATATTCCTTTTTTATTTGTATTTGAGGACAAATGATTTTTACTTTAATGTGGGGTGAGATTCTCCTACCTTTTGTGATTGATGCTTCATTTTTATATTTGGGTTGTTATGCATAAAATAATGTTTTAAGCGACATTTTGTAGATGCTTGATCTTGTCGATCCTTTTTTTTAATTGTAAATGATTTGACCCGTCTGCATATTTTTTACGCCTCTTCTATGTACTTGAATTTGGCTGTTCTTTGACAAATTTTACTCTTAAGTTTGATCAATACTGATGACCTCAAAAGTGCTTGCAATCCAACGAATATGAATGTGTGTCTATGATGAGGAAAAATGAAGTTTCATAGACAACATGTGAATTTTTTGCATCTCGTTGTGATTATCCAAATATCAAATTGAGTTTCTTGCGATGAACATTGCACACTAGGAAAAGTGTAGTCTTGTTCTACTTTGGTATTGATGCCTTGTATGTTGAACTTACCGTGAAACATGCATGATTATACCTTGAATTTAACCCGTTGGTCCGGTTGACTAATTGATGTGATCTCATGATATGATCTTAGACAACTTGTAAGAGTGTAAAAAAATTTGACACGTACCTCTTTTTTGGACTACCTTGTCATTGTGTGAACTTATTTTGAACACCCTTTTATCCTTACCTTTCTTTGGATGAAATATAATGAAAATATGACCTTATTTAATCTACTACGTATAATGTTCTTGATTTTTTAGTGATTAAATAGCAAACTTAGGCAAAAATCGTAACTTGGGGGTGTGTTGAAAAGAGAAGGCAAGTTAAAAAGTGCAAGAGGACTTCCTTTAGCGTATGGTGTTGAGAACAGTAGAACCCATCCACACAAAAAAAACAGAGATAAAAAAGTGAAAAAAATGAATGAAAAATTAAAAAAATCATGGAATGAAGTTGTGAAAACTCAAAAAGAGATGGGTTTCCGAGCAATCCATAGAAAATGAATTATGGGAGGACTTATGACCAAAAAACAAAATGATGAAAGAAAGGGAAAGAAATTGGTGTGAGAACCACATTTCATGAGGATGAAAGTTACTGAGCCAAAATAGATATACCTTTACACTCGGACCTATTACAAACCTTGAAAAGAACTTTTAAATATTGAGAGAGCTGAAAAAAATATTGATAGGAAATACGGGTTTCAGTGCCAAGAATCATGTGTCCATATTATATCTCTATTTTTGTTTTTTAGTAACTAATTTTACTACAAATCCCCCTTGATAATTGAAACTTGCGTAAAATCGTTGATTTATTATGTTTTTACTCGTTAATGACCTTTAGATATGACTAATATGAACTAATTTGTACTTCACTGTTAATTCTTGAAACCACTGCCTGTGGGAACGATCCCAACACTTTGTTAGGTGACATACTAACAAACGATCGTTGGCACTTGAACGGGAATTAGTGTCCTAATATGTCAAGTGAATAAACAATATATGTATAAACAAAATCCAAGAATTACCTAATTATTATTCTTACATTGTTAATTTCTCAGTTCCAACAACCCTAATTGTGGATTTGGCTACTCTTGTTTGATAGTTCACAATTCATAATTAGGTTAGAAGAGTTCATGAACTTAAAATGATAATAGATTAAAATCGAAATCTTGAACTAAAATTTAAAGGGAAAATTTTCAAAAATTAAATCTAAAAATTTGATTGCTAAAAGCTTGAAACTTAATTCCCATAGAAAAAAAACTAGAAGTTTACGATAATCTCTAACCTCCAAAAATGAGGATTACAACTCCTATTTATATAAAGTAAATCCTAACTTAAATAGAAAACAATATGAGGAAATAAAACTTCTCAAATGCGTCTTCTGTCAATGGCATCACCTACGGGGTGTAAGTCGACCTATGGCCTATAAATCTTTTTCTGTAGTCCAATAATTAGAAAATAAATCATGTACTGGAACACCAAATATTTGATCATCAATCAACGGATGTGCACAATTGCCCAATGGTCAACCTACAGGCTGCCGATGCCTCTATAGTTCCCCAGTTGGTCAAACTTCCCTAATCTTCCACCTATGGTTTGAGGATTAAAATTTTATATGTGTATTAATCTTTGAAAGTGTTGGTTGTGTATAAAGAGTAGTCGGTTATTCTAGTAATATAATCTCATTAAATCGCGCCAAAATATCCAGTAGAGTGTGTGTTAATGGGCCACTATATCTATTGTGATGTTGATGCATAAAAAATGTGGCAATTCATGAAGGTGTCTAATGGGGATATCTCAAGAGATCACTGGGATCCATTCATAGGGTTTTGGGTCCTCCACCTAAGACTTTAATTGAAAAACACCCATGCTTAAACTAAATATATTACCATTTAACTTTAGATATGTATTTTTGGTTAAGACAAGACTTTGTGAGTCTGTCTACAATTTTTTGTGAATTACAGGTCAAAAACGTGTTGACTATATTTAAGAGGAGAAAGGCAACATTGACTTTACCTTATGTTATGAATGACGAGTGTCTTGTACGGGGCCTTTTGGGATCCTCTATTCCATTTTATATCTAGGGTGTACCCTTGTTTCGTGACAAACTTGGTAATGAGAGTACAAGGTTTAGAAAGGTTTTGGGATGTCTCATAAGACACGTCAAGTATAATCTTGTTCATGATTGTGAAGTGCACCACATTTATTAATCAGAGACTATAAGATGATTAGGAAACTCCACTTCTTTCATCACTCTAAATTCTTGTGGTAGACATTAACTTTATAAGGTCCCTCTCCTATTCCTTTACCCGATTCTCTACATGAAATGGTTACTCAATAGATTATTCTATATGGAATGCGGGATAAAATGTGAAGTAATAATCTCCTCAAGCTTCAGTTTACCCTTGGGTCGAGAAAGTGACTAATGTTGAGTTTAGGGATACTTTTAAAGTATTGGCTCAAGCAGGATAGCGTAACTCCACATGGAGGTGGTGATTCCCGTGAACGTAACTATAGGTATGAAGGCATCTAGAGTGAGGGGACTTAACTATAATGAATCATCTGGAGTGCCATCGTTCTATGGCTGAGAAAGATACTCAAGAGTTAATTGACGGGGTCTATAAAGTGTTGAGGATTGTGGGAGTGATGTTGGTGGAAAAGGCAGATTTATCTACTTATTAACTTAATGATAATCAAATATGGGTCAACCAATGGAAACAAAGGAGACTACATTATATGGGTCCTCTCTATTAGCAAAAGTTTAAAGTTGCTTTTCTTGATAAAATATTTTCCCTTAAGATGATGGAGGCAAAGGCGCTAGAATTCATCAACCTTTTTCAAGGGAGCATGAGTGTGAAATATGCTTCTAAGTTCAAATAATTTCCTAAATATGCCCCTTTTTTTTATTACATATTCTAGGGAAAGAAGGAGTAAGTTTATGTCTAGTGTATCCGAAATGTTGGTTAAGAAATGTCACACTGCTATGATCATCCATTATATGGATATTTCTTATGTCATGGTTCATTCTCAACTATTGGAAGGGGAAACATAAGGAAAGGTCTAAGAATGCAAAGAAAGCTAACAATGGTGAGGGTAACTTCACACATGCAAAGTCTGATAGACATGGTTGTTCTAGGTTCCGGCACCGGTTTTCTAGGCAAGGCTCCTCCAATGTTCGTTCTAAGTTAAAAAAACATAGTGTTTCTAACCCTAATACCTAAGGAGGAAACGGTAGTGGATCTTTATTGACTAGGTCTACTTGTGCTAAATACGGAAACAAGCACGAGGGTAGGTGCTTAGCCAATATAGATTGTTGTTTCAGTTATGGTAAAAATGGTCACAAGATAAGAAATTGACTGATCCTTACAAATAAAGGATGATAGGTGAAGTAAGATCTTCATGGTGTTTTGGGTTATAATGCATCCAAGAAAAAATGATTTTATGCACTACAAATTCTGGTGAACAAGAGGGCTTTCTTACTAGTGTTACCAGTACGGTGAAAGTCGTCTAACTTGATGTTTATGATTTACTTAATCCTGGTGCTACCTTGTTTTTTATAATAATATATATGGATATAAGTTTTGATATCCTTCCATATGTATTGTTAGATCCCTTTTCTATCTCTACCCTCTTAGTGATTTTGTTCTGGCGTAAAGGGTCTACAGAAAATGTCCCATTTCATTTTCCGAAAGAGTTACTCCATTTATTTGGTAGATCTTGATATGATAAATTTTTATATTATCATTGGTATGGATTGGTTGTATCAACGTTATTATTATATTGATTGTAGAACCAATGTAGTCCCAATTTCCAAATGAGTCCCTCCTAGAGTGTAAAAGGGGGAAATTATATGCCTAAGGGTCAGTTTGATTGGATTTTTGTTTTGTGTTTAGAAGGAATAGATTAATTTGGGGTTGTTAAGCTTAAATTCCAAAGTTGGAGAAGAAAGTTCCAAAAATCTGAACAACAGACTGAGCCATAGGCATATTCAACATACAAGAAAGCGGGAATTACCACTCGACAGACTTTGACTCGATTAGTATCATATGCTCCCTTCTCTTTACAGGATTTCCTAGTTCTATTTTACTTCTGCTTTTTATTGGCTTTTTTGATTGAAGTGAGATTTTTATGTTAAATCTAATTACTTTGGAGTTGCAAGTATTTTTTAAAATGTCATATTTGTATGTATGATTAACGAAAATACAAAGATTTTTATGTATGTTTAAATGTCATATTTATATTTGTTTAAATGTCATATTTTGGTTTTTATGAAGAAATGAATGTTAATGAAAGTAAGAACTGCCTTCAATTTTTGATTGATCATACTTCTCTACATCGTTTTTGTTCCCATCTATATTGTATGAAGAAATAATTTTATATACTTATTATGTGGCTGAATTTCCAATGTGACGGCTAGTTTGAACCAACCGAACGGACTTTAAAATTTCTATATCCCCAAATACAGAAGGGATGTCCATAAGACCGTGACAATGTTATAGTATTAATTCCACAAGCTTGGGAGATATAAATATATATATATATATATATATATATAAATATATATATATATATATATATATATATATATATATCAAAAAGGATCTTACCAGCCAAGTTCCGAAGTGCATTCTCAACTTCCTTTTGCTGAGCATCCTTCCTAGTCTTACCCATCCCAACACTAATCTCCCCCGATAAAGAATACCTAAAGATTATTCATGCTTAGATTCTAAACATAAAACCTTATCTAGTTTGTCAAAATATCGATGCCAAAATAATTATGCAATTTTCTATGATCAACAATGATGGGAGCAGCACTCTCATATCAAAATTAATTTTTTCAAAGATTGACATTAACAAACAGTTCATAAGCAGCACAATTTTTAGACTCAATCAAGACATACAGATCTGTGAATAATATTTTATTTGGATTTTTTATTCATATACTTATTCTTTCCTTTTATTATTAGGCAGTCGGCAATAGAGGCGGAACAATGAGCTTTGTAGTTTTAAAATGCTCCTGGTTTCGTCTCTATCCCGAGTTCGTTGCTCCGAGAGAGGTACATCTCTTTAACTTTAATTTTTTGTGTCTTAGAACAAGAGTGGTATGTGTTGTTGTGACTGAAATATTGAGCTGCTAGTTTGTATCAGTTTGTTAGTTGATATCATTTGATCTGCTTTCTTAAAGTTAACTTAGTCTTCTTCTAGTTTATTCAAAATGTTCTGTAGTTCTTTCAGTCGCAATTTTATTTTATTTGGATTTTTTATTCATAAACTTATTCTTTCCTTTTATTATTAGGTAGTGTGCATTAGAGGTAGAACAATGATATATGTAGTTTGAAAATGCTCCTGGTTTCGTCTCTATCCCGAGTTCGTTGCTCCGAGAGAGGTACATCTCTTTAACTTTAATTTTTTTTGTCTTAGAACAAGAGTGATATGCGTTGTTGTGACTAAAATATTGAGATGCTAGTTTGTATGAGTTTGTTAGTTGATATCATTTGATCTGTTTTCTTAAAGTTAACTTAGTCTTCTTCTAGTTTGCTCAAGATGTTCTGTAGTTCTTTCATTCGCAATTTTAAGAGTGCCTGTTATGCGTTCCGAGTTCTCGAAATAAGGCTGTAAAATTTGGTTGTTTACCTTTCTCTCGAAGTGTGGCTCAATTCTCCTTTCAACATATTTTAACCTTGTCGTTCTATATCTCCAACTATTTATTCTCAAATTCTATCTGATTCAATGAGGCTTCAAGTTTTAATGTTCAATTTGATCAAACATAGTTTGTTTATGTCTTATTTTTTATAAATTTATTTTACTACAGGTTGTATGGACTACATATTATAAGCAAGTGAGTTAGTATACTCAGAAACTACTTTGTCGCATTAAAGTAACTAAACTTTACACACTATATAAGTTACTTTTAAAAATTTAGATGTCTACTTACCCTCCAGACTACAACTGAACACCAAGAATTAAGAAATCCATGACCGGAACTTATAATATTGTTTGCACAGGCTGCCACAGCTCATCAGAATGGTTGTAGAGGTTATACTGGATGTGTTGTTGATTGAAGACAATTTGATCAATTCAATAGTAATGGATCATGACTTGAACCACAAACCTATGGAGTCGTCTACTTTAGGTTTAGAGTCTTTATCCAATGATTTTGAAACTTCATAGTTGAAAGATTTTGCCACTGCCACCAATTTAACATTATGTTTGTGTAAACGTTATTGTAAATTTTAATGATTTTCTAGAAAACAGGTTAGAGAATGCTGGCTATGTTGTGTTAGTACGGATTTTAGAACTCCTATACCATAGATAAAAGCTATGAAGCTTCAATGTTGTTGGCACTATAATGTTCTGCTTTTAATTTCTTCACCTAGAGAAACTACATATCTTAACACTGGTTATCTGTTGTCAAACCAGTAAACATCGATTACATAATTCTCAAGGCTAGTTCTCTCCATTTAATCTATGTCCAATTACAAAGAAATATGTACTTCAAGCATATTTTCTTACACATATCAATAATTGATTGTGAGAGGAGCTAATTGTACAACTTAAACCTGCTTCTCTATAGAATTTTTTAATCTTGATTAGTTCATATAATTAAGTCTACCCTATTAATTTAATATTTTTTTAATTCTTTCTATCCTATAAATTTAACTATTTTTCCTTGGTAGTATAATCAACATTCAAAAACATTTGTGGAGGATTCAAGATTTGATTTTGACAAGCACAAGCGTCATAACTATGTAAGAATGTTTATCATCTCATAACGCCTAATTCTGATAACATACTTATGAGTTTTAATATTTAATTGTGAAGTAGTATATGATTTAATGATTGTTACTTACCAAAATATTAAACATTGATCTTCTTCTGGGAATTCAAATATCCCATCCAAGGATTGGATGAAGTTAGCAATATATAGCAAAGATTATATTGATGGTTTTGAATCATTCTTTGATTTTGCTTACTCTTATTGAGATCGTCAAGGGGAGGAAATTTAGTGTCCATGTGCAAATGTTGTAATATTCGTTGCACTCGAAGGAATGTAGTGTATGATCATCTAATGACCAATATATTTATTAAATGCTATTAGATAGATCAATCACGGGGAATGGCGTATCAATCTTAATGTTGACGATGATATGGATGGCTCACGTGATGATATTGACACTTCATTTATATTTGCTGAAGTGGTTACATGGATGGGGCAATGAATCATTCAATTCTCTTTTAGAGTTATTAAAAGAGGCGATTCCCGAGTTGAATATTCCTCTGCCTTACAATAAAACCAAGTCTATGGTTAGGAATCTTGGTCTTGATTATGAGAAAAATGATGCATGCCCCAATTATTGCATGTTGTTCAAGAATGATCATAAGGATGATGAATTTTGTCATACTTGTGGAGCTTCACGATATATTAAATCTCCTGAAGTTGATAGTGAGCTTGAGCCTTCAAAAAAACAACATCGACTTTCAGCAAAGATTTTGAGACACTTTACATTAATTCCTAGAGTCCAAAGGCTATTTATGTTCTCAAAGACGGCAGATTCTTTGAGGTGGCTTGAGGAGGAGCGTTCCAAAGATTGAAAGTTAAGATATCCTGCTGATGTTCTAGCATGGAAAAATTTTGATAGGTTGCATCCAGATTTTGCACTAGATTGTCAGCAATATCAAACATGGTTTGTCAAGTGTTGGGTTCAATCCATTTTGAACCATGAGTATATCAAATAGCACATGGCTAGTTATGTTGATGGTGTATAATTTTCCGCCATGGATGTGCATGAAATCTGAATATTCTATACTTTCTTTACTTATTCCTGGTTGCGACGCCTGGAAATTACATTGATATTTACTTACAACCATTGATAGATGAGTTAAAATTATTGTGGTATTATGGGGTGGAAACATATGTTGCTTCAAGAAATCAAACTTTTCAAATGCGCGGCATCTCTTACATGGACTATCAGTGACTTTCCTATATATGTTGTGTTATCTGGTTGGAGTACAAAAGGAAAGTTTGCTTGTCATTGTTGTAACTATGCCACTAATTCTTGCTATCTTAAACATAGTTGGAAAGTGTTATATGGATCATCTTGTTTCTCTACCCATGGATCATCCATAGAGATCTAACAAAAGAACTTTCAATAGTAAAACCGAATTCAGGCCTCTCCACTCTTTTTTGAAGGGAACTGATGTTCTTAATAGCTTACAGGATTTTGAAAATGTGTTTGGAAAGAAGAGAAAGAGATCAAATGATGGCCCATGGAAAATAAGGACTATTTATTAATTACCTTATTGGCAGCACAATATGTTACGTCATAATATTGATGTAATACACATACATAAGAACATAGCTGATAGAATAGTTGGAACTCTTTTGGATATTTCTGGCAAAACAAAGGATCATGCAAAAGCTCGATATGATTTGAAAGATATGGGAATCAGAAAGAACATTCATCCAAAATATACTAAAGATAATAAGAGAACAATGTCTTTAAAAGTGTGCTTCTCAATGACAAATGGACATGAATCAATTTTTTGTGGAGTTTTAAAGACAGCCAAGCTACCTGATGGTAGTGCCTCCAATATATCTAGGTGGGTGCACATGGATGAAAGAAAATTATCTAATTAAAAAACCCATGATGCTCATTTCATGTTACCTTACTTGCTTCCAATACCAATCAAAGCATTAATCCTGATCAGGTGGCTATTCCTTTAATTCATCTTAGTTCCTTCTTCTGTCATTTCTGTCGAAAAGTAATCACATTGCTGGAACTGGATTGCTTATAATTAGAGATCATAGAAACAATAAATAAGTTTGAGTGAATTATTCCTCTATTATTTCATTTGCCTATCATTTGGCAAACGATGTAAAATTAGGAGGTCCAGTTCAAAATCAATGGATGTATTCCTTCGAAAGAAAAATGGGAACATTGAAACCATACATTTGCGATAGAAGCTATCTAGAATGTTGCATAGAAGAGACACGAGTAGCAATAGATTGTATGAATTGAATTCTCGAAATAACTGCATAGGGGTGTACACACCAGATTTAATAGAAGAGCCCGAAATGATGATGAATATGACTAAAGTGATGCAGAAACTTTGATTTTGTTTCCTACCAAAGAAGTCCCTTCAGAAGCAAAGAAAACTAATCAAATCATTTTAGATAACAAGTCATTAAGTCATACACATGCATACATATTGGGAAATTGTGACGAGAATCAAGAAAATATTAGGTACCTTAATTTGAATATAATATTCATTTTGTGTAAGTAGTTTTAGATTTAATTAGTTATAATTTTAACAAAAAAAAATATATGTTGTGTAGAGAGAATGAGCGAGAGGTTAATAATGAGACACGAATATCTAAATGGAGCAACGACAAGAATCATTGTAAACACTTCTCTCAATGTTTTGAAACTCGTGTTTTGCAAGAGGATGTGTGTGATTTTCCTAAAACAAATGTCTAGAGTACCAAAATTTGTTGCAAAAAGTTTTGGTGTAACTAATCAATGGATATAAGTTTCATGTTAGGCAGCGTGATGCAAGGCGTAAAACACAAAACAATGGTTTTACAGTATTTGCCTTAGCTTCAATCTTTGAAAGTTCAATGATAAAAATCTGATTGCTGCAGATTTGACTTATTATGGAAGAATAGTTGATATTGAATTAGAATATTACGGTCATTTTAAGATTATTCTATTTAATTGTGATTGGTATGAGGTAAAAATGATACTCATGGGCTTACTTATGTCTATTTTGACAAGAGATGCTCTCAGGAAGAGCCTTTTGTTCTTGGATCTCAAGTACACCAATGCTTTTATGTGGAAGATCCATATGATCAAGATAAATATTATATTATGAAGACTATTCGGAGAGACTTGTTTAGCATGGGTGATGAAGTTGAATCTAATCTCCCACAAAGTTATGATAACGAGCCATCAGAACATTTGATGGGACCGTCTATGCCAAAAGATAATGGTGAAGTATTTTTACCAAGGACTAATGTACCAGAAACAATTATTGAAATGCCCTCAAAAGAATTTGTTACTCAACAACTTGAAGTCTAGAATGGAGAGGAGTTTGAAGATGAGTATGTATATGGGTTTGAAGACGAATCTCAAAATGAGTATGGAGATGAGTGTGAAAAGTAGCTTGAAGATGACTTTGAAGAGGACTTTGAAGATAACGCACCATGAGTTTCATTATTTTTGTGATGACCACATAGTAGTCGCTTATTGTTTTTGTAATGTAATTGTTTTTTTTGGTACAAATACTTAAAGATATCTCATACGTGGAACTAAATATTAAATCACTACAATGTTTAAGTATTTTGTTGCCTTTTTTCATGCGCTTAATTATTGTTTGGTGAAGTAATATATATTGGCTTCTTGTTTGAGTATTAATTTACTAAGGAACTAGTATGCCTGGTTGAATATTGTTTTATTTGGTTATTTGTTATTTATATTCTTATTTGTTTCTTTTTGTTTTTAGGCAGTGAGCATAATAGAGGCAGGACAATGAACTCTGAAGTTTGAAGTCACTCCTGGTTTTGTCTCTGTCCCAAGTTCCTCGCTCCGAGAGAATTATATCGCTTTACCTATAATTTTTCCTTGTTTATCAGACCAAGAGTGTTATGCATTGTTGTGACTAAAATAGCGAGCTACATATTTGTATTAGTTTCTTAGTTCATATGAATTGATTTATTTTCTTAAAGTTAATTGAGTCTCCTTATAATTTGTTCAAGATTAATGGATTATTTGAGACTAGGTAACATGTCACTTTTCTTTATTGGAAGCATATGGAAAGAACAACAAAACCTAGATGGTGGTGTGTGCATACCAAATCTATGTAGCTAGTTTGTTATTATTTTTTTGGGTGATTTAATTTTCTATATTTTGTTGCCATTTTTTGTTGTTGGATGTAATGTGCAAGTGATTAAGGGAGATAATTATATGATATTCCCTAAGCAAGTAAAATTGGTTTATCCCAGCTGAAAGTAACCAATCACGTTTCCATTTTCATTAGTTTCATTCATTCATTCATCGTGTGTGTACATGTGATAAATCCATTCACTTAATCACAATCACTCATATCTTTGTCTCCTAATCATGATCATACTCATTATAATCCACACACGAACATACTTCACATTCACATCATTCTTCAATTAGGCATACTATCTTCAAGATACATATTCATAACTTCATACGACATCACTATAAAAATCAGAAAAGATCAATTTAAGAAGACTAGAAAATTTAGGTCAACTTACCCTTCATCAAGGCCTTGATAACATTTTATCAATTCTCCAACAATTCATCATAATTAGGCATAATTGGAAGTAGATAATCATAATACAACATAGTATAAATACAATTCTAATGATATACAACCACATTCGTCAAACCCACTTCAGAAGCCAAAATAATAGAATTAGGATGTTCATGTGTCCGTGGGGTTTTTTTATCATAAAATCATCAATTAACATTGAAAAACGGAATAATTTATCAATTAACACCTTTTAATTCAATAACTCATGCTTAGAATTCGAAATAGGATATTTAGGATTTTGAAACCTTTTGAAAAGCCTCCTACAATAGGAGAAGATCCAAGGATGAATTATCATACATTATTATTATAAATACCACGAATTATTATAAAGGAATCAACGGAATTCTTTAATCCTTGATTCAACTTGACTTCAAGCTCCAATGAAGTCTTGAGAGAACTTACTTTGAACTTGGGGTTTTTGTTTGGGGTTTTGAAAATAAGGATTTAATGACATGTTAAAATACCTTAAACTATTCATATTTAATTTATAAAATATTTAAATCAACCCCAAATAATAAAAAAATAAAGCTAAATTACTTAAAACTCCTCACTTGTGGCAGCCCCATCAGGTACCACGTCCATCTACATAGTATGTGAATTGTGTTTCACAACCAAGTTAACGGACTGTGGCCCTCTAGGCAGTGGCCAATTTTTCCCTGTCAAGCCCCCATAATTCGATGTCATTTCCACAACCACCTTCATGATCCGTGGTTAATACCACTGGCTGTGAAATGGTCCGTGAACCTTGAGGCAATGAGCTACCAATTTTGGACAGCCTTCGCTCTTTGGCTAAAGCTTGTGATTTTTGGCTTGTCTCCTTGTCAAGAACCTTCAACCTACATTAACAAGGGGTCTATAGACTAGAGTATAACACATTACTTAATGTTGACTCACAAAAATGCATTCAAATACGGGTAGAACCAACAACACATCATCGAAACACACAAACTCATAAGACTGTCACTAAACATCATGGCCGTCTCTTGACGTTCAACCTAAAAACTCTTTAAAACAAGTATAAAAGTTATTTTCACCTTATTAACAAATTATTAACTCATAAAATCCATTTGAGGCTCTATTTCATCCTATTTCATTTTGAGGGTGTCTCAATACTCCCCTACTTGGAAAACATTCGTCCTCGAACGACACTGAACACTTTCAAGAACTCAATGACTCACTAGAAGCCCACAAAATTAAATATAATCATACATACAACTTCATAGTTAATGCACAAAACTTAAAAGGAACAACAACTTCATGCTATTATGTACTCAAGGAAACACAAGCAAGTAGGAATTATCTATACAATCCATAGTGCACATGTACTTTATCATTTTCATACCATTACGGAGGAACTAAAACAATTTTACACATTCTAATCATTTCATTATAAGTCCCAACATGCAATAACTTTCAATTCACACATAGATGTATTAAACATAACAACTTTAGAGGCAATTAAGAAAATCTCAATAGATGCACCTTGACTTGAGAAATATAGATTAACTTATAATCTTCCTATGTAATCATAATATCATCAAGAGTCTGCATAACTTAATTTCATCGAGGACATGTATAGTGTATATTGAACATTCAACTCATACTGATGTGCAAGACTCCAAAATAACAAAACTACTAAGATTTTTCATCTCAAGGTTGGATAAGAGTAAAAGGAAAAGATAAGGATATCAACCACCCTGCTACTCAACTCATTATACACCACTTGGGGTAAACCCATCTAAGAACAATTCAAGACAACCATAAGGAACTAGGACTCAGAGAGGCCTTTATCTTGAATTAGCTCCTTTTTTTATTGTAGCAAATAGAAACAGATTTTCTTTTGAGTATAAGGATCTTTACCATCTTGAGCAGCTTGGTTGGTCTCTTTCCCTTTTCCTTTAGATTAAGGCATTATATCATCTTAGACCATTATTTCATATCCAAAACATCCACCCATATCAGTAAGACACTTACCCAAGTGTTGCTTCTCACATGTAGTACACCTAGTCCTCTCAAAAGTAGAGCCAACTCCATTCCCTCCTTGAGAGTTTTGTTTGGAATACCTATCCTTGCTCACCATAGACGAATCTTGATTATAAAACCTCTTCCTAGAATCACGTTGATTTGGTTCATCCGACCTAACTATCTTTCCATCTCCATTCATATTTCTGATCTTGGACGCATCAGTTGGTTGGGCATAAACCATGAGTCTAGAGAAATTTATATCATGATGGAGAATTGTCGTACGACACTCTTCTTCAACCAAACTAGACACCCCCATCACGAACTTATTCATTATAGCCCTAGAGTTGGCTATAAAGGTTGGGGCATACTTAGAGAGTTGGGTGAACTTAAGAGAATATTCATTCACACTCATCCCCCCTTGAAGAAGGTTCATGAATTCGACTACATTTATATCCCTCAACTCTAACGGGAAAAGCCTATCAAGAAAGGTCGTCTTAAACAATCCCAAATTTACTGGGTCTGCCCTTATGGGTCTCTCATCCCTCCATTGCACAAACCACACTTGTTCCACCTCCTTTAGTTTATAGGAATCTAGTTCCAATTTCTCTTTAGAAGTTACTCCATAGAATCTACCACCTTGAACACCTCATCTATAAAGACTTGTGGATCCTCATCCACCTTAGTGTTATTAAAAAGGAGCCTTCATACTCATGAAATCTCAGATTCTAGAAGTGATAGTGTTTGCATTCGGGTTCACTTGAGGTACAACTCCTATTAACTTGGGTTGTCATGGCTTGAGCGTGATTAGTGACAACATGATCTTGGGTCGTCATGAGTTTGGTAAAAGTTTTAAAATTAGGCCTTATCTTCACATTAGACATATCCCCTTCAAGATAGGGAGCTTTAGGACCTTCGGGCACTTGAGGGGGGACCTCCTCATTAACATTTTCTTAATTTTCTATAGGTAATTGTTCACCGAGGGGAGGACTCTCTCATTCACTACTCATTCCTCATCTTTTCTCACGGTTGTTCTTCTTCTTTTAATAACCTATAAACAAAATAGAAAATATTAGGAAAATACATTATAAAACTCAACTCTATGGCATGACACAGGAGAAATAAAGAAAGTAAAACTTCTATTGTCCTATAGCCTCTGGCCCATAGATGTGTCACAACTCGCACCTATGAATAAGGCACTTCTTGACGTGGCTTGGGAGACTTTAGACCCTAAGATTATATTCCATAACCTTATGGTCTTATACAAAGTTTGTAACAACTGGGGCGCACCCCCTAGAAGTTACAAGGCATACTTGACCTCTCGGAGATCTTGGACAAGCCTCTTAACTTTAATCATAACATAGGTATAAAAAGTAGTGCAACTTTTCAACTTTTCAAATTATAGTCAATAAACTTTTTCATAAAACATAAGCAACGAGGTCTCATCATCAAAAGCCTTCTTACACACGTCTTAATATCATAGGGTCACGACCCTTAAATAAAAAAGAAACTAATAGTCTATTACAAGTCTTTAATAGAAAGGAAACTAGAAACATAGTCCATGTCCTCGAACATATGAGGACTTACCAATCTTGAGAGAAATCTATTTCCCAAGCTTCAACTTCTAGAAACCTCCACTTGCCTTCCACCTATACTTTTAGAAATAGAGAAGAATATGGAGTTAGTACAAACAATGTACTAATTATGTAAATACGCAAAAAGATGTTTTAAAATGGAAATTTTGGTGGAAACTCTGTTTTCATGCTATTTTGGTAAAACCTCCTGAATCAAGTGTACAAGACATCTTATAAGTCATCGTTAATATACATGGAACTACTTTCATAATTCTCAACATATATCCATTTTAATTAAATAAATATTAGTCATTTAGAACCTCCATCCATATTTATCCGAAGACCCACCTAGGTAAGACATGAAAAGACAATACATACAACCTATTCATACACACGTAAGTGATCCTTCAGACTACCAAAGATAAGGATACCTTTTTTAATCACAACTCAAAGATTCAACATTCATTACTAGATCAAACATTCATGCATTCAATAACATTACATAAATACAATCCTCTAAGACAACCCCCAAGTTACAATAGTGCAATGTAAAGTAGCATCCCATACTACGTCTCCCACTTAGTTCTCCTTAGAAATCAGCCTAGACTAGGAACATCATATTCAATCATTTTATAGCCTTTATCAACATTAGACATAATATCAACATGCTTCAACAACCTTAGACATATATTCAACATACTTCATTAACATTATACAGTGACTCATTCATTCATTTTAATTACAGGGACACATTAAGACTCCCTCCAAATGTCTACTTGTGCAATGTATAGGTGGCGTCCCATTACACTACCTAACCTAAGTAGTACACCCATAGGAAGACCAAGTTCATTACATTCATTTGTGGGGCCTATATTTAACCCACATAGACCATGAGAGCTTTACATGGATCACCAATAGCTAATACTGTGTGGGCACATAGTTAAGGGTAAGGATATTGCTTCTAAGTACTATATTTCAACTCATGAAGAGTATCTATGTCAAAAGGAACATTTGGATAATACATATTAACTCACAAAGAGTATCAAACCCTTTGTCAAATCCTCTTGGTGCTAAGCATTAATCCCAACGGAGTTTTAGATATTCATTACATTTATTACCTATAGGTTATGGGATAGTTACTAAGTCCTACGTATCAATTCAGGAAGATTACTCATTCTAACCTAACATTCATTTAATAGAAAGCTCTAAGGAATAGTGAGGTTGCTACTAGACACTACATCTTTACTCACGAGAGTTTCCACCAAAAATCCCCCATTCATTCATTAAAGTTCTATCAAGCAAACCCTTTTGGTAGACTATCATTCATTACATTTTCATTAGATTCATACATTCATTCATCATATGTGTGTACATGTGAGAAAGCCTTTAACTTAATTACCATCACTCATGACATTGTCTTCTAATCATGATCATACCTTATTCAATATAATCCGCACACAAATATACTTCACATTCACATCATATTTAAATTAGACATACTATATTCAAGATATGTATTCATAACCTCATCAGATATAACTATACAAATATTTCATAACATCACACTATTTCACATTCAATGCATTCAAGGACACAATCATAATTCACATATCCATTTATGTACATCAAGTAAACACTGCCACGATAAGTGGACCACACTACACAAGATCAATTCAACAAAACTAGAATTATTTAGGTCAAGTTACCTTTTATCCAAGCCTTGATCATCTTTTCTCAATTCTCCAACAATTCATCATAATTAGGCATAATTTTCTGTAGATAATCATAATACGACATAGTATAAACATAACTCTAATAATATCCCATCACATGAATCAAACCCACTTCATAAGCTAAAATTTGAGAATTAGGATGTTCATGGTTCCATGGAGTTTTTTATCATAAAATCATCAATTATCATTAATATAAAATAATAATTTATCCATTAAAACCTTTTAATGCAAGGACCCAAGATAAGGATTCAAAATATCAGATTTCAGGATTTTTGAAACCTTTTGAAAAACCTTTGGATTGGCTCCTTTAATGGGAGAAGAATCAAGCATGAATTATCATACCTTATTAGTAGAAATGCCACGAAATTTGATGAAGGAATCCATGTAATTCTAATCTTTCAATTGTTTTTAGCTCTTTTAACTCTGTTGGTTCCATTTTGTATGATGCCTATGCAAAAATCTATCTGTCGTTAGGGAGGAACTCCAGGTAGATCATCTGTAAAAGATTCTCAAAATTCGCTGACTATAGGAATTGATTGATGGGAAGGTACCTCAACAATTGAGTCATCAACTCGGATTAAGTGATAGATACACCCCTTAAGAACTAACTTTGTTTCCTTTAGGTACGAAAGAAATGACTTTTAGGCACTACTGAACTACTACTCCACTTTATATGGCTCATTAGCAATCTGAAATCTTACAACTCGAGTTCTGAAATCTAATGATACAAAATTGGCATGGAGCTAGTTCATTCCTAGAATGACATCAAAATCTACCATATCTAATTCTACTAGATCAGCCTTGGTGTTCTTGTGATTGATGGAAACAATACAATCATGATAGACTCTTTCCATTAGAATAGACTCCCCAATAGGTGTAGAAACACGAAAGGGTTTTTAAACAAAGCTTTTCAGGATGAATCTAAAACTAGTTTGCAACATAAGGGGGGTTATAAAATATAAACTTGCTCCCGAGTCTAACAAATCATAAACACCAAAAGTAAAGACTTTTATCAAACCCGTAACAACAACTGGAGAGTTTTCTTGCTCTTGGAAGCTAGTGATTGCATAGAGACAATTTGCCCCTCCGCCAGTACAAGAAGTGGAACCTGTAAGAGCTGCCCTGCCTGGTGGACAAATAATGAAGATTGAGCTCTATTGTCTGAATTTCCACCACCTTGCTTATTCTTACGGAACTCTCTTATGAAGTGACCCTCTTGACCACACAACAACATGTCTGGCCATCACTACATCCACCAGGGTGGGTTCTACCACATTTACCATATTCATAAATCCCACAACCTCTTTATGACACACTACCTTGATATTGGGCTTGTCTAACCTTGAAGTTCTATGAATTCAGGCCATTATACTCACCTTTGTTTTTGGGCGCAGGTGCACTAGCAGATGATGGTGCATGCTCCTTTGATTTCTAAAATTGTGGTAGAGTTAAACAACTTTTTTGCTACTCAAACTCATTCCAAGTCATCACTTTATTCTTGCACATAGACCATATATGTCCATGTCACCAATCAATATTGCAGCCCTACCTTCTTTGCTTTAAGCACGAGCCAACTCGTCAACAAACAAGATCATTTTGCTCCTCATGTCCTTTGCAATCTCCAAAGCTTTACAAGACATTTAAGTGAATTTCAACCCATACAGATGAACATTAATGGAGTCTTGTTTTAAAGTGAGGAACTCCCGTACCTTCACTTGCTTCAGCTCTCGAGGAAAAAATCTCCCCAAAAAGGCTTTTTCGAAGCAAGCCCAACTTGGATGTGGTGCATCCTCAGCTTTGAATTTCTTCCATTGATCGAACTAAGTTGTAGCAACACTCTTTTGTTAGTATGCAACTAATTCAACCCTCTCAACATCAACCTGATGCATTACCTCAAACACGTTCTCAACTCTTATATAATGTTTTTCGGATCCTCAGTAGTGCTTGTCGCGGTGAAACTAGGAGTATTCATTCTCAAGAACACGCAAACCCTCGAGGTGTCAGACCCTTCTTGTTAAGCTTCTCTATATTGCATGACTTCATTAATTACTACCTAACTTAACATCCGGATAGCTTCATGGAATTTAGCATTTTCTCTTCTTGGGTTTGCACATCCGGTGCATTTGGAACCGCTTGTTCCTCAATATTTCTTCGGGTTGGTCGACCTCTAACTGCTCTTCGTGGATCCATTATGAATATAAAAATACGCGTAAGCATAAATTAGAGAGACTTTTAGAGATAAATATGTAACGCACGAAAAGGATATGAAAGAAGTGAAACGTTCCTAAAAGTTATAGCCTCCTAATCATAGGTGTGACACGCTTCACACCGATGATTAAGACTATACCACGACGGTTTCGTAGACTCCAAAGGATCCTTGAACTTTGTTCTCTAATACAAAGTTTTTCATGCCCGGAGCCTACACCCTGGACGTGGACGGCACTGAATGACCATTGTTTGCCTTGAGCGAACCCTTGTCCTGGCTTACTTAACTCAGTGGAAGACTATGCTAAAATTAGATAAAGTATAAAAGTCATTCTCATAAGATAACTTTCCCCAAAACAAATGGCAATTAAGTCTCAATTTTGTAACATACTAAGTATAAGATGAAGAAGACTCTAAAATTTAACTACTACATTGTCTATGAAGCCTTTAAACTAAAGGAGATGGATGTTGGGACAGACACCACAACATCCTAATTGTCTAAACTAGAAAAGCAATAAAAGGATGTCCTCCGGGATGCAAGGAGGCTCACCAACTAAATCTAAAGTGCTCAACTGGATCAACAGTGCACTACTTGCTGATACTGATTGCCTACGTCTGCAACATGATATGATGCAGGCCAACTGGCATCAGTACATTAAATGTACGACTATGTAAGTTGGAGCGTTAAACACATCTATAAAGCCCGAAATGGATTAAGGACACATCTATAAAGCCCGAAATGGATTAAGGATGAACTTACCTTGGCGCAGCTTGCCTCACAAGATAACAACTCAATAGAAAGCAATAAAGAAATATGTAATATATATATATATATATATATATAACAATATAAACACTTAATTCATTAATGATAAAATAATAATAAACTCAACTTTACTTATATATGTAATTAAAATAATTTCTATGATAGTTTGTCTAACAGACAACCACCAATATAAGTCTAAGTGGTGATACAACGTCTTGCCCGTGCTGCCAGAACTGTCCTATGCCTTGCCATTGGTATATGACCTTACTTAGCTTAGTGGATCCACTAGATTACGTTAAGTGATCATCTAAAAAATTTGAACCGCCAATTCCCATGATGGCTTCATGGTTTAGATAGGGACTTGAGTTTATATGAACTCTCATCCCCACATAGGTGCTAAATAATACCTCCAAATAATACTTTAGCTCATACTTTTAATAAAAACATCCTTCCTTTGGGGGTATATAATTGAGTAAACCCTTTAGCATTTGAAAAGCTCTTTTTTGGAATCAATGTTCCCCTTTTAGTTCAATACTCTTTTGATACTCTTCGTTTCCATTTAATATTAATATGAAACTTTTATAAACCCTTAGGGAATAATTAGTTTCATTATAGGTTTTGATAAATGAACTCAACCTTGCTTTTTACTTAACTTGAAACTGAACTCTTAGGGAATACCTAGTTCCTGTATAGCCTTTGAGAATTTAACTCAACTCTTTACTCTTTGCTCGACTTGTAAGTTGAGACTTAAAACAAAGTGAAAATGATTTTTTAAGACTCTTAGAAAACTTTAAGAACTCACTTTGACTTGCTCCTTAACTCTTAAACTTGACTCTTAACTTCTTTGACTTTGATCTTAGATTCTCTTTAATTGAAGTATGGATTCAAGGATCATAATCTCATGTTTATGGATGATTTCATGATGTTTAGATGTAGTTTAGAGTGTTGGAATCAACAAGGAATGATAGGTACAACATTTAGGAACTACTACGGAAAGATAGAGAAAGAATGGGGTCTCCAAAGGTTCTTGGCACCCTGAGAGGCGCGGGGCGCCAGGGTGTGTCCAACAGACCTTGGTCAGGGGCGCTATGAGAGGCATGAAACGCCAGGGCCTATTAGACAGAGCCTGCCTTGTGGGGCTCTGGCCCGTGCGGCTCCCCAAGGGTTATCTAACGAGACCTTCGACCTTTCTCCTACACTTTTAATCTCTAAACCTTCTAAACTTCCATGGATTTCACCCCAAACACTTTGGATCCCTAAATACCTCATTAACCAATAGAGTAGACCCGAAAATAGTCCGTAAATATTAATCATGCGTACTAAAGATCAACTAAAATTGGACCAACAAGAACTTCACAACTTTTCATTAGGAACTTTAAAATTTTTAATTCAAATAAACTCTAACATGCTGTATTGAATAAATTGGGGTACCCAAGGTTTTGTTGTGTATTAAGATGCATCAAGACTTGGCTTGGGCTACGTGTTGATGCAAAATTGCAAGGTTATAACTTATGCCTCCAGACAGTTGAAGGTTCATGAGATGAATTATCTAACTCATGACTTGGAATTGGTTTTTGTAGTTTTTGCTTTCAAAATATGGCATCACTACTTGTATAGTGTTCATGTGGATATATTCACGGATCACAAGAGCCCCCTATATGTATTTACTCAAATGTAGCTAAATCTCAGACACATGAGGTTGTTAGAATTACTCGAGTATTATGACATGAGTATATTTTACCACCCAAGTAGGCTAATAGGATTTTTGATGCCATAAGCAGGTTGTCCATTGGTAGTAACGCCCATGTTGAAGAAGAAAAGAGGAAGTTAGCTAAGATGTGCAAAGACTTGCATGTTTGGGAGTCAAACGTTTTGATTCCACACAAGGAGGAATAGTGGTGACTAGTAGATCTGAGTCATCATTAGTGTCAGAGGTGAATGAAAAGCAAGACCAAGACCCTATTTTGCTTGATTTGAAGGAAGGTGTCCATAACCAAAGGGTATTGACTTTTGAACAAGGGGGAGATAAGGTGATTATGTACCAAGATAGATTATGTATGTCTAAGGATGATGGACTAATGAGAGGATCTTTGAGAAGGCTAATAGCTCTAGATATTCAATTCATCTGGGTTGCACCAAGACATACCACGATTTGAGAGAAGTATATTGGTTGGAAGGCATGAAGAAAGATACTGATGAGTTTATTGCCAAGTGTTCAAATTGTTAGCAAGTGAAAGACGAGAACAAAAGGCATGGAGGTTTGGCAAAAAATAAAGAACTTCCGGAATGGAAGTGGGAAATGATTAATATGAACTTCATCATAAGCTTGCCAAAATGTCGAAGGCAGCATGATTCTATTTAGGTGATTGTTGATAGAATGACAAATTCAGCTCATTTCTTTCCAGTAAAGACTAGTTATTCGGACAAAGATTATGCTAAGTTGTACCTTAAAGAAGTGGTAAGACTTCATGGAGTTCCAGTCTCCCTTAGTTTATATAGAGGTGCTCAATTTACTACACAGTTCTAGAAATCTTTCAAGAAAGTTTTGAGTTCAAAGGTGAACTTAAGCACTGTTTTTCATCCTCAGATGGATGGACAAGCAAAGTGTACTATAAAGACCTTAGAAGATATGCTGAGAGCTTGTGTGATGGACTTCAAAAGGAATTGGGATGATCATATACATCTCATTGAGATCCCTTCCAACAACAGTCACCATTCAATCATCCAAATGGCTTCTTATGAAGCTCTTTATGGGTATATATGCAAAAATCTTATTGGGTGGTTTGAAATTGGTGAAGCATGGTTAATAGGACCAGATCTAGTTAACCAATCTATGGAGAAGGTGAAAGTGATTCAAGAAAGATTGAAGTAGATTTTGAGGTAAATTATTGAGTGTATCTTGTGGTTTAAACCATAAAAGAAGTTATGAGGTTTGGTAAGAAGTCAGTGGTTCATCCTGTATTCCACATTTCTATTTTGAGGAAGTGCTTGGTGATCCTTCATTGATAGTACCAACAGATAAGGTTGGGATTAAGTGTACTATCCTGTGAAGAAGTTCCGGTTCAGATTTTGGATCGTCAAGTTCACAAGTTGGGGCAAAGGGAAGTTGCTTCAGTCAAGGTCCTGTTTAGGAATCAATTCCCTGAAGAAGTGACTTGGGAAGATGAGGAGGAAATGGAGAAGAGGTATCCACATCTCTTTGAATCTGGAGAAAATGTGGTTTCAGGTACTAAGTTCTCTTCATATCACTTCATAAGACTATGTGTAAGCATGTTATTACTTGCTTTTGTTTGTTGAATGCTGAAATGATATTACTGCCACTTAATGAAAGAGTTCTAATTCGAGGACGAATGTTCCCAAGGGGGATATATTGTACCATCTCGTAACTTGGAACTTTTAAGAACAAGCTAAGAACCAAGAACAAATATTTTTGGAATTAAGTAGAGAAATCTGAAAAATTTTCAAGCTTTCAAAATTGAGTTTTGGTCATTTTCAAACGGTCATAACTCCCATATCAAGAGGAGTTTTGATGAGTTCATTATATGGTTGGAAAGAACATAGAATGATATTTCTATTCACACCAAGTTTGCACAAATCCAATGTCGTACGAAGGAGAGATGCCTTTCAGAAGTTTTTCTATTGGACTGAGGAAAGTCCAATCCCAATTTTAGTAAAGTCAAAGTTGTCTTTTCACCGTAATATTGACTAATTCGTTTTAAAGGTTATTTAGGCGTAAATACAAAGTCTCAAATAAGTTTGACAATAATTCGGAACACTTAGGTCTTGGGAGAAAAGAGAAAAGAAGAGAAAGATCAACAATTTTCCAAGAACTCCAAGATCGTTGCGTAGATTTCGTCATGGGTGATCCTTATCGACGTATGTGATATCATTTGGTGTTGGGTCCTTTCACCCGCACCCCAATTTGATTCAACACAGCAAGTTAGTTTATTTGAATGAAAATCTTGATGTTATTGATGAAAATTTGTAAAGTTCTTGTTGGTAGAATTGTATTGATCTTTAGTACGTCCAATTCATGAAAGTTAAGGAGGCTTAGAGATGAAAAACAGAGAAAAGTCAAAGTTCTCATTAGATAACTCTTTGGGAGCCGTGCCTGCCAGAGCCCCTTAGGTCAGGCTCTGTCCGATAGGCTTTGAAGTGGCGCGCCTTTCCGTACTAGTTCCTAAGTTATGTATCTATCATTCCTAGTTGATTCCAACACTTTATATTACATCAAAACATCATGAAATCATTCATAAAAATGAGAACATCATCCTTAAATCCATAATTCAATTCAAGGGATGCTAAAATGAAAGATAAAGAAGTTAAGAGTGAAGTTTAAAAGTTAAGGAGCAAGTCACAGTGAGTTCTTAAAGTTTTCAAAGAATCTGAAACAATAATTTTAACTTTGTATTAACGCTCAAGTTACAGGTAGAGTAAAGAGTAAAGAGTTGAGTTCATTTCTCGAGAACTATAAGGGAACTATAGATGCCCTAAGGGTTTATAAATGACTCACATTTATGTTAGAAGGAAACCAAGAGTAGTGAATGAGAGTTTTGAACAAAAAGGGGAACAATGTCTCTAAAAAAGAGATTTTCCAAAGATAAAGGGCTCAGTAAATTATCTTAACCCACAGGAAGGATGTTTTATTAAAACTATGAGCAAAAGTATGATTTAGGAGTAGCATTGAGCACTTATGTGACCATGAAAGTTCATATTAACTCAAGTCTCTATGTAACCGTGAAGTCATCATGGGAATTGAAGGATCATACTTTTTAGATAATCACATACGGTAATATAGTCGATCCACTATGCTAAGTAAGGTCTTATATTGATAGCAAGGTATAGGACAGTTCTTGCAGCGTGCGCTAGACGTTGTATCACCACTTAGGCTCATAGTGGTGGTTGTCAATTAGAGAAACTAGCACAGAAATTATATTACTTTCATATATAAGTAAAGTTGAGCTTATTATTGTTTTATCTTTAATGAACTAAGTGTTTACACTGTTTTACCAGTTATATATATATATATATATATATATATATATATCCTGCATATGTCTTTATTACTTTATATTGAGTTGTTATCTTGTGAGTCAAGTAGACCCAAGTTAAGTTTATCCTTAATCTATTTCAAGATTATAGATGTGTTTAGTATTCCAACTCGCATACTGTTACATTCAATGTACTGATGCTAGTTGGCCTGCATTCATAATGGAGACGCATATAACCACAATTAGCATGCAGCGGACCATTGATCCAGTTGACATTCTTGAGGACATCCTTTTATTGCTTTTTTAGTTTAGACCATTAGGATATTGTCGGGTCTATTCCAACATCCATCTCAGTTAGTTTAGAGGCTTTATAGACAATGAACTAGTTCAGTTTTGGAGTATCCTTCATATTATACTTCGTATGTTAAAGTATTGAGACTTAATATCCATTTTCTTCAACACAAGTTATTAACTTATCTTATGAGAATTCCTTTAATTCTTTATCGGTGTTTAGCATAGTCTTCCGCTGTGTTAAGTAAGCTAGGTCAAGCGTTCGCTCAAGGCTAGCAATGCGCGTTGCGTGCTGTCCACGTCCAGGGTGTAGTCTCCGAGTGTGACAATGTGACTTGACGTTGACTCATAAAAACGTATTCAAACAAGGCTAGGTCAAAAAATACATCATCAAAACACATAAACTCATAAGAATAGTCTCCAAACCTCATGGTCGTCCATTGACGTTAGACCTCAAAGCTATTTAAACCAATAATTAAAAGCTATCTCTAATCTTATTAACAAGTTTTTAACTAATAAAACACATGTGAGTCTTTAGTTCATCCTATTTCATGTTGAGGGTGTTTCAAAGGCGGTGTGATAACTGAAAATCCAAAGAACTACTTGAAGTGAGATACTCAATAAATTTAGTAAAGATACAATTTTTGTATTTTTCTTTTTAAGGTTTCTCATTTTCAATGTAATAAAAAGAGCCATAAATCAGAATCTTGACAAAACATCACTCCACTCTCCAACCCATTTTCCATGTCTAGACCCATTTCAACTACACGTGACACGATTTTTTGTAACCTGGGATGTGTAGTCTTCCCAAAGTTGGTCTTGGTCACATTAATTTCCTTGATCCATTTTTTTATATATAAATATAGTAGACAAAAACCAGGCACAACTTTTCACTTCATTAATTGAAAACTCTTCATCATCCTAACACAGATGAGGTCCTATGAACTCCTCATGTTTGACAAAACCTAAAGTTATTTTTAGAATGAAAAGAAACCTTTATGAAAACTTTATGATTTTATTTCCAATTTTTTGTTTTTATATATATGTTAGAATTCTCTTAAATATTTTTAATTCTGAATGTTATAATTTTGTACATTTTTTTTAGTTCTAAATAGTTAAGTGATATTTTTATTATTATTATTATTGTTATTATTATTATTATTATTATTATTATTATTGTATATATTATTGAGGTTCTTTGTGTGTGTCCCACAATCCCACAACCAATGTCGTAGGCTTATTTTAGGGTATTATGGGTAGTTGAAGTTTGACGATTGTATTCGTTGATCATCCTCAGCTTGTGGTGTACCTTATTTTTTTATTTGTGAATCTTTTTGGAGAATGTTTATACTAAGTCTAGTGTTAGGCTGGTGAATTCCATAGACTTACTTCCATTTAGAGTTTTTAGGCCTTGTAATCTCACTGATGTCACTTAGGATATCTTTGCTTCCTGTAGACCGACATAGTAGACCTGAATTCTGATAATTTTTGCCTTAGTTAGGGAGTAACACTATTCTTGGAACAATATGTCCATGAATCCCATATTTTCGACTGTTCTAGTGTCTCTAATTTTTTGTGTGGAGTATACTCACCAATTATGGTTGAATATGGTTCGTGCTAAAGTTATTTATTGATGACACGCTTATTGGGGGTACTCCATGTTATGTTTATCGGACCGATTATCCTATTTCATGCTAGTTCGCCTCTATTCTTGTTCATGTCCCCCAATTAATCCCATTGGGCGTGTTTCTATTCCTCGCCTTTGTATCATAGGATTGGTTCAAGTCATAGATTTCTTTAGTCGTGGTTCAAGTGTCCACTGTGATTTGGAGTCATGGTTCAAGTCCACCGCTTCTTCAACTTGGTTCAAGTCAATAACTACTCTCACCTCGGTTCAAGTTCTTCTTCATATTTATAGATGGTTGGTGCCCGGGATTACCCTTACCGTTCAAGTCCTTCATCCTCAATATTCAATTCTATTAAGGTCCATAACCCCTGTCAGATCTAGATGAGCTTCAGGCATATGGATTGGTTCGTTTCGAGTCCTCAAAATTTGTGGAAATCTTTGAAATTTTGTTGGATCCTTTTGTTTTATTCTGAACTCTTCATTGTACATGTCGTCCTTATAGGAGTTTGCTCAGGTCTTATTGTTTGCTTGCCCACGAGTGTACCCTCCGGGTTTATGCGAGCCTAGTCGAATTTCGATAGTTATTCTCATTTTCTTTGTGTTTTAGTAGACTCGTGTGGGTACCTATTTTTTTGTACTCATACTAGACTCTACATCTGTGTGCATGATATAGCTCACAATACGAGCTACACGCGTTGACATCGAGCCTGCAACAGTTTGATTTGGAGATGGGGATGAGAAATTGTGTTTTGCGCTATTCCTCTCTCTCCCTTTCTTTCTATCTCTCTCTCTCTCTCTCTCGCTCTCGCTCTCGCTCTCTCCAAATATTGACTTGTATTTTGCTCTTTGAGATAATTTTGTTTTTGTGGTCCACTTTTGGGAATTGTATTCATTTTTTTAGTAGCTCTCTACATGTTAATTGTAGGTTCTGGAAGGATCTCTTATCTGTATATATTTTGGCTTGCTTCCGGTTCTTCATATATGATTCCTGTTATTTATGTTATTGTTTTAGTTTGAGTTTAGTTTCTGCCCTCAAACCCATTACATTTAGTTTCAATATAGGGGTTGGCTTTCCTACATATGGGTTATATAAGGCGCCATCATGACTTGAGGAATAAGATCGTAACTTAACTAATCATAAAACTACCCCGCTACACTTACACTACTCTTAAACTACCCCACTCTCCCTTACCCCTTACATATCACTACCTAGAATTGCAAAATACAAAGAAAAGAAAAATAAATAATTAGCAAACAATACTCCCCTATAAAAACCCATCAATATATACACTACAAAAACATACAATACAACAAATGGAAAAAAAAACTTATATTATTTCTTTCTAGAGATGCCGAAACTATAACACCACGTACTAACATACCTTCAAACACACGGAATAAAAAAGACAAAAGAAAATCACAACAGGATTAAATTTGAGTTCGAGTTTTCCTTTCATGGTTCTAAATTCGTAGTTTCTATTGTGGTCTTTTCTCTGGGAATTAATTTTACATAAGGTAACACTTGATTTTCATTATCTGATTTAATTTCGCAATAATATAATACACGATTCTCAAGTTATAAAGTTGTTTAAATTATATGTTCCTAAATGACGTTACAATAATTAAATGAGTTGACATTTTTATGTGTTAAATATTAGAGCAAATTCGGCATAGCACGTAATTATTCCTTGCACACTTAAATGCCATATTTTAACTTGTATCGGTTATTGGTTTCAGAATGTCTCTGTCGTTAATTCTTGTATATTACACATTTGGATTCAAGTATAATTTTATCATCATTGACTTATGTTTGGGAGTATTTATATTCACAAGGAACTTTTTATGAGTTATTATTTTTCGTGCTTTTTGATTTGGTAGCTGTTCAAGTGTGTTAAATGAGACAACACTATTTAAGGCTTCATAGAATTTGGTATTCAAGTGATAAAACTAGAAATTTTAGATTCAAAATATTTGAAGATTAATGTGGATGTCTTGAAAAATATATTTGATAAAAAAAACTCGTTAATCATTACTAATTAATTATTAAACGATGTTTCATATTATAATAATAGAGAAAGCGTATAATCCTTTTTTTAGAATTAAGGATATACACAAATGTGGCATATTAAAAGTTTCCAATTCCGTATTTTTTAAAATTATTTTGCAAGATCGACAATAATAATACCATGCAACCATTAGGATCTAAAGACCTTTAAACATTTTTTTTGAAAATATAAACAAATTAGTATTTTGTGGTAAGATTTGAAAGCATCTCTACAAATACGTCACACACTAATAAAATAAAACGGTTATATAAGTTCAAAATAAATCCAACAATAAGGGGAGTGTCTCTGTCACACACTGATCATATACTCTGGACGTGAACGACACTCTAAGACCATTGTTGGTCTCGAACGGACCCTTGTCTTGATTTACTTACTTAGCGGAAGACTGAAATACAGTAGATAAGTCAAGAAATAACTTTAAAATAATACTTAGCCAAAGTGGAAACTCAAGTCTTAATCGTTTGCAAATGAATTGAAAAGACCAAAGAAAGTAACACTATTTGTACATGAAGCCTCTAAAATAAAGAGGGATTTCGGGAAACGACTCTGAATCATCCTAACAACTGAAAACTTAAAACAATAATTTGAATGATAAAGATGTCCTCTGGAATGAAGGGAGGCTCACCAGCTGACTCTGAGTTGCTCATTGCATCAACGGTACACTGAATGTTGATCCTAGTTGCCTGCATCTATATTATGGTACGAAGCAGGTCAACTCACATCACTACTTTGAATGTACGAGTATGTAAGTTGGATTGCTAAATCACTTAATCTTGAAGAGAGTAACAAGGAAAACTTACCTTGGCTCTTCTCAACTCATAAATAACATAACTCAATATAACTAACTCATTCATTATAAAGCAGTTTAAAACATGTTCAATATAAAGAAAGGAAAACTATTTAAAATATAATGTCAACTCATAATCATAAAATAATAAAAACATATCATGCTTCCTCTCAAAGTCTACTTGGGCAACGCATGAATGAAGTCCCCTACCCCCACTCATAAGAAGAACCCCTTGAGGAACCATGCAATTGCTATTGTGGGAGTTTTTCAAACTGACAATCATCACTTAAGAGCTATAGCAATGATAAAACACTCTACCTCATGCTCTTAAGGATCATCATATACCTTGCTATTAGTATAGGGAGCTAACTCACTAAGTGGATCAACTAGCTTAACTTATGTGACCATCTAAAAAGTCTAACCCATTAATAACCATGATGGCTACATAGTTCATGGAAACTTGATTTGTTATGAACTCACATCCCCATATCGTTTCTCAATACTACCTCCAAAAATATATTTAGCTCCTGAGGTTTTAAAACAACTTCTTTATTTGGGTTGAGATAATTGCTCAACATTTAGCTTTAAAAGTTCTCTTGGAATTAAAGTTCCCTTTTCTTACTCAAAACTCTTTCGAGAAATTTTAGTTTCCTCTTATCTTAAATGTGTAAAACATTTTTAAATTCTTAGAGACTGCTTAGTTCCCTTATAACTTTTGAGAAATTAACTCAATTTTTTCTCTTTCATTAGATTGAAACATGAGTCTTAAAACAAAGTTAGAACGTTGTTAAAGATCCTTGAGAACTCTTATGAACTTTACCTTAACTTGCTTTTTAACTTCTAGACTTGACTCTTAACTTCTTTGTTTTTGATCTTAAGTTTTCTTGAATTGGATTATCGATTCAAGGTTCATGATCTCATGTTTATGGATAATTTCATGATGCTTAGATGTACCTTAGAGTGTTAGAATCAATTAGTAATCGTAGATACATCACTTAGGAGCTAGCTCAAAAAGATGGGGCGAAATGGGGTGAATAGACCTCCTTAGGGCTCTGAGAGGCATGGGGCCCCTGGCCCCAAACTTCAGAAGCCAAGTTGGGGCGCTCTGGCTGGCGCACCGCCCCAAGGACTTATGGACCGCCATTTGCGATTTTTCTCCTCCATTTTTCATCTCTAAACCCTCTAAACTTCCATGATTATTTTCCCTAAACACATAGGATAAGTTAGTACCCTCAATACCAATAGATTTAACTCGAAAAACAACCCAGAAACATGAGGCATCCAACAAAATAAACCAACAACAATTAAACAATATTCTTGAAGAACTTCACTTTTTATCATTCAACCAACTCAAAAATCAATGAATTCAAATACCTTTTTAGGGATCACCCTCAAAGAATTCCATAAGTCAAACTTCGATGATCTTGAACGTTCTTGCTTCTTCTTCTCCTGTCTCCTCTTTTCTCCTCTTCTTTTTTCTTCTCTCAAAACCCTAACACTTCTGGTAAAAGTATAAACTGATTTAATTCAGCTTTATGCCCTAATTAATTAAAAACAAAATAAATTAATAGGGTAATGAAAAGACCAAACTACCCCTTACAAATCCGGATTGGGCTTCCTTTAATCCAACAACCCATTTATGAAAGACATATCTCACTCATACGAGCTTCGAATCGCAAAAACTTAGAAGTGTTTGAAAGATTTTTCCAAGGGATTTCCAACTGTATATTCAAATACACCGTACTCATTCTGAGCTGGGAGATACGGCTGTTAAGAGTTGACCGAAAACTCATTTTTTCCTAACACAAGAAAATTTCAGATTTTAATTCATTCCAAAACTGATTATTTCTACTTCTAAGCTTCTTCCTAGAAATTTCAAATGTGTGAGACATTACATTCTTATTTTTATTTAAGCTAATACATATGATATACACAAAAATATCTATATGCATACAAAAATCAATAATGAAATCGTACTAGAACCACAGGAGTCGAGGGGTGCGTTACACCCTTCCCTCGATCAACAGATTTCCTTACCTAGACTCCTAGTTCGCAGATGAATAAAATAAAGAGTCAACTTTATTTTCGCTTAGGTTCAAAATAAGGTGACTCGGAATACAAAAACTTAATTACAAATGGTGACTCAATACAATAAACAATCCCTTTTTGAAATATCACTTAAATTGAAAAAACTTTTTTTCAAAACTATTGTTTTGATAAACAATGTTGTGAGAGAAAATGTGTCTCATTTGTTAATATATTATGACAGAAGAAGCGAAGGAGGTTGTACTTGATTCTAATGGTGTCTTGCAGTTTGGAGGCAGGTTTTGTGTGCCCAAGGGGTCGGGGGAGTTGATTAGACTGATTTTTAAGGAGGGATGCTGCTCATGATATTCTATCAATCTGGGTGTGACAAAGATGTATCCCGATGTGAGACAGCACTACTAGTGGTATGGTATGAACATGGATATTGCTGATTATTTTCCGAGGTGTTTGACTTTTTAACAGGTTAGGTGTTAGAACCAACAACCTAGAGGTATGTCTTATAGGATGCCTATTCCTTCCTGAAAGTCAGAGAAAATCACTATTGAATTTTTTTTGGACTACCTGCCACCGTGGGTGATTATGACTCCATTTAGGTTGTTGTTGATAGGTTGAAAAAGTTTGTGCCAATTTCATCCCAGTATCGGTGAAGTGTAAAGTGGAGAATTTAGCCGAGCTTTATATTATTCAAATTTTTTGATTTTATGGAGTCCTAGTTTATATTGTCTCTAATAGAGGTTCAATGTTCACTTCCCATTTCTTGTAAGTATTGCAAAAATGGTTTTCGTACTCAGTTAGATATGATTATAACCTTCCACTCTATGAAAGATGGTCAGCCTGATTGGAAAATTTTTTGTTGAAGGACATGCTTCGAACTTAAGTGGTTAATTTTTGTTCTATATGGGACCAATATTTCCCCTTATCAGAGTTTTCCTACAACAACAATTATCATTCAACTATTAAGATGACCCCATTTTGAGGCGTAGTATGGCATGTAGTGTAGATCTATGAACAGATGTTTTGATTAAGCTCGGATTGATTCATTTAATACAAACTTGCTTAGAAATGCTATGAAGCAGTTTCGTATGATAAAGGGAATATTGTTGACAACACAGAGTTTACAGAAGAGTAATGCAGATCTGATAATTTGAGTGTTAGTGTTCATGGAGAGTTCTCACGTTTGACTTTGATTATCACCCATCAATGGTGTGATAAGGTTCAAAAAGAAGGCAAAGCTTAGCTCTAGATTCATTCGACCCTTTGAGATATTATTTAATGTTGGAGTGGTGTACTATGTGTTGGCCTTCCCGCCTAGCTTGTCTATTGTGATCCCGTGTTTTCATGGTTCTATGCTTTGTAATTTCCTAAAAGATGAGTCCCATGGACATTCCCTTGATACAGTTTAGTTGGGTATAAATTTTGGTATTTAGGAGGAGCCTATAATTACTTTTGACGGGCAGAGCAAGCATCATTGAGACAAAGTTAGATAGTGTGACATATATCTTCAGATTTTTGAAGCTCCAAGTACTTTCATTAGTCTTATGTCTGAGGATGAAAATATGTTTTAGTGGTTCATACTATGATGACTTTTCCACGGAAATTACCATTTTCCCTCTCGATGTTAGCCTCAAGTCATTTGTTATTTTGTTAGAAAGTTTGGTTTTAAACTTCGAGTTAAAAGTTAAGAATTTGGTATGTGTTGAGTATGAAAGGCTAAGTTGTTAAGAAAGTGGTTTTTGGTGTCTTTTGAAGTTTTGAGTTTTGGAATGAGTAACAATTCTTAACTTTAACTCTTCAATTACCCATATATGAGTTTAAATCAAGATTTTTGGTTGATATGTTGGGATTTCTTCATGAACTAGAGTTTTGAAGTAAAACTGTGTTATCAACTAATTTTTAGTTCCATTTTTAAAACTAACTTCTCTAATGAGTTCCTAAAGTCTTGAGTAATGATTTCACGTATTGGTTGTCCGGATTCAAACCTCCATTTTGATATAGGTTTTGTGTTTAATGACCCATCTTAAAGGGGGATATACATGGGTATTGTTATTTCCAAGAAATTATTTTGAATAATTACTTATTAATAGATTGTGTGGCTTTGGAAGTAGTTCATAAAGGGAAGAGTCAACTATTTGAGTAATTTTTGATTGATTTAAGGCAAGTGGCTTCTTGTACCATGCATTCTTATTGAGTTTTTATGCTTCCTTTGTTGCTTGTGTTCTGGGAGTAATGGGGATAGCGTGAAGGGTTATATTATCCACATGGTACACCTAAATTAAAAATGGGGTTGAAATGAAAAAGTCTATGTAGAACAGTATGATGTGAATTGCCTAGATGTAACCCTTAATTATTTAATGATTAAATGCTTGGAAACACGAATGTAGACTTGAATTGTGCAAATTTTCGTCTCTCATATGTGTTTTGATATTTCTTGTAAGCTTTGATCTTTGAAAACTTTGATGATAAACATGTTGAGTTATTAAACCGGATAACTATCAGCAAGTGTTATTATGTTAAGGTCTCTGCCGGAGAGTGTTATTTTTTCATGGTCCTTCCCGCTAGTGTTATTATGCTTGAAGTCTTGGCTAAGACAAGTTAATATGTCTAGGTATTTTCTTGTGAGTGTTGTTTTGTTGAGGTCTTCTGATAACTCGACATATTGGACTCATTTAGGTCTATATTTAAATAGAAATAGTGTCCTCAAATGTTTATTTTATCTCAATATCTGACGAAAACTCTTAAGTTTAAGGTATTTGAGAATTTAAGGAAAGCGTGGACACTATGTCGCAAAAAGACTGAGAAAAGTATAGAATTGAAAGTCTGAGCATCGCCAAGCCAACTTGTTGAATCGCCAATTCGCATGCATTCTGCCTTTTGTTCCAGTGTGCTGAGACTTGTAGCAAAGGGTCAAAGCGACGGAAAATAGGAGCAGTCGGTGCCTCGCCGAGTATCTCCACGAAGCAGTGTCTCATCGGCCAATGAACCAATTCACGCTGATACAGAAGATTGTACACGAAGGCAGTGAAACACAATAAATGGAAAATCGCGAGTCAACCAGCAATTCCATTTAAACTCGTTATATGATCTAATGCAGCAAAAATTCAAAAGCTATAGATACTATTAGAGTTGTAGTTTATAGAGAAGAATTCAGTTTTAGAGAATTCTAAAATAGACAAGCACAATATCATATTTTCTTAGTACTTTTTCATATTTTACTTTCAAGTTTTGTAAGGGTTTTGAAAACATGAAGAAAAAAGGGTTTCTTCTTTTTCAATTTGAAAGTGGGTCTCCTGGATTTTTTCTCTTTGCTCAAATAAAGACTTATTTCTCATACCCATTTGATTCAAACATCATTCAAGGTTTAATTTCTATTTCTTGATGTGTGGCTAAAACCCCATTCTTGGGGGTGTGATTTAGCAAATATGGGTTAATATTATTGTTGGGTCTTGCTTTTTGGTAGATTAAATGTAGTTTTTAATAGTGATGTCGTCGAGAGGTTGTGGTTTAATCTATTGGATTTCTAGTTGTAAAAATAAGTTCACCCATTTGTTTTTGGATTTATCAAGAGAAATTTCGCTAAACTAAGACAACTACATCGATGGCCTAAGGAGTGGTTCGACATGAGGTTCATCCCGAGAGGGTGAGCCCTAGTCTCATATCCTAAGACCCTGCTCAAGAGAGTGAGTGGGTTAAGGCTTAGAATTGTGTTCATGCAAAATATCAGTGTACGAGAGGAACCAAGGTGAAACGGGGTAAGGTGCTCCATAGAGAACTTATTTACATATAAAGCTTAGCCTTGTCAGTATTTTCTACAAATATTCTATAGAAAGCATGTACAAAATAATAAAGAAAATATGTATTTACGATCGTATTCCAAGAATTCCCTCATTTCATTGTTTATATTATCTTGTTTTTAGCTATTTTTATAACTTATGCAGTCCCTCTAATCTGGTATTTGACACTTTCATGCCTACCCTCAATTTATAACGTTTTCAATCATTAATTTTGTTAGCTTCGCTAAATTAGAATAAAGTTCTAGTAAACTAAAACTTTTCACTATCGCTCCCTTGGGACACAACCCCAACCCTCTGTTGAATTACTATATTATTGACGATTGTAGACACTTAAATTGGAAATTGTGTCGTTGGTCACAATAAGAATTAAAATGGTGTTGTTGTCCGGGAGTGGTGTTAAGTGAAAATGTAGTTAATTAGAGATTTTGTTTTTCTTAGTTTAGTTTTACTAATATTAGTGTCGTTTGGTTTTTCTCGTCTAAAGATAAACCAGAGAAACAAGAATAGACTATCACTACGGGTATCACACAGATTATTCGCTCCTGCATCTATTTAACATCAGAAATAACCTGCTGACATTCTAATAGGAAGGGGAGGAGACAATTCCAGAATAATGGCTGATGTTTAATTGAATATTGCATCCATGTTCATCTAATGGGATATATGATAAGAGTCAGCTAAATTGCTTCTATCGGGGCCTCAGACTCGAAATAGAAGCATAGATTCTGAGGGAGGTATGCTCAACCAACCCTACAAAGTCGTCGCAACACTACTTGACAACATGATTGAAACAAAAAAAGAAGCCCAGAAGAAATATGAATGGGACAAATTGGTGACTGAAGTAGATGTTCTATCCAAACGACTGATAGGATTAGAAGAACAACCCATGGAAAGGGAAAAGAACTTCTCCCTTCAAGGAGTCAAGAAGAACAACCCATGGAAAGGGAAAAGAACTTCTCCTTTCAAGAAGGCAAGCAGGGGAAGAGGCATGAGGGTGTGCAAAGTGACGATGCCATTTCACCCATCCGACCAAACCTCAAAGAGCATGACAATAAATTGAATAACATGAACAAAAACATTGAAATGCTAAATAAAGTAACTATTTTAAACTCCATGACCATTCAGTTGCATAATGCTCAGATCACCTATTTGATGACAGGTCACTATCCTCCATTCAATGAAGACTCACCTAAATACACTATGGGTGACTCTGAGGATGAAGAGTTGTTATTGACTGGCATCGTGTCATGACGTTAACTCAATTGTTTGGAAGGCAATCCAAAACCCCATATTATATCATATTTGTATATTGATGAAATAATAGTATATTGGTTTTACAGATTAAAGTGTGGTAGGTGCTCTAAGGGTGCATGGCGGCAGGAAAAGGTCAAGTTGGCGAGTCGTTGAAGAAGTCAGTGATCTATCCTATTCTGCCGTTAGACTCAAGATATCTTCAAAAAGTAGAGTCTGTAAAAATCGGCAAGCTCGAGAAAGTTATGGCAAATCGCCAGCCAGATTGGCGACCCCGATGGTTACCACCATTTGAACATCCAAATTTTTTTGAGATTTTTTGTAAAACTCAACGAAGTAAAAGTTTGTTTTGTGATACGCCGAATGATTCAGATGTGAACATGTTGTCTCCAAATGGGAACAAACTATACAAGTCACAGGCTAGTGCGCAAAAGGATGGCTAATGAATCACTGTGGAACGTGGGTTGAAGATAGGAACATTGTATTGCTGAGAGAAGTTCTACAAATCTTGGTGAATGACTCGGAAATTATCCTAAAGTCCCCACTTCACCTTCTTCTAAATGTTACATCTAAAGAAGGATTCAAACTCGAAGCAACTGCCAGACCAAGATTACTTTTTAGACCTATCTTTATATTTCTCTAATTTGACCTCTTGATTATTGTTATACATATATATATGAGGACAAATACTTATTTTTTATTTTTGTAGGGTAAGGCCCACACCTATTGAGCTGATTTTTGTGTGCTCTTGTGTTTATTTGTGTTGTTTTGACTTAAATCGTGTTTATATGCTTTTTATGGATGTTGAAGCTTATTGCTCCTTATTGATTTTAATTTCAAAATGATTATGACCCCTTCGTAAATTTTTTTGAATTTTTCGCAAACTTTTTCAAACCTTTTTTATTGAAAGTAGTTTTTCTCTTGAAAATTTCAGTATCGGTTTCGATCAATACCAAGGACTTGAATAGTGCTTTCAATCGAACAAACATGATTATTCCGCTAAGACGAGACCAAATGAAATTGCTTACACAATATGCAAACTTTTTGCATCTCATTGTGCCTAGCCATGTATCAAATTGATTTTGTGTAATGACCGTTGCACACTAGCAAAACTGAGAAGTCTTGTTTGACGTAATTATCGATACCTTGTGTGATAGCTTACATTAAACCATGCATTACATCACCTAGAATTTTTCCCGTTAGTCTAGTCAATTAAGTATTGCTTTCTCTTGATATGATCTTAGTCAATTTAATAGAGTGTGACACACTTTGACATATACCTCTCTTGTGACCTCCCATGTGAGTGTGTGAATCTCTCTTGAACACCCTTTGATCTTCAACCTTCTTTGGAAGAAATTGTATAGAGTATACCTTTCTTGATCCATTCCCCTTTGTCCTAATCAAAGGTTGGTTTAATTGAAATATCCTAATAAGGACAAAAAGAGTATGTGGTGTGTTGAAAATAAGTTGGAAAAGTCAAAAGAAGTGCAAGGAAAGTCTCGCTTAACCCTTGGTGTTGCGAAAATTTGGAAAACCCATACATAAAAAAAGAGAAAAGAAAAGAAATGAAAAATTAAAGTGATGGAATAAAAGAAAAAAAAATAATAGGGTTTCCAAGAAATCCATGGGAAGTGAAAAATAGGATGACTTATGAGCACTAACAAAGATTAGGAAGGAAAAAAAGGGAAGTATTTTGAGCACCACAATTCATGAGGACCACTAGTCACTAAGTCTAAATGACCATACCTTTTCACTCAGCCTCGTCACAAGCCTTAGAAATACCTTTTTGATCTTTAAAAAGCAGAAACGATTGTTGACCGGAAAATAAGGGCAAACCTATGGGTAAAATCATGCATAGTGTTCCTCTTTTTTAGAGTAAGTGTTGTATCTGATTCCTGAACTTTAATTGACTATATGCTTGTGTGTGAAAATGGAATCAACATTTGTGTGAGGGCATTCAAGTGTTTATGTTTGAGCTTGAACTTGCATTTGAAGAAAATAATGCGGCGCGAGAATCTTTGATAATGGTGTGTCACAACTTGAATCTTTGAATACACAATTTTTCCTTGTATAAGTTGTTTGAGTTTTGTTGTGTGCATTTATAATTTAGTCTTATGTAGTATTATTTGAGACATCTTTTTTGAACTGGTGAACTTGAGTTTTAATTGAGGACAAGAAAAAGATTAAGTTGGGGTTGTTGATGAGTCCACAGATTGGACTCATTTAGGGCTACATTATAGTAAATATAGTGTCCTTAAATTATTATTTTATCTACATCTGTGATGAAAACTCTGAATTTAGGTATTTGAGTATTTAAGGAAAGCATGGACACTATGTCATAAAAAGAAGAAAAAAGGCTTAGAAAAGAGAAAAAATAAAATACTCAGCATCGCCAAGTCCACTGGGTGAGTAGTCGATAGGCATGCATGCCTCCTTTTTTTCTAGTCTGTTGAGCCCTGAAGGAAAGGGTCAAATCGGCAGAAGAGAGGAGCAGTGGGCGCACCACTGAGTAGCTCTATTAAGCAGTGTTTCATAGCCCAATGAACCAAAGAACGAACGATGCGGAAGGTAGTACGTAGAAGGCAGCGAAATACACCAATAGGCAAATCGACGAGTCGGTCAGGAGTTCCCACCAAAGTCGTCAAATAATTAGCTACAGCACAAATCTAAAAGCTACAAATACTAGTAGGCTTTTAGTTTTATAGAAGAGTTCAGTTTTGGAAAATTTCAAAATAGAAAAGCACAATATCATATTTTGTTAGTACTTTTCATATTTTACTCTCAAGTTCTATAAGGGTTTTGAAGACTTGAAAAAAAAAGTGTTTTTTCTCTTTCAATTTGGAACTGGGTCTCATTGATTCTTCTCTTTTGCTCAACTCAAAACTTATTTCTCATACCTATTTGATTACAAAATCATTGATGTGTTGCTAAAAAACCCCATTCCTGGGGTGTGATTCAGCGAACATGGGTTAATATTATTGTTGGGAGTTCCTTGAGGGTGGATTAACTCTAGTTTAATGGTAATTTTGTCTAGTGGTTGTGGTTTAATCTAATGGATATGTAGTTGCAAATACAAGATCACCTATGTATTTTTGGCTTGCTCAAGAGGCATGAGTCGCCAAATCAAGACTCGTAGATTTATGGATTAAGGAGTGGGTCCACATGAGGTTTAGCCTGAGAGGGTAAGCCCTAGTCTAATATCATAACACTCAGCTCGAGAGAGTGAGTGGGTTAAGGTGTAGGCTGGTCTTCATGAGGCAAATAGGTCGAAACAGTACAAGTTGCTCGAGATAGAACTTATTTCCATATAAACCTAAGCCTAGTCCCTATTTTTCTACATTTTTTCTATCGAAAGCATGTACCCAATAATCTAGATTAATCTGTAAGAACCCCCCCCCCTTTTCCTTGTTTAGAATTTCTTATTTTTAGCTATTTTTACTACTTCTGACAAACCACCAAATTTTATATTTGACACTTTCGTGTCTCCCCCTCAATTTCTAATGCTTTTAATCGTTAATTTCTTTACCTACGATTAATTAGAATGATGTTCTAATTAATTACAATATTTCACGCTCGGTTGGGTTACCGTATTATGGATGATCATATACACTTGAATCGTAAGTAGTGTCATTGGTAACGATAAGCATCATTTTTGCCGGAGAGTGTTTTGTGACGAGGTCTTTGCCTATGAATGTTAAACCCATCGAGAAATTGTTCTAGTTAGTGACGATTATTCTGACTTGATAGTCTTGATGCTTATACGTTATTTACGTGTGAATTATGATTTATATACTTGTTATGTGGTAATGTACAAGATTTCATTGAGATTGACTTATTTGATTTGTTAAATGTTAAACTGTGAATATTGGGATTGTAATTTGTGTATTATACAATTACTAGGTTGGGCGGATTTCTATGCAGATTATAGCATGACAAGGTTCGGTTAGATGTAGTCTGTTCGTTTTCCAGCTAGTTGATACCATATCGTTGGTATTCACCCTTGCTTCTACACTTATGTAGATGTTGAGCACGAGCCTGTGTGATCTTGTTCTCCTTATTTAGATCTCGAGGCTAGTCAAGACTTGAATTTGTAGCTGCTTCACATTCGGCGGGTTCTCTTTTTCGTTTCCTTAAATTTTTCTCTATTTAAGAAAAAATCTTAAGACTTGTATTTACTTCATAATTTGCACTAAGGTATTTAGTGGCCTGTACATGTGACAACCATAAAGGTGGTTAGTAAGTTTTACGCTTTATCTTGTTCTTGTTTTATGGTTTTCCATTTTCATTCATTTTCATTAGGTCGAGGATGACTTGCCTTTTTCGTAAAATACAAGCGCAAGCACATCCACTTTTTGGTCATGACACAATGTTTGTTCGATCTGCCAAAATATCCTTCTTCGGCACCACGTGTCGCAAAGATATCACATAATCAAACAAAAAATAAGACTTTGAAAATATGGTGTAAAGTTTATCTTCCCTCAAATTTCAATTATTATATGTTTTGGTATTTGAGTACAATTAAGATGTCATCGATGAAAACCATCACAAGTTAAAGCATACGAATTCGGAACACCCCGTTCATAATCTTTATGAACGTTGTAGGGGCGTTAGTAAGACAAAAAGACTTCACAAGAAACTCATAATGGTCATGACGAGTCCTAAAAGATGACTAAGGGAAATTTGATGCCCTAATCTTTTGTTGATGATAACAGCACCTAAAACCAATCATAGAAAATAGAGATTCACATTAAAGTTGTTAAAACAAATTATCCATAGGATGAAAAGGATATTTTTTCGAAACTATCACATTGTTCAACTATCAGTAATCAATAACATCTTCATAGATCTATCCTTCTTCCTCACAATAAACAGAGGAGCAACCCACGAGGGAACACTAAGGCATATAAACCCTTTACTCAACAAATCTGGTAACTGATCCTTTAATTCTTTAAACTAAGCAATAGCCATAATATATAGAGAAATAGAGACGACTTTGATGTCTAGCTTTAAGTCAATGCCTATGTAAATATCCCTATCCAGAAGAAAACCTTAAATATTTATAGGAAACATACTGAAATATCTCAAACTACAAATGCCTAATCCTTGGGAAATGGCCAAACACTAGTCAGCCGAATGAAACCCAACAATGATTAACACCCTTTATCAATCAATCTATGAGATAAAATGAAAGAGATAATTTTGGCAGGGTAAGAACCACTACCACCCATCCACTCAACTCTCATGATACCTTGCATCGCTAAAGACAGAATCTTATCATAAAAATTGAGAATAGCATGTTACGGAGAAATTCAATGCATACTCCAAGATAATGTCAAAGTCTATCATTCCCAAAATGATCAATTTCACCAAGTATAATACCCTAATCAAGAAACAATTTAGGATGGATACACTCGATCCATCACTAAGAATTCACCCACTGGTGTAGAAAATTGAATAGACACAAACATGAAATCAAATATCATATTAAACAAAGTAGCCAAATAGGTAGACATATATGAGAAAGTAGAACCTAGATAAACAATACACACTCACGTTGATAGAAAACTAAGACGATACATTTCATCACAACTAAAGAAGTCTCAGCCAAAACACTCCTTGGAAAGGAATAAACATGCTCTCACAATAAATTGTAGTCTGAGTAGAACCTTTAATTCTACCCTGCAGAGCTGGATTACCTTTACCCCAAGTCTTTCCACCTATACCGAACTAAAATCTTCCTTGACCCCTAGCCAAAGTCATTGAATATATAGTTGGAGGTAGATATTCTAATTAGATTGTACGTGGTTTGGAGGGCCAGTGCTATGCTTTTCAAGGGACCATGAAGCTGAGACATCTTATGTTCTGATCATATATATCGTCTTAGTTTGCCATGGGCCAGCATCTATATTGTTTAATTATGGTTCTACGTTCTCATATATGTGTACCTATTTTGCTACTACATTTCATATGATGTATGATTGCATGTGTGTGCCTATTCATGTTTCTATTACAATGGGTGAATCCTTAGTTGTGGATAAAGTTAGTTGACCTTGTCTTGTTGTTTTTGTCGGGTATTCTACTTTTGTAGACTTGATTATTTTGGGAATTGTAGACTTTGAAATTATCTTGGGTATGCATTGCCTTTCTTTGCATCCTGTTATGCGATTCTTTAGCTAAGATTGTGACTTCAACAATGTCGATTAATCTAAGATTTGAGTGGATAGGTGCTAGTTCTTCTTACCATAGCAAAGTTATCTCCTTCATTCGATCTCTAACATTGGTTGATAGAGGCATTTTTCCTATTTTTCTTTATTCCAAGATAATAGAGTTGAGCCATCTCCCATGGATTCTACACTTGTAATTTGAGAATTTTTGCATATGTTTCTTACTGATCTTCCAGGGTTTTATCCGAATATGGATATTAACTTTTCCATCTACTTGGAGCTCACACCAAGACCATCTATAAAGCTTCATATTATATGGCTCCATTTCAGTTAAATGAATTGAAGGACCAGTTGCCAAATTTGTTGACTAAGGGGTTTATTCTCCATAATGTTTCCCCATGGGGTGCTCCTTTTTTCTTGATGAGGAAGAAAGATATATACATGAGGATTTGTATGGGTTATTGAAAGTTGGACAAAGTTACAGTGAATTACAAGTATCATCTTCCTCGTATCGATGATTTATTTGATATCGTACAAGGTGAATCTCTATTCCGTAAGATTGTCTAGGTCTGGTTATCATAAACTGGAGATTTGTGCATTAGATAAAATGAAGACAACATTTAGGACTAGTTGTGGGCACTATAAGTTTTTTGTGATGTCTTTTTGTTTAACTAAAACACTTGCAGCGTTCATGGAGTTGATGAACAGGATTTTCCGACCTTATATTGATTCCTTTGTGAGAGTGTTCATTAAAGGTATCTTGGTGTACTCCATGTTTGAGGGAGTCCAAGATAGACATTTGAGGGAAGAGAAACTCTACGCTAAGTTCTCAAACTATGAGTTTTGGCATTATTATGTGGCCTTTTTTGGATACGTGGTGTCCAAGGAGAGTTTAAGGTATATCCATCCAATATTGATGGAGTGAGAGGTTGGTCTAGGCCTATATAAGTATCGCGGATCCAAATTCTTATGGAACTTGTGGCCTATTACCGACGATTTGTGCAAAGCTTTTCTACTATTGCAAGCCTTTGAATTCAAAAACATCAAAAATTCAGCGTGTTAATTCAATGTTCAATTCAAAATTGAAAAATCAATCAGAAAGGACTAGGGGTCAGCAACAAGAGGGATAAAATGATAATTTTAAGAAAGATTCTAAAAATTACCTTCTTAGTCATTACAATACAGATCCACGAGGTCTTTTTTACCCTAAATCCATGAAAGTCATAATAAATTAACTTAAAGCTAAAAAATATATCAAACTACCCTCGGCACTTATTAAAATTCAATCAAGACTGCACCTAGGCCTAAAATCATACTACTAATAGAATGAAATTGTCAAAACTATGATTTGGGTGTCCGAACATTAAATGCTGACCAAATTAAATTTAATGGCTTAATTTTCTTTAACTTAAACCACAAGGCCTCAAATCCACGAAACAACTCAAAAGTAGAAGAAGAAGACACTCAAAAATCAAATTCCACATTTCAGAGCAGATGGAACAGGAGAAATTTCACTTCCTAACTTCAAACTTGAGTTGTTATGAAAATTGACCTTAACAACTTTGAATGTGTAAAAACTCATAACTTCCAAAAACCATAAATTCTTTAAAAAAAATTTAAAATAACATCATGAACTAATCAAACACGACTGAAGGAAACTATTGAAAGGGGTAAAATTTTATTTTTTTTAAAAAGTTTCAAAAAATTACTTTTAAGGGTCATTACAATGTCGGTCATTTTATTTGGTTCACTCTAATCATTTTGAGTTTTATCATGAGCACCCCATTATAGGATCTCAACGTACCCACTGAGAAAATCCTACCATCGTTGAATGTATTACTCAGATACCATATTTATCATAATCAAAATCCATATAATGTATTGTTTGTTTTGTATTTGTATCTTGGGGTTACTTCATCATTAAGTCCTTGAATAATGTTGACTTGTAGTATGTTTTATATAACAATTCACATTTTTCTCCCTTTTTAATATGATCTTATCAAATATATAGAGTGTATTCTTTAATTAAATGTTTGTCAGTTTATAAATCATAAAAACTAGTGAAAAGTACGTTTAATGATTTCGAGATGCCCATCGATCAGTAATTTTTTATGTACTCATGTTCAAATTTAGGCAATTAAAGAAAAAGTAAAAGTAAAGTGATAAGTAAAATACTATATCTAATTGGATTCATTTTTATATAGTATTTGTAAATATCAAGATTTTATGCGACTCTACAAAATGTATTTAATTTAGATTTGGATTGTACTAGACGTGTTAAACTTCAGTTTGGTTCTTGGAGGATTTTCAATCCTAAATTGTAGTTTATGCCTATATAAAGGTTAATATATTTCCTTAAAAGTCATCTCGAATATCCCATAAACTCTTGGAATATTCATAAAGGATCAATCCAGATTTTCTTTTGTTTGAGAAATATGACACTAACGACCCTCGAATAACGTCAAAACACTGTAGAGAGAGGATACACGAGGTAAAAAAAAATTCTGATTATTATTTATCAGTAAATTATTTTTCTTCATGTATATTATTTTATTGGAATTTACTTGCTATCACTTTAACATCACTTACAAGCAGTATGAAATTTCCTAGTTTTCAATAGAATCCAAAACTATTCATATATATACAATGAATTAAGACAAATTATCACATTCTTGGAGAGTTAGACATTTTTGGAAAAGAAGTTATGAGTAGTTATCCATGTTACTCTAGTGGATTCAAAATATTTGGGGGTAAGGATTGGTATTATGATTATTAGATTAGCGGTTCGATTTTGTTTTTGTTCGATGAGAATACATTGATGGCCTTATTAGTCCAACACTTAAACCAGTTTGCTGAAGTTGACTTTTCAAATAAACATTTGTACTTTACAGTAACTTGACCTGAAGAATTGTTTAGTCTTCATCCAAAAGTAATTGATCTTCTGAAACTTTATTTCTATAATCTGAGATATTTGAGATTAATTTTTTAAAATATCTTTATTTTTATTAAATTTTAGTTCAAGTCTTTGATAAAAAAGAGTAAATTTGAGAAAATATTTGTTTGTTTCTCAATTTCAAAGTATTTTGTTATGGATGAGCGCTCTTATCAACAATGTGAGGATCACTTTATTTATCGTAATGTCATTTCTCAGGATAATTTGTTCGCGCAATCATACATGGAAATATCAAGTCTAAATTAGATTTTAGGATAATATGAGAATAATATAATAAAAAATGTAGACCTTTTATCTCTTCATTATCATAATATTGAAAATGAAGCCACATGCGAAGATAAAAATAATTATTAAATGACCCAAACAAATAAATTGAAGATGAAACTTTTTTGAATAAAAAAGTAGAATTTTGTCATAGAATTTTTAATATGTGCATGCTGTAACATAAGAATATCGTTTTGTAAAAGAAAACACATTTTGTAGAATAAGTGTGTAAAGACTTTTTAACAAAGACTGACAAAAATGATTAGGAGGAGTTTTGTCAATGACTTTACAATGACCTCCCTTACAATTTTGCTTACAAATATTATCACATTTGGTATCATTCGCTGCCAGGAATGCAACGTCCAATGTGATTGGCTGGGCAACAGTTCAAACCATCTACTTGAAACAAACTTGAAATTTGAATTTCATTGTATGTACTTTTTATATCTATTTCAAAATATTCTAAAGTAAGTAACACAATGAAATATGAAAGAAAAATAAATGTAAGTTAATTATTTCTAAAATTAAAATAGATTTATTGTTATATGAAACTTTAAATGATGATATGCAAAATTCATTAGTTAGTAAAAAAAATAAACTATTATGAGAACTTTATATAAAAAAATGTTTGAAGATAGAAGCAGAAAACTTGTTGATGCTATCAACATAACTAGGAGAACTCGAAATATCAAACTATTTAATTTTCCAATCTTTTCTTTCAAATTATATTGTATTTATGGTGTTTATCAACTTAAGATATTTATATAGTATTTCTTCTTTAAGAGCCAAAACAACTTTCATAGAAAAAAATAAAGACCTGTATGAAAATGGTAATATGATGATTTTCTTCACTAAATTTTTTTCTCATTTTCTACTTAATAATAAATTCCTTTAGTTACCAAAAATAATTGATTAACTAGACATTTAAGGAAAAACATAAAGCGTCAAACAAGTAATATATGACTCTACTTAATCAGATGGATATACTATGAAATTCCTTCTTTTTTAAAATAGAAATAAAATTATTTCATATATAAAAGGAATAAATATAAACTATCACGATACATGGAGATATAGACATTTGAGAAAAATAAGTTATGGGTTAGTATACATGCTACTGCTGTGGATTTAAAGCCTTAGAGCTTTTCGATTAGATTTTTTCGAGGGGAGAAATTATCAATACCTAATTTTGATTTTGATTAATATTTCTAAATTATTATATTGATGGAAATTCATTTATGGTCTTAGTCCTACATTTTAATCATTTTTCCAAGGTCTAATTCTCAAATCAACATTTGACTTGTACATTAATCTAATGCAATCATAGTGAATGACATTGTCATATATTTAAAGTTAAAAGTTCACAAATTCCTCATTCTTTATATTATTTTATGTCAAGTCAGGTTGTGATAAATATAGTATATCTATGGAATTATTAAACTTTATATGCTTTTCGACACTCTAGTTCCTATATAGAGATCTTTTGAATGGACATCTAGGCTAGCTAATATGCTCAAATTACACCTCTCTAAAGAAGAATAAGTGATCGTTGTCAAATAAAGAATCCAACTTGTAGGTTGGGATCGATCCCACAAGGAATATGGTTTAGACTTATATTTAACTAAAACTTTCATAGTTTTAGTCAGACTATTTTTGAGAAAAGTAAAAAAAAGGGGGTGGGGAGTGGGGGTTGTAAAAAGGTAACAAATTTTAATGGTGAAGTAAAAAGTAAACAAAATTCAGACTTTGATTTTTTCAATATTAGAAGGAAACTACGGCATATGTTATCTACAAGTTCTTAACTTGTTCATCCTAGTAATAGTAATCCTTTCCTAGTGATTAAAACGTAAAGTTGGTAAGTTAGGTCTCACTAATTTATCAGTCCTCCAAATATGGAATTTATCCACAAACCTTGGTCCGGCTATAGGTGTATGTTTTACTAACCCTTACCTTTTACCCTAAATTAATGATCACATCAATGTATGGTTTAGTTTTCACCCTAAATCCAGTTGACATTACACTATTAGATATTATCCACTAAATCTCTTTTGTTTAATCCTTTTCTCATTCATTACCTCCTTGGTCAAGAGAGTGAGAACAAAACGAGTTCTAACGTGTGCGCTCGTTAAGTACACTTCTAAAAAGATTAATAATGCATACATAAACGCTATTCAAGAATTACTTAATTATCAGTCCTACTTTGTCTATTGTTCATGGTTCCCACAATCATAATTGTGGATTTAGTTACTCATGTGTGATAGTTCACAACTCATAATTAGGTTAGAAGAACTCATCAACTTACAATGATAATAGATGAAAATCCAAATCTTGAAATGAAATTCAAAGTGAAAGTTTCCGAAAATGATATTTGGAAATTTAGTTGCTAAAATTTTGCAACTTAATTCCCAAAGAACAAACATTAGAAGTTTATAATAAACTTTTAACTCCAGAAAGAGGATTACAACTCCTATTTATAGAAAACCAATCCTAACTTAAATAGAAAACAATATAAGGAAATGAAATTGTTCAGAAACCAATTATATTTATGACACGACCTAGGTTTGTAGGTCCCCTTTCATGGTCCAATACTTTGAAAATAAAATCAGGTACTGAATCACCAACTTTCTAATCTTCAATTAACGCATGTGCAGGATGGACCATGAGTTAACCCAAGGTCCGTCGATGACTGCGTGGTACTACAGTTAGTTAGAGTTTTCTAATTTTCCACCTATATTTGCCCATTTACAGTTTGTGTATTGGGAATTTTTTATATATATTAATCTTTGAAAGTCTCAGGTGTGTATAAAAAGTTGTCGGCTATTCCAATGATATAGCTTACAGCAGAAGCTCACTACGTCGCGTCCAAGGATCTTGTAAAGTGTGTGTTGATGGGACATTATATCTACGGTTATGTTGAAGAATAAGAAATGGTGCAATTCATGGAGGTGTCTAGTGTGGGCAACTCAAGAGATCACTAAGTCATTCATAGGGTTTTGGGTCCTCCACCTGAGCCTTTAATTGAAGAATCACCCATGCTTGAACTAAAGACATTACCATCTCACTTTTGTTAGGATCGAATTCACGCACACACACTACATGAATGAAGAACACAATAACTTTCAAGAGAAAGAGATGAGAGATCTAGAGTGAGAAAGAGAAAACCCAATATTTTATGGTAAAACCCCGTGAGTAAACTTCCACGGCGGTGAGGTATATTTATGTTAATAAATCAGAGTATTTTTGGTTACAGAGAATAAATAGGAAAACCTAAAATAGAGAATAAATAGGAAACCTAAAATAGAGAATAAATAGGAAAACCTAAAATTAATCAGGCTCCACTACCTAACAATTCTCCTACTTGGAGCCTGACTCAGTCATCCAAAAAATACATTCTCAAAAAAAAAAATTCTTCATCATAAACATCTTTACAGCACCGCAACATCTGTAGAAACAACTACAGAAGACCAACCGAGGTTTTACAGAACCTCAGTTTCCCAACATCAACACATTTCGTCAACATGTCTGCGGGGTTCTTTGCACCCTCTATCTTCTCCAAGCACATATCACCATCTTCCACTGCCCTGCGAGTTAAATGGTATCACATTCTGATGTGCTTTGTGTTCGAATGATAGACTGAATTTTTCACCAACTGTATGGCACTCTGGCTATCTGAGTAAAGAATCTTCTCGCTCTGCTTCTTGCCCAATTCCTCAAGATAATCTGCCAGTCATATCATCTCTTTCCCAGCTTCAGCTATTGCCACATACTCAGCTTCAGTAGATGAAAGAGAAACACACTTCTGAAGCCTGGACATCCAACTCACTGCTATTCCACCTATGGTGTAAATGTACCCGGATGTACTCTTGCTCGAGTCAACATCCCCACCAAGATCAGCATCCACAAAATCCTGTAGAGTCACCTTTCCTTTGCAAAAACAAAGTGAAGTACTTGATGTACCTCTCAAATATCTCAGAAGCCACTTTGCAGCTTCCCAATGCTCTTTCCCAGGGTTCGCCATGTACCTGCTAACTACTCCCACTGCATGTGCTATATCAGGTCTAGTACAGAACATAGCATACATCAAACTACCAACTACTGAAGCATATGGAACAAGTGCCATGTGATCACGCTCCTCGGCAGTCTTGGGTGACTGCTCCTTTGACAATGTAAAGTGATTTGCCATGGAGTAGTCCTGGGTTTAGCATCATTAACCCTGAATCTGCTCAGCAGCTTCTCAATGTACAACTCCTGAGATAGATTTAAAGTGCCATCAGATCTATCCCGAGAGATCTTCATCCCCAAAATCTGCTTTGCTGGACCCAAATCTTTCATCTCAAACGCAGCAGACAACCTTGTTTTCAGATTGTTAATCTCCCTTATACTAGATCCTGCAATCAACATATCATCCACATACAAGAGTAGAAAGACATATGAATCAGTGTATTTCTTGAAGTAACAACAACGATCCTTTTCAGCTTTGCAGAATCCACTCTTGGTCATGAAGGAGTCAAACTTCTTGTACCACTGCCTTGGTGCTTGCTTTAGTTCATACAAGCTCCTAGTGAGCTTGCACACCCTGTGTTCCTTGCCTGGAACCACAAATCCTTCCGTAAGCACCTTTAGAAACACCGGCCATGTTTATACACCCTTCAGTGGTGTACATGGTTCCAGATTTCGTGACACGAGCTACTACCATAGCACCTTTCATGATCATCCACGAACCTTTCCCAAACTCTGCTGCATATCCCATGCTATCCAACTGACCAACAGAGATCAGATTTTTCTTGATCCAGGAATATATCTGACATCCTCCAATGTCCACTGGTTTCCCGAGGTGGTCTTTATGCAAACATCCCCTTTTCCTTCAATCTCTAAGGCTTTATTGTCACCAAGATATACTTTTCCAAAATTTCCAGATTTGAAGTTTTGGAACAACTCCTTGCTTGGAGACGAATGGAAAGATGCACCAGAATCCAAAATCAATGATTCAACCGGGTTGTTCACACTAAGGATTAGAGCATCCCCAATGTCCTCTACTGAATTTACAGAACCATTGTCATCTCCAAATTTCTGATTCTGTTTCTTCTTTGGATTTGTACAGTTCCTCCGAAAGTGCCCTTTTTCTCCACAGTTCCAACAAGTCACGTTTGATCTGTTCACTGATTTTCCTCGATTCTTTGATTTTGATCGACCATGTTGATTTTGGCCTTTCGTCTTACTTCTCCCCCTTCGATCAACACTGAGAGCACTGCCCGATGAATCTCCCATTTCTCGTTTGTGAATACTTTCGCTAAGAACAACATCACAGATTTCATCAAACTTCAGTTTCTCAGATCCACAGGAACTGCTAATCGCAGCAACAACAGTATCCCAAGACTCGGGCAGAGATGACATCAAAATCAACGCCTTAATTTCATCTTCAAAATTAATATCCAAAGAATTGAGTTGACTCACAATCATATTGAACTCGTTTATTGATCAGAAACGGATCCAGTTTCAGACATCTGTAAATTGAACAATCTACTCATCAAATATACCTTGTTCATAGCCGATGGTTTTTCATACATGTTTGACAGTGCCTTCAACAGACCAGACATAGTCTTCTCCTTCACGATGTTGAATGTCACATTTCTTGACAAAGTCAACCGGATCAACCCTAGAGCCTGGCGATCCTTGAGTTTCCACTTCTCCTCTGTCATGGATTCCGGCTTCACCCCGGTCAACGGTTCATGAAGATCTTTCTGGTACAGATAATCTTCGATCTGCATCTTCCAGAAACTGAAATCGGATCCATCAAACTTCTCGATTCCAAGCTTCGAACTATCCATCTTCTATGATCATGTTGAATCTCCTTAGCTATGATACCGGTTGTTATGATCGAATTCACACACACACACTAGATGAATTAAAAACACAAGAACTTTCAAGAGAAAGAGATGAGAGATCTAGAGAGAGAAAGAGAAAACCCAATATTTCGTGGTGAAACCCCGTGAGTAAACTTCCACGGCGGTGAGGTATATTTATATTAATAAATCAGATTATTTTTGGTTACAGAGAATAAATAGGAGAACCTAAAATAGAGAACAAATAGGAAAACCTAAAATTAATCACGCTCCACTACCTAACAACTTTAGGTATGTATTTTTTCTTTAATAAAAGGCCTTAGTTGTTATTTCGTATGTTGATTTATCTGAATTACAGGTTGAAGAAAAATTGACTATATTTAAGTGTAAAAAGGCAACATTGACTATATTTCTGTTTTGAATGCTAAGTGACTTTTAAGGGGCCTCTCGGGGTCCTTTATTCAATGCTACATCTAGGGTGTACTCCGGGTCGTGACAAACTTGGTTATTAGATTACATTGCTTAGAAAGGTCGTGAGATGTCTCATTACCCACGTCAAGCAGAATCTTTTTCATCAGTGTGAAGCGTTCCATATTTATGAATGAAAGGCTACAAGATGATTAGTAAACTCTACTTCTTTCAGTACTCTAAAGTCGTGCGGTAGAGTCTAGCTTTATAAGGTCTCTCTCCAATTCCTTGCCCGACACTTTAAATGAAATGGCTACTTAAAGAGCTTATGCTAGATGTAATGCAAAGAGAATATGAATTAAGATGCTCCTAAGATCCAGTTGACCCTCTGTCCGTGAAAGTGACTAAAGTTGAGTTTAGGAATTTTTTCCAAGTGTTGTCTCAAACCATGATGACCAAAGTGAATAAGAAGGTGCTGATTCCTGTGAACCCAAATGAGGGTACGGAGGAGTCTAGAGTGACGAAATTCACTAGAATGAATCCTCCGAAGTTTCATTGTTCTAATGTTGAGGAAGATCCTCAAGAGTTTATTGATGAGGTCTATAAAGTGTTGATGATCATGGGAGTGTTGTAGGTGGATTAGACGGGGTTGGATTCTTAGCGACTTAATGACTTTTCTTAAATTTGGTTCAACTAATGGAAAGCAGGGATATCAGAAGATAAAGGTCCTCTCAATTAGAAAAATTTCAAAGTTGCTTTCCTTGATAGGTTCTTTACCCTTGAGATGAAGGAGTCAAACGTTCTTGAATTAATCAACCTTCATCAAGGAAGCATGAGTTTGAAATAGTATCCTCTCCCAAGGATAGAGTACTTGTTTGAAAAACATCAAGGGAAAAGCTAGTTCTCCAAGATTTACATACAATTGGGTTATCACCAATTAAAGGTGAAGGAAGAAGATATTCCGAAAATGTGTTTGAGGAACCGATATGGTCATTTTGAGTTTTTGGTGATGTCTTATGGTTTGACTAATGCTCCGGTGGAATTTATAGATTTGATCAATAAAGTGTTTAGAAAATACGTTGATATGTTCATGATAGTTTTAATTGATGATATAGTAATATATTAAAGAAGTGAAGATGATCACATAAATCATTCGAGGATTGTGCTAAAAATTATCAAGGACAAAAAACACTTAGCAGTTTAGAAAATGTGGGTTTTTGATAAGGTCTGCGACTTTTCATGGTCACGTTTTCTCAAAATAGGATATTAAGGTATATCCTAAGAAGCCGGATGGCGCAATAGTAGGCCTAGACCTCTATCCCCTTTGGATGTTAGAGGTTTCTTGGGTTTAGGTTATTATTGCAGAATATTTCTTGAGGGGTTTTCTTTTATTTCCTCTCCATTGATAGAATTGACCCAAAAGAAGGCTATAATTCAAATGCTCTTAAGAGTGTGAAAACAGTTTTCATGAATTCAAGGATAGATTTATTTCTTCTCCGGTGTTGACTTCACCAGAAGGGACTGATGGTTTTGTTGTTTATTATGATGCGTCAAGAATTGGGCTAGGCTGTGTGCATATGGAAAATGGGAAATTCATTGCCTATGCTTCAATGCAACTTAAAATTCATGAAAATAATTATCCAAACCATGACCTTGAACTAGCAACGTTTGTTTTTGCCTTAAACATTATGAGGAATTACCTTTATCGTGTTCATATGGATGTATTTACCGACAAAATTGCAATATGTTTAATAACAAGGATAAAAATCTTCGCCAAAAGAGGTGTCTTGAGTTATTGAAGAATTATTATATGAGTGTTCTCTATCACCCTGGTAAGGCCAATAGAGTGACAAATGCTCTTAGTCGGTCGTCTATTGGCAGTATTGTGCATATTGAAGGTGACAGAAAAGTGTTTGTTCGAGATTTTCATAGATTGTCCCCATTGGGTTTTCAGTTAGTCAATAGACTCTACCAAGGGTGGTGTTACGATCTACAATGGTTCATAATAATCTATTCTAGTTGATGTGAAATCTAACCAAGGTCTTATTCCAACTTTGGTTTAATTAAGGGAAGTAGTGCTTAGAAAGTCCCGAAGGCTTTATTATTAGGGGGATATGGTATAAAAGATATAAAGGTCGGTTGCGTGTTCATTATTTTGATTACTTGAGGGATAAGATCTTTTCAGAAGCCCATAGTTCTCAGTATTGCATTAAACCGGGATCCACTTAAGAAGAAGAAGAACAAGAACAAGAACAAGAAGAAGAAGAAGAACAAGAACAAGAACAAGAAGAAGAAGAAGAAGAAGAAGAGGAAGAGGAAGAGGAAGAGGAAGAAGAAGAAGAAGAAGAAGAAGAAGAAGAAAAAGAAGAGGAAGAGGAAGAGGAAGAGGAAGAGGAGGAGGAGGAGGAGGAGGAGGAGGAGGAGGAGGAAAAAAACAAGGAAAAGGAGGAGGAGGAGGAGGAACAAGAAGAAGAAGAAGAGCTTCTTCCATTGTGTTTAGGGTTTAGGTATGATTCAAATATAGTAAATAATACATAATTATGATTGTATTAACATTGAATTATGATTATTATGATGAATTCATCTGATTTCTACTGTAAAACCTAATCAATTTGGTGAATATGATATGTTGTGGGTTTATGTCATTAGAGGTGAAATTAAAGGTTCCTAGGTGATATTCCTAAATCAATGTCATGTGTAGTAATTGATAAAAGTTAGAATAATATAATCATGCATTTAACTACACTTTATTGGATACGAATGCTCTTGACATGTATAGTTGAATTTGAACCTCGATGATCAATTCTTACTAGAATCACGTTGTAATGAAATATGTGATCAAAATATCTTGGAACCTAGGTATAGTGAATATATTTAGAAAGAAACCTTAAGAGAAAAGGTTGTATTTATGAATATTGATCACTAGGGTTTTGAAAGTAAAGCCAATGTGATGAATTATATATTTTAAGGGTTTGAGTAAAGTATAAAAGTGAATACAAATACAATAGGTACAATTGTGGTGAAAGTCATATAATGTTTGGAAGATGAAAGTGATAGAATCACTTGAACATGGATTGATTATGAAGGGCATCCTTCCATGAAATAAGTTTTAAGCAAATATTAACAATTAACTCTTGCGGTTTATGATTAGCTCCAAGTGGATATTTGCAATTAGATGGTGTGTCACACAAGATAGGTCGGGCTCCAATAAGAAAGGAGAACCATACCTAGTCGATATGAGGACTATCCAAGTTAGAAGGGGGGACTCTTACGTAGTAGAGTGTGGGTCTTCCCAAAGTTAGGTCTCATAGATGGGAGTCTTCACATAGTTGAGTTACGGTTTCTAAAAGCAATCTCCTTATCCAATTAACTAAGACATGCTATAAGAAGTATCTCATAGTGTTCTACAGAATAATTGAACTAAGACTTACTGAATGAAGTACGTCATAGTGTTCAAGAGTATGAATTGACTTAGACATGATTAAGGTATTATCTCATAGGATCCATACAAATAATTAACTAAGACATACATGAAGGAGTATTTCCTAGTGTTAAAAGTATAAATTAGTTTGACATGTTTAAGAAGTATCTCATAGGGTCCATGTTAAGAATGAACTTGGACATGCTTAAAGAAGTATCTCATAGGGTTCAACGTAGCAATGAACTAAAGATGTGCTCAATGAAGTACCTCATAGTGTTCCAAGGTCTAAAGAGAGATGAACTAAGATGTGATTAAGAGAGTAACTCATAGTGTTCTAGTGTTAAAAAGAGGAACGAGGCTCCAAACAAAGAAGTATTAGGATGAGGACCTAAAAGTGGTACGTTCCGTGACTAGTATTATAGGAGGCTATGCATTCATTGCACAAGTATGATTTAGTGTTAGTAAAGAGAAGTCTTGAGATAGAATTGTGCTATAGTTTCCCTCCTAGCTATAATTGACAAAAGATGAGAGATTCCCTTAGCTATGAGAGTTCATCTAATCATGAGGCAAAAGGAGGGTGAGTATGACTAAGATAACTTGAAGTTTATGCTTAGTGTATACGGTAGCATGATATGTCTGTAATACTTTTCACAAAAGCGTTTTAAGGTTACTGAGAGACTTGACCATGTACATAGACTACGATTAAGATAACCAAAAAAGGATAATGGTATTATGGGATGTCATTCATGTTTTACATTTTTATGCTTTTGAAGTTACTTAGAGAATGGTTATATTATGGTATAAATGACTAAGATTTTAATTATGCTTATATGATGCCTATGTTGGAGAGTTTGCTTATTATGATTACGATATTGTCTCGCATGATTATAATTTATGTTTTATGAAGTATTTCATATGACTTTGGATTATGTCTTATATTCAATAACTCTTGTATTATGCTCTTATGGTATTTTGATAGCTAACATATTTAGTACAAAATACTAGAACATACTTTTCCTACATTTCAATCAAATGTAGGGTTCGGAGACATGATTTCTATCTTGAAACTATGTTTCTAAGGAGATAAGGAGTTGAAGACATGGTGAGTACTCATAGCTTCGAGGAAAAACCAACCATTTCCTTTGTGTCTTAAATTTTATGTTGAGACTATTGTATGGGTTGTATCCCAAGAGTTTATTCTAAAAGTTGTATTAGATAGTTTGAGACAAAGTATAGAAAGGCTTCCAATTATTTTTTGAAATTGACTTTGATTGTATAAAGCTCTTAATTTTCATGTATTTTCTACTATCTTAAGTTCATTATATGCTAAGGGCTTGTATGATACCCCTTTGGGGTCAAGTATGCCATGTTACTTCTAGGCGGTACCCCTGGGTCGTTACAAGACTAATCGTGAAGGGTTAGACAGCTCATGAAGGTTGGCGTGTGGGGAATTAAGGCTTTCATGGAAACTTGTCTTTGGAACATTAATTCCTAGATAGCTCGTGGACCCCTAGAAGACTCATGTGGTCCTCCATTTGGAGATTCAAATTAGTTGTATTTTAGGGGCAGTCGGGTCTTAACCTATTATTTATATTGATACCATGTAGTTTTACCCATTCCTAGGACCCCTATATAAGTTATTTTAACCCCAAGTTCACTCTTTCAAGTCATTCTCTAAAAATTCCAAACGAATTTGATTCTCTCCCAAGGATATTTCTCTTTGTAAAAGTTTGATGAAGAAGAATAATCAAGCATCGATTCAAGGTCAAGCCTCCTATGTTCAATTTCTTTTGGGCTTTGATAGCAAGGGATGATAGTTTTCATCCATGGAATATTTCCATTCATGGAATTCCCAAATTCTCCTATTTTCAAAGTTAGAAATCTCCAATTGAGTTAGGTTCCTCTTCAATTCCATGGGTTCTCTTGAGTGTTAATTTAAATAACTAAATTATGATCTCTTATACCTTAATTGACGAAATACTATGATTTTAAAATGATTTTCCTTGAGCCCATGTAAATCAGATGTTCTCCATTTATTATTATATGATGTGGGTTTTGAATTATTAAAGAGGAGATTATGAAATTAAGCATGTCTTATGAAAGTTAGGTAATTTTTTGAAGATGCTTTTAGACTCAAGCATCAATGATGATGATAGTTGTGGTGTTGCTAAAAGGATTTCTCATAAACACATTAAAGCATGATTGGTATAAGGAAATTCTCATTAAGAATTGTGTTATTGTTAAAAGGTTTTCTCAAAAACTTTATGAATCAACTATTTAAGAGCTATTATAAAAAGATTATGGACAATGAAAGGTTTTTGCACAAATGAGCTAACCTATCATGTCCCTAGATTTGGTTGGTTACTTAATTGTTCCTTTCCATGGATGATACTATGAATTATCTTGAAATGAGAAAATGGTGTGCCCTTCCATGGATAATAAGAATAAGTTAAGATTCATAAATACTTCGTAGATTTATACTTAGCACAAAGAGGATTTTGAGATAGAATCTCTCCCACTAGTAGAGGTTGAGTTTCTAGAAGCAATCTCATTATCTCTTACCTATGTAGCACAATAGGATGATTATCTAAATAGACATTAGCTAGTAGATCTAAAATGGCTAGAAGTTCATGGTCTTTCCTTGGAATGTAGTCAACACTTTTCGATGTGGGGAGACACCCGATGCCATGTTACTAGCTCACACGATCTTATACATTGATAAGGATACATCCCACGATTGATAAAAATTATTTTGAACCACAATTACATCAAATAAGTATCGTAATTATGTTTTAAGATGATGTTCACTTACATTGATTATGGTTTCATTACTTATTATTTCTAACTCTCAAGATGCATGTGCTTAGTTTGATCATTGCTTACTCTTGCAACTATCTCTCTTTATCATGTTTTAAATGTTTATATGCATAACAATCATACTAGTTATATATTCTGTACTAACGCATACTCTTTCCTAAATTTCCTCAATGTAGGTCTAATTATCATAATTCTCAGTTTCCCGGCTAGAGGTTGATTTGCAAGATTTCCAAGGTTTGTAAGTCTTCATGCTTCGAGGATGGAATTTCATTGATTTTAGTGTCTTTTCTACTTTCAATTTTTGACATGATGTATGCACTAAGACCTATTTCATTTGATTGTACTAAATGGATAATGAGACATGTTTTTAGACTTCAACTTTACTTTTATAATGCTTTTGGACATGAAATGCTATCTTTTATCTCTTGATTATATTTCTTACGGTATGAATATTAAGTTTCTTGTATGGGACCTTTCGGGGTCCTCTACACCATGTTACATCTAGGGTGTACCCGTAAGGGCTCATTTCTTTGCACTTAATGAAGGTCTGAATCCTAATTATTCAGATTCAACTTATTAAGTGTCTTTGGTTTTAAGTTTGAATATGAATGAATCAGATTCAGTTCCTTTGTTTATTTTATTTTTCAAAACAGCCACTTAATGGACCTAATTATATCTGAATGGATCAGATTTCGATGAGATTCTTAACACCATTATATTTATTTAATAAGTTATAAAATAATATTGTATCACTTCTCTTGGTCTTTGCATGACTTTTGCTCTCAGAACTACAAACTTTCTTCCTCTCTTTTTCAATTAACCATCATTTTTTTTCTTTTGAACAGGTAAGTTTTCATGATATTTATAATTATTTTTAGATATTAATAATTTTCTTAGGGTGTATTGATGTTTTTCAAGCATACTCGTTGAAATAATATTTTTTCGTGTATTGATAGTCATCAAGGTTTTGAGTGAAAATAATACTATTAACCGTTATAAATAATAACTATGTATACATATTTGAGGTCTCTTATTAGAATTTTGTGTTAGGCCAATAATTTTATTGAGACTCTTTGCTCAGCAAATTCTTTTATGAGATAACACTAATATATTATTGTTTTTAAACTAGTTGGTGTAAAAAATAATTGAGCTCTTGATAATTTAGTTTCAGCCGGAACAAAATAAATTTTGGAGAAGAAAAAAAAATTTATTTGTTTGAATTGAAAATTGATGATCAGGACATGGTTACTGCTTTAGAGTTATTGATTTACTAAATAGTAATAAATAATGTACCTACATTATGAAGAATATATTAAAAATTAGATGGACATGGATGAAAAGAGTCATTACACAGTACATGTGTTAATATATTTTGTTAAGTCTCAACTACAAAAAAATATATGACGTTAGAGGTTCACAAGTTAGAGAATTAAATCAAGGTTATGAGAAAAAACATAAGATTTCTTTAGTTTTTCTAATTATCCAAAATATATATTAGGCGATGATGGTGTGATACCTTATATATTATTTTTCAACTAGTATTTATCATACTTATTAATGTTTCTGATACTTTTTATTCGTGATTTTTATAAATCAAAAAGTAAGATTTTTTTGTTGAAATAAATTTTTTTATAACATTTTATTGATATAATGTTTTATTTTATATGCATATTCAGATATTGAAAACAAACAATAATGATTCAGTGTTCAAGGAGACTGCCTCTTAATATTTAGACGTGTATTCTGATCTACATACCTAAATATTAACTCAAATCTTAATATTCAGACGTATATTCAGATTCATAGGTCTTAATCGGAATTAAAAAAGTGAGGTCTAAGTCATGATAGTCTCAAGATTCATCTTCACAACATTCTAATTAAGAGAAAACATTTAAAAAATTATACAAAGTGTTATTTGGGGAGTCACTATATGAAAATGTATATACGACAGCATTAATTTGGTGATATTTGAAATAAATGTCAGTAAATAAAGAAATTCACAATATTTAAGGACAAAATATCATAAAACAATGACATTTGATGTCCACTGTCGTAGAAATAATGACATTTGGTATCAACATTGTAAAAATAATGACATTTGATTCAAAATGTCACCATTATAATGATATTTATCGCAAAATGTCAATATTTTTAGCGACATTTAGCAAAAAAGTCATTTAAATGATGACATGTTGCTACAAATGTTGAATATAATATGAAATTTATTACAAAATATCATTAGTTTTACTGACAATTAGAAAAATTATTGCTTAAATTGTGACATTTAATATAAATGTCGAATATATTATAACATTTACTACAAAATGTCAATGATATTAGTAACATTTTGAAAAACTGTCATTAAAATTATTAGATTTATTGAAAATTGTTGTTTTTAGCAACATTTAGCGAAAATGTCATTTAAATGATGACATTTGCTACAAGTGTCGAATAAAATATTACATTTATTTAGAAAAAATATCGCTTAAATAGTGAAATTTAATATAAATGTTGAATATATTCTGACATTTACTGAAAAATGTCATTGATCTTAGAGACATTTAGAAAAAGGTCACTAAAATAGTGTCATTTAAAAAAAATGTCACTAAAATAGTTTCATTTAAAAACAAGGTCGCAAAAATAGTAACATTTGTTGTAAAATGTCATTGATTTTAGCGACTTTTAGCAATAGTTCTACTAAAATAGCGACATTTAATACAAATGTTGAATATATTACACTACTATAATTTTGTTGTTTGCCAACTCCAAAATTGGTCGGAATGTATTCAGAAGATGGAGTTTTTCGATAACTTTCGGTCTACTTTTGAATAGTCAGCAGACTGAGCGTCGGAAAATACTTGCCGACTACAGCACCCGACACTCACCGACTACCATAGTCACGACGTATAAATTAAAATTCGACATTTAAAGTACTTGAACTGCTGAATACAGTAGTCGGAACAATAGTAAAATAATATTTATTAATTTAAATATTATCGATACTGTAGTCCAAAAAATTATTAAATAATAATTTATCAATTTAATATCGTCTACTAAGGTTGTCGTGACAGTTAACTAATGAAATAATTAATTATATATATTCAAACCACTATAGTCCTTATTTATTAATCATTTCAGAACTCTTCAGAATATTATAATCGGTATAAATAATTAATATAGTAATTATTACGTGATCTTCGAATTCTGTATTTTTAATTATCTAAAACATAATTCTATATAAAAGCTACTTTAATACACAATATCGTTTATTTTTGTACAACACAGCTGCTAAATTATACTGCCATCTATCAACAAAAATTGACAGAACAAGACAAAACATTGAATACATTTCTAAACATTTAAACTCCACTTGATTCACATATTCACAATGGAGTCTAAAATTTCAAGCATCGTCAAAATCAAGTCTAAGTATTCAGTTCTTATTCAAAATGGAAGTAAATAGTTTAAAACAAGTCTAAATCTCATAGAAAACTACAATATTTTAGGCTTTTAATCACCCCAGTAAAGTGTAGCCTGAACTAGCAAAAAGTGCACCATTTGATAATAAAAAACTACACTTTTTGACTTTAGGCAAAACGTTTTAGGGGGCGACCTAAAGAAGTGTAACCTACGACATTTGGTCACACTTTTTAAATGTCGCCATAACATCTAAGGTGTTAAGGCAATACGTTTTAATATTTCATTAGCAACACTTTTATTTGATTATACTACACTTTAAAGTGTGACCTTTGCTTTGTTATTGGTCACACTTTAAAAGTGTCGCCTTTTATATCTCATCGACAACAACACTTATTAAGTGTAACTTTTCTTATGTACATGATAAAATTTATAATCCATAAGCCACACATTGGACGTCTCTATAGCCACACTTACCAAGTGCAACAATATTGTGTAGAATAATAATTTTTATTTTTTTAGAACAATAATTTTGATTTGCATGTATTTAATAATTACATAATTAAATATATAAAATGATACAAAGCACCAAATTATAGAATATATAATTCTAAGGTATATATTACAAATAAACTTCGAGATACATGTCTTGTACAATCCATACTTAGAAAGCAATTGCTCAAGGATCGCTACAAGCAATAAATTTTCACAAAATTAAATGCATCCAAACATATATGGCAACAATACAAAAAATGTTTAGCGTTCACTACAATCGAGTTTAATTCAGGCCACTATTCAAATTCAATGACCCACATTTTCGTGCACATTTCAAAGTAAAATTATAAGTTCAAGAAAGAAAGCATTCTCAATACTAGTCATTGTTAACAATACATTCCGAGTCCCTTCCATCAATAGACTCTCTGTGCGTACATAGAAGTATTTGATGAAGAAATTTCTACCTCTATTTTCAGGCTAAATGTGCCAAAACATCTTAGTACACAATACAAAAAGCATTTCTTGTACCCAATTCTTCTAATGGGAAGGGAATTTAGGTTTATAGGTTCTAGAAGGGAATTTGGGTTTTTATTTTTGTTTGTGTTGGATAGGGTTGGTAAAAAAACAATCAATAGATCAATTTTAATAAAATCATGTCACTGTATTTCAAAATTTTAAATGATTTAGGTAAATATTTTTTTAATTCAAAAAAATATTAATCTATCAATAGCCTAAAAATAATTTATAATGATACAACTTTTTCTATACCATGAAATTCAGAAAAAATGACCGTGTTCACATGACCTAAGATAAAAATAGAATAACAATATTATTATCGCTACACAACAATTGAAATCTCCAAATAATCACTAAACACGCAAAATGCGGAAGAATTTGTATTTTTGTTAAAAAAAATAATCAATATTAGAGAATGAGAGTAAAACCTCTGTCAATTGGATAAACAATCATATTCACCCTTTCAGCATGTATTCCAAGACTCTTTCAACAAATATAAATAATAAATCTTGGAGAACACAACAAAACACTTGATGATCACTAACAAACAGAGAGAAGAACAAAGAATTTACCCTCAGGGGACAACCAAAAATATGAATGACAGAAGCACCAGCATGAGGGGCAGCAGCAGCAACTTGACGAAAGCTGAGAAATTATGACAAATTTTAGATAAGAAAAGCAAATTTCAAGCACCCGCCAACGTTATATATTGTGTGTTGACTTTGAATGGGGGAGAAAGTATTTTAAAATTGTGTCTATATTACAGAAAGAATGAGGGAGCAGTATATCAAAACGACATACTTGGTAAAGCTTAGGCATGCATCAGCACTTGAATTAATTTTCATTTTTCTCTTGTAAACTCAAGAAAAAAACAACGTATATGCTACATGAACTAGAAGAAAGTGGAAAACAATGATTATAAAGAGTTTGTCTAAAAATAAAATCTAAATAACTGGAAGAGTATATAAAGCACACATGAGAATTATCTCCATTCATAGCTCTACAGAATTAATGACCAGCACAAAACTATCATCAATAATGAATGACATGCTAACAAAGGAGTATGCACAATGCAAACCAAAATAATCATAGGTTTTCGTTGTCCATAGAGAATAATGTATGGTCTAATTTACTAGACATGTTATGGAAGGAGGAGGTGGCAGGGGAAGAAGGTGATGAAAAATTAGTGCAATACATGAACTATGAACATGAGCTCTTGCCAATCTGTGTGCGAAAATTTATACCTGTAAACAAAAGTCAAATTAGTCAAAGAAGCCAATATTGATTTACTTAACGGCTGAAACAATCTCGTCTTTCATTTTTTAACATTGTCCAGATAGAGAAAATGTACAGGTACTGAGCATATATGGTCCGAGTATATTATATCCAACATAGTTTCAAGCATTAAGACACAACAATATAAACTTATTCCTCAATATACGAATTTCAGAATCTAAGGATGCTGAGCTATTGGAACGTACAAGAAAATCAATGCAGACAAAAACGAGGATTAAAAATTCTCTTGTTTAAGCATAGCCAAGCATGTTGTCCCGTTAACCCAACTTCAATCACTTCTCGTCCTTCAAAACAAACACATGATTCTTCTTGAGTTATACCTGATAACGTAGAAGACTTTTTAGAGATAATAAATTGTCAATTTGGATACGTTTTAAACCATTTAGAATTTGTACAGAAGCTTGACAATTTACCTGATAAGACCTTTAAGATTTAGGATAGAGAATTTCATCGAGGTTGAGAAAACAACCACAATTTCAGAAGAAATCCTCAATGCAACTTTAAGACATCATTTGCTTAAGTAAAGCATTTCGTTCTATCATTGATGAATAATGAGAATAATATGAGGGATTTTCGTATGTAGGCAATGAACCAGCCATGATTGTAAAAAATTGAGAAAAAACTCGAGAGTTATTTTGAAATGATTCTACAACTTGCTTTGTGAAAAATCGTTACTTTATGTATTGATTAAAGAATTACTCCCTCCGTCCAGAAATGTTTGTCATATTGCGCTTATCGAAATTTAATTTGACTAATTTTTAAAGGTAAATTAGATCACATTAATTCGTTATTTTAAATAAAAAAATTAGATATACTAAGACTATATGGAAAGTACTATAAATTGCAATTTTTTTCATATTAATATGATGAAAAAATGCATCTTAAAATGTTAGTCAAAGTTTTTATAGTTTGACTCTAAAAATATAAACCATGACAAACAATACCAGACGGAGCGAGTACCTGCTTTAGTTTTTTTTATTTATTGTTGCTTCTTTGATGCATGGAGTACAGATCCACCTAAGATTGGGGAGTACAGGCCTATCTCATTGTCACATCCTGAACCACACCCTAGAAGTTACGGACAATCTCGGATTGCAACCGACATACTTGACCTCTCGGAGGTCTTCTACAAGCATATCATTCATCCAATAAACATAGTGAAAAGTAGTGCGGAATTAAAACTTTTCACAAAACATTACATAGTCTTTAAAAACACTTTCATATAAAGTAATAGGAAATGCTAAGTCTCAATCTCCATCTTAAGACGCAAGAATACTTGGGACAGGCCCATACTTCAAAATACGAATATAAAAATACTTAGTCTATTACAATACTTTGAATGGAAAACATAAAAGACATATATGCCCTCGAGTCAAATGAGGACATACTTGAACTACTCTTGAACGATGCTATGGTCCTTATTTTCCTTCCCAATAGCTCCTCATCTACCAACAACTATATAGATAGATAAAAGCATGGAGTTAGTACAACCACATGTACTAAGTATGGTATTATGCATACAAATCATGAAAACGGACATTTATTGGGAATATGCATCTTTTCATTTCAAAATCATATTATATTCATAAAAACAACATTTTACAACTTAGAAACACATAAGATAATACTTAAACAAATTAACGCATATTTAGGATCACTTGACAGTAAGTCAATTCACTGTTACAATGAACTCTCTTCACTGTACTATGATTTGCTTAACCTTCACTTTAGAAACGCTTTAGCATATAATTATCCCACTCAAAGCTATCCTAAGATTCGCTTAAGTCACACAAAGTGAGACTGCCCATACAATCTCCCTAAGCATACCTAAATGACCCTCAAGATCAATTATAATGAGTCACAAACACACTTCAAGACATCTAAGCATTAATGTAAGATTCTCCTACCAAAGGTGACTCTAAGTCTCACTTGAGTGAGTTGTGAAGCGATCGCCCATACAATCCCTTACACACACAACTTTAGACTACCTAGGATAGAATCATTCTTACCTAGTGTATCAGCACATAGATACTATGACATTTACTCATCCAAGGCAATCAAAAAGACTTACTTAAGTTGATAAAGAAGATACCATCCGTGATTGACCTCTCCAAGACTACCTAAATAATCCTTTAGACTTTCTAAGTTTAGATCATGTCAACCTAACCAACATCTTCCCTTACTAAAGTCATTATTAAGACTCATCTAGGTATGATACGGAGTAACCATTCCTATGCCCCCTTCACACCTTAACTATACAACCCTTAATTACTCTAGATAGGTACTTATACCATTTACATACATTATAACATAAGTCATTAGTTCATTAAGACTCATACATCACATAAAGGACATTCAAGTAATGGTATTTGACAAGACCTAGGGACTCTAACTAACACATTCAAAGCCTATTGTGCAATGTCTAGATAGAGTCTCATACCACCACTTAAATTTCATAGAACTTCTCTAGTAATAGTAAGTATCCCATATGATGAGAATAGGAAATAACCGACATAGACCATGATAGCAAGACATGAAATCCGGAGTTCTAACCTACTCTGATGAGGGTGTTCTACTTGCCAAGGATAGAACTAGGACATATCCCATGTAGGCACATGGTTAAGGAATATGAAGGGCTTTTATGCACTCTAGTCCCATTCTCAAGTAGAGGTACATTGTACTCTAATATCATTCTCAAGTAGAGATACTTCTCATTACATAATTACTCGGTGCTAGCCTTGGTTCTCATGGAGTAATTGACATTAAAAGATCACACTAAAAGGGTTCCTTATCTAGTTCATAACCCAATCACAGTCACCCTACCAAAGAGGTCCACTAGGGCTACCATTCAATGGCGACTAAGATAGATCATTATGACTTTCCTAAGGATTAATATGATGTCGTTCCAGAGAATTAACCTTAAGTAACCATTTCTTTACATGAAGGATACCATTTACGACACTCGACTTCCATATTCATAACATAACCTTTACCACGTACATGACCTTGTTAACATCCTATAAGGTCTCACATATATTTCATTCATGCATGAAAAGGGTGCACTAAGCTTACCAAGTCAATAAATATCATAATCTCATAACAATCATTCATATATCAAGTAAGAGACACAAGTTTACCAAACAAGACAGTACATTCTTTTACTTTATCACATATAGCATATCATTATTTAAAGCACTTATAATGACCCTTATCTTCTTAATGTAATCCTATACATTACTATATCATTATAAATATAACCATCATAACTCATATAGTCAAGTAGGAACAATAATGTATCAACATCTAAGAATACATATATAATCACATAGTCATAGTCTAACATGATCACCCACATAACATCAATAGATCACATATACTTTCACATTGCTTAACAAGTATATAATATCATCATACTTCACATAAATCAACTACACATATAGACACATTACTTCAAGTAGTGCCGACAAGGCCATGATCATCATATTGCATAAAGTAACGCCGACAAGAGCATGTCAATTGCAAGTAAAACACATAACACCGCCACCATAAGTGGACCATACCAATCACAACATAATTTAAGTATAAATAACAGAAAAATAAATGAAATATGGAATCTTACCACTACCACATCTTCATTACCATAATGTGAGGCTAAATCATCCGATTCAAACCCATATGGCCCTTACCGATGGCCATGAATAATAATTCAATGTATAAACTATGATAATTAATGAAACTAGGTCAATTAGATAGAGATTCATTCATCTAAGATAACCTATCTATCAATTGAATACAATTCTTACATCATGAGAAAGCCCATAGAAATCTACTTCACAACTCATCAACATTAGATCAATATCAACTAACCCATAACATACTTAAAATCTAGGGTTCATGCAATTCATGGGTTGATAGATATTTTAAGTTAAAATCATCAATAAATCATAAATAATTATTCAATGTTTAGAAATCATTAATGCAAGAACCCATGGTAGAATCGTGAAATTGGACAATTCAACTTGACACCTTTAAAAAACATCTTGAGAATTGGGGCTCCTTGATGAAACAAGTTTCCAGAATCAATATCCATACCTTGATGAATAGAATTATTCACTTTGATGAAGAATCTCCCCTCAAAACGTCACACCAAGCTCTTCCTTGATTTTGGACTTCAATGGAGTCTTTGGGAGTTCTTAAGGGATTTTTGGGGTTTTGATTTGGACGAATGAAATATTCTAAGTGTTAAATGCTTATATACATGTTTAAAATATCCAAAAGAACCTTTATAAACCACAAATACCATTATTTGGAAGTGGGGTTAAATTACAACATCACCCCACAACTTCCAGTGAGACAACGCAAGAAAAATAGGCCCATCAACGGCTGGACAGTCGACCGGTTATTTGTCCCCAAACGGAGCGTCCTGTACTTGCGTAGGTTGGTTCAGAGACTTTTCAAGGTTTCCTTATAACCCAAGACTAAGACTACAGCGAATAAAACCATCGACGTGGTGTCTATTGTCCAACGAGCTGTCGATGCCTCCGTTGTTGGGGGTTACCTGGGACAGTCTTGACACCAAGTCTTAGGTCATTTCTCATGGAAGCTTGGTTGGTCCTTGGGGATGTTTGCCCAGATGTTTCCAACCCAAACATGATATTCTATGATTTTAGCCCCTCTCACATGAATTTCATCCTAAACAAACACGTAAATCTCGACAAAACATGCCTAGACACACAAGGTTATTTCAAGGCACATCTTTCAAACGTCATGGATGTTCTTCGACGTTTGACCTCCAACCTCAAAGAAACTTAACACACTTCCTATATATTCTATAATAACTCATTTAAGGACCTTATAACCTCATGAATCACACATAACCACATAGAACTATTTATGAGGCACATAGGTGACTGAGTCATCGAAGGCCTTAGTCGTCCCTTGACATTTGATTTCCAATGCACCTAATACTTATATTAGAAATATTTAGGATCTTCGGCCATCCAAAACAACATGTCAGATCTAGTTAACCTAAGTCAATTTCGGATTCTTACAATCACCCCAACTAGGACAATATTCGCCCTCGAATAACACTTGTCACTCTCCAAACACTTCCAAGAATAGAGATTCAACTAGAAGATAATAACCATTCCATACAACACATAATAAATAAGAAAACATCAATCTCAGATAGTCAAAAGATTTACAACATAACAAGAACTAGAAGACTATTCTATAACTCATCGTGCTTATAAACTCACACGCTTCATTCCAAATAGTAAAACTCATTTTATATTTAATATCATACTTATATACATCAATTCTAACCACATTACAAAAACTCTAGACCAAAGAATCAATTAGTTCATTTTTGAAAAATTTTACACTGAACTGCCAGCACCCTTATAATGAATTCAACAAATTGTTTTCAAAAATCCAACTTTAGTCAATTCATGATTTAAATTTGCTAATAAACAAAGTAAAATAACATATGCACATCATAAAACAAAATCATGGCTTCATAAAAAAACACAACACAAGATGTTAATGAAATTTAATTTAACAAAACTCCTTAACATCATGCACATGCAACATGCTTCTATATCATTCTATCTCATTTACTAACCACACTCCCCCCCCCTTAGAAGGAGATCATATTACAACAAGAAGAAAAGATAAATTACCGACATCATCATCACTCTCATTCTCATACGGCTTTGATCATCTTGCCTGGAGTGCATAGAAATGCCTATGTATTGAAGAATCTTCCTTTGGGGCACTAGGAGCGACTTGCTTACTCTCCCTTCCTGTAGCCGCAATGGTAGGACAATATATGACCTTATTATCATCCTTACCACAACCATAGCAACCACTAGTACTGGCTCGACCCTTCCTATAGTACCTCTTTCCACAAGTGACACATGTAGGTTTTTTATTTTGAAAACCACCTCTTTTCTCCAATTTCACCTTAACTCTCCTAGGTTATTATTGAGTTTGAACCCTCTTCTTAACCTTAGTTTTCTCATTATCACTAGAGCCACCCCTTTTCACGTTTCTAGCCATCCTCCTAAATTTCGACTCTTCAATTGATTTTTGCATACACCATGAGTCTAGTTACGATCATATCATCATGTAACATCGCCGTATGAAATTCTTCCCTAAGTAGGTCGCTCTACCCATCACGAAATGACTCATTTCATCCCTTGGATTTGACAAAAGAGAGGGAGAATATTTGGACGGCTTAGAGAACTTCAAAGAGTATTCCTCAAAACTCATATTACCTTGCTTGAGATTGATAAACTCATCTACCTTAACTTCACTCATTTCACGAAGAAAGCACTTATAAAGAAAAACTTCCTTAAATTCTTCCCACTCAATAGGACCCAACTCCTCCGGCCTATTGCCTTTAAATTGTGTGTACCACACTTGAGACACATCTTTCAATGGATACGTAGCCAACTCCGTTTTCTCCCTAGATGTCACTCCAATAGCATGCACTATGTTGTACACATCATCTATAAACTCTTGGGGATCCTCTTCCACCTTAGAGCCAAGATAGATAGGAGGATTCATCCCCACAAAATCTCTCAACCTAGAGGTCATAGTGCTCTCCACAACATTCTCCCTAGGCACCATACTCAAATTCACTTGAGTAGTTATGGCTCAGGCTAATCCAAGCAAAGCCTCTTTAATATTCATATCACTCAATTTTTGTGGATCATCACCTCCACCCACAATAGGGATTTGATCACCTAGAGCACCTTGAAGAACTTGCTCAACTTCCTCAACTTGAGGAGAAATCTCTTGTTGCACCTCGTTCTCTTCAACTTACCTAGCGGTGTCCTCCTCGTATTCATCTTCCAAGAAACACAAGGATAACCATAAGAAAAGAGTACTCATTAATTTTTTTAGCAACCCTAAAAATGAAATGGATAAATACTTAAGATGTCAAGAATGTTTGCGATTAGACCAAGGTTCACAGGGATTGATACGCGTAGAACCAGACCTTTGAACCCTTACTACGACCAACACAACTAACTTGGGGAGTTATTTGAGCTTGGAAAGGTTGGAACCAACCAAGTAAGGCTCTTGAAAATGAAGATTCTATCGAAGGAGTCTTTACCAGACTTAAAAAGAAAAATTCATAAGTTTTAAGGGCCTAGTAGTAAAATGGTCTTTTCGAGGACAAGGGTAATAAATTAATTACCCTAAGGAATTAATTAATTAATTAATTAAATTAAATAACCAATTATGCTCACGTTGACCCGAAATGGGCCTTATCGCAATGGTCACTCTACCCGAGTTCGAGCCCCATTGGAAATAACAAGTTGGTGATTTAATTAATGTTTATAATCTAATTTCAAGGCCGTAATGGTACTTTAACTAAGCTAATTAAATCACGTTTTTATTTAAATTAATAATGAGTTGATTAGTTTGACTAATTCCCAAACTAGAACTTCTATTATTAAACTACTCTCTCACGATCTCTCTCTCATGTTTCATCATTCTCTCCCTAACGTTGGTTCTGTCAAAAACAACAAAGAAAAGAAGTAATATCAAGAGTCCTTCACACTTGAATAATTCACATGAAATTTTAAGAAAAACAAAGAAACCAAAAACGTTAAGGCAAAGAGAAGTTGTTCGTTGAGTGGTGTGGACGTTGAGGTAGCTTGGACTAATTTTTGGGAGGGTCTTGGGCAGAAAATTCATCATTTGAACATCAATTAAGGTATGTGTTTCTTTCCTCTTGGTCCATTTCCCAATAGACCCCTTAAGATTCAAGATATTCATTCCGAAAACTAGGATTTTCCCCCTTTTGCATGTCCCTGCTCCCATTGAACTTCATGTTGGTATGTTTGTTGGTACAAAGTAGGGATGAAATGTGTTTTCTTGACTTTTATGTTTAAGTATGAATGTTCAAAATTGTGTGAATAATGATTATGTTGTTTGAAATCATGTGAAAAAGGTGATGTGTGTGTGCAATGTGTGGCAGTGTAGTAGTCACTGTTTTAGGACGTGTAAAGGCATGTAAATTTTTGTATTTCATGTGCTAAAGTTGTGCCATATACTTTCACATTGCTTAACAAGTATATATATATATCATCATACTTCACATAATCAACTACACAAATAGACACATTACTTCAAGTAGTGCTGACAAGGCCATGATCATCATATTGCATAAAGTAACACCGACAAGGGCATGTCAATTGCAAGTAAAACACATAACACCGCCACCATAAGTGGACCATACCAATAACAACATATTTTAAGTATAAATAACATAAAAATAAAGGAAATATGGAATCTTACCACTACCACATCTTCATCACCATAATGTGATGGTAAATCATCTGATTCAAACCCATATGGCCCTTACCGATGGCCGTGAATAATAATTCAATGTATACACTATGATAATTAATGAAACTAGGTCAATTAGATAGAGATTCATTCATCTAAGATAACCTATATATCAATTGAATACAATTCTTACATCATGAGAAAGCCCATAAAAATCTACTTCACAACTCATCAACATTAGATCAATATCAAGTAACCCATAACATACTCAAAATCTAGGGTTCATCCAATTCATGGGTTGATAGGTATTTTAAGTTAAAATCATCAATAAATCATAAATAATTATTCAATGTTTAGAAATCATTAATGCAAGAACCCATGGAAGAATCGTGAAATTGGACAATTCAACTTGACACCTTTAAAAAACATCTTGAGAATTGGGGCTCCTTGATGAAACAAGTTTCAAGGATCAATATACATACCTTGATGAATAGAATTCTTCACTTTGATGAAGAATATCCCCTCAAAACGTCACACCAAGCTCTTCCTTGATTTTGGACTTCATTGGAGTCTTTGGGAGTTTTTAAGGGATTTTTGGGGTTTTGATTTGGACTAATGAAATATTCTAAGTGTTAACGATAAAATACATGTTTAAAATACCCAAAAGAAACTTTATAAATCACAAATACCATTATTTGGACGTGGGGTTAAAATACAACATCACCCCACAACTTTCAATGAAATAACGCAAGAAAAATAGGCCCATCAACGGCTGGACAGTCGAAGGGCCATTTGTCCCCAAACGGAGCATCATGTACTTGCGTAGGTTGGTTCAGAGACTTGTCAAGGTTTCTTTATCACCCAAGAATAACACTCCAGAGAATAAAACCATCGACGTGGCGTCTATTGTCCAACGAGCTGTCGATGCCTCCGTCGTTGGGGGTTACCTGGGACAGTCTTGACACCAAGTCTTAGGTCATCTCTCATTGAACCTTTTTTGGTCCTTGGGGATGTTTGCCCTGATGTTTCCAACTCAAACATGATATTCTATTAGTTAAGTGCCTCTCACATGAATTTCATCTTAAACGAACACGTAAATCTCCACGAAACATGCCTAGACACTCAAGGTTAATTCAAGGCACATCTTTCGAACGTCATGGATGTTCTTCGATGTTTGACCTCCAACCTCCAATAAACTTAACACACTTACTATATATTCTATAATAACTCATTTAATGACCTTATAACCTCATGAATCACACATAAACACATAGAACTATTTATGAGGCACATAGGTGAATGAGTCGTCGAAGGCCTTAGTCGTCCCTTGGCGTTTGATTTCCAATGCACCTAATACTTTAGACACTGCCTCAATACCATATATTAGAACTATTTAGGATCTTTGACCATCCATAGCAACATGTCAGATCTAGTTAACCTAAGTCAATTTCGAGGTCTTACAATCGCCCCAACTAGGACAATATTCGCCCTCGCATAACACTTGTCACTCTCCAAACACTTCCAAGAATAGAGATTCACCTAGAAGATAATAACCATTCCATACAACACATAATTAATAAGAAAACATCAATTTCAAATAGTCAAAAGATTTACAACATAACAAGAACTAGAAGACTATTCAATAACTCATCGTGCTTACAAACTCACACGCTTCATTCCAAATAGTAAAACTCATTTTATATTTAATATCATACTTATATTCATCAATTCTAACAACATTACAAAAACTTTAGACCAAAGAATCAATTAGTTCATTTTTGCAAAATTTTCCACTGAACTGCCAGCACCCTTACTGTGAATTCAACAAACTGTTTTCAAAAATCCATCTTTTAGTCAATTCATGATTTAAATTTGCTAATAAACAAAGTAAAATAACATAAGCACATCATAAAATACAATCATGGCTTCATAAAAAACACAATGCACGAAGTTAATGAAATTTAATTTAACAAATCTCCTTAACATCATGCACATGCAACATGCTTCTATATCATTCTATCGCATTTGCTAACCACACTCCCCCCCTTAAAAGGAGATCATATTACAACAAGAAGAAAAGATAAATTACCGACATCATCATCACTCTCATTCTCATATGGCTTTGATCCTCTTACCTGGAGTGCATAGAAATGCCTATGTATTGGAGCATCTTCCTTTGGGGCTCTAGGAGCGACTTGCTTACTCTCCCTTCCTCGAGCCGCAATGGTAGGACAATATATAACCTTATGATCATCCTCCACAACCATAGCAACGACTAGTACTGGCTAGACCCTTCCTATACTACCTCTTTCCACAAGTGACACATGTAGGTTTTTCATTTTGAGAACCACCTCTTTTCTCCAATTTCACCTTAACTCTCCTAGGTTCTTATTGAGTTTGAACCCTCTTCTTAACCTTAGTTTTCTCATTATCACTAAAGCCACCCCTTTTCACCTTTCTATCCATCCTCTTAAATTTAGACTCTTCAATTGATTTTTGCATACACCATGAGTCTAGTTACGATCATATCATCATGTAACATCGCCGTATGACATTCTTCCCTAAGTAAGTCGCTCTACCCATAACGAAATGACTCAATTCATCCCTTGAATTTGACACAAGAGAGGGACAATATTTGGACAACTTAGAGAACTTCAAAGAGTATTTCTCAACACTCATATTACCTTGCTTGAGATTGATAAACTCATCTACCTTAACTTCACTCATCTCACAGAGAAAGTACTTATCAAGAAAAACTTCCTTAAATTCTTCCCACTCAATAGGACCTGACTCCTCCAGCCTATTGCCTTTAAATTGTGTGTACCACACTTGAGCCACATCTTATAATTGATACGAAGCTAACTCCATTTTCTCCCTAGATGTCACTCCAATAGCATGCACTATGTTGTACACATCATCTATAAACTTTTGGGGATCCTCTCCCACCTTAAAGCCAAGATAGATAGGAGAATTCATCCTAACAAAATATCTCAACCTAGAGGTCATAGTGCTCTCCACAACATTCTCCCTAGGCACCATACTCAAATTCACTTGAGTAGTTATGGCTCGGGCTAATCCAAGCAAAGCCTCTTTAATATTCATATCACTCAAATTCTATGGATCATCACCTCCACCCACAATAGGGATTTGATCACCTAGAGCACCTTGAGTAATTTGCTCAACTTCCTCAACTTGAGAAGGGATCTCCTGTTGCACCTCATTCTCTTCAACTTACCTAGTCGGTGTCCTCCTCGTATTCATCTTCCAAGAAACACAAGGAAAACCATAAGAAAATAGTACTCATTAATTTTTGTAAAAACCCTAAAAATGAAATGGATAAATACTTAAGATGTCCATAATGTTTGCGATTAGACCAAGGTTCACACGGATTGATACGCGTAGAACCAGACCTCAGAACCCTTACTACGACCAACACAACGAACTTGGGGAGTTAGTTGAGCTTGGAAAGGTTGGAACGAACCAAGTAAGGCTCTTGAAAATAAAGATTCAATCGAAGGAGTCTTTACCAGACTTAAAAAGAAAAATTCTTAAGTTTTGAGGGCATAGGGGTAAAATAGTCTTTTCCAGGACAAGGGTAATAACGTAATTACCCTAAGGAATTTATTTATTTATTTATTTAATTAAATAACCAATTAGGCTCACGTTGACCCGAAATGGTCCTTATCGCAAGGGTCACTCTACCAGAGTTTGAGCCCCATTGGAAGTAACAAGTTTGTGATTTAATTAATGTTTATAATCTAATTTTTTAAGGCCGTAATGGTCCTTCAACTAAGCTAGTTAAATCACTTTTTTGTTTGACTAATTCCCAAACTAGAACTTCTATTATTAAGCTACTCTCTCACGATCTCTCTCATGTTTCATCATTCTCTCCCTCACGTTGGTTCTGTCAAAAAAAACAAAGAAAAGAAGTAATATCAAGAGTCCTTCACACTTGAAGAATTCACATGATATTTTAAGAAAAACAAAGCAACCAAAAACGTTAAGGCAAAGAGAAGTTGTTCGTTGAGTGGTGTGGACGTTGAGGTAGCTTGGACTACTTTTTGGGAGGGTCTTGGTAGAAAATTCATCGTTTGAACATAAATTAAGGTATGTGTTTCTTTCATCTTGGTCCATTTCCCAAGAGAACCTTTAAGATTCAAGATATTCATTCAGAAAACTAGGATTTTCCCCCTTTTGCATGTCCTTGCTCCCATTGAACTTTGGGTTGGGTATGTTTGCTGGTAAAAAAAGTAGGGATGAAATGTGTTTTCTTGACTTTTATGTTTACATGCATGTTAAAAATTGTGTGAATAATGATTATGTTGTTAGAAATCATGTGAAAAAGGTGATGTGTCTGTGCAATGTGTGGCAGTGTAGTAGTCACTGTTTTAGGAAGTGTAAAGGCATGTAAATTTTTGTATTTTATGTGCTAAAGTTGTGCAAAATGGGATGTTCATATGGTGTTTGAAGTAACAAATTATGAGTGAAAACGCTTGACTAATGTAACTACTAAACTACACCTAACAATGCACTAAATGCTTGGTGAAATGCCCTCATAAACTAACATGAAAAGGTTGATGAAAGGAAGCAAAAAATTATGAAAAAATTTCCAGCTTAGTGTACTTTAAATTTCTTTCAAAAAGGGGGTTTAAATTTGGAAATTTATTACATTTAAAAGAGGTGAGCCCACCAGAATCGAACCTGTGACCTCACCCTTTGGTTACTGGATTTCGCGAGAAAGGAAAAGAAAAAGGGGGCTGGGGGAATCGAAATTGGGTATGCTGGGTCAGTAGGAAGAGAGCAAGAATTAAATAAATAAATGGGAGTCGTGGGAATCGAACCCATGACCTCAAGGTAGCGAGTGAAGGAAGAGAAAGTAAAGAAAAGAAAATGTGAGGCGTGGGAATCGAACCCACGACCTCAAGGTTGAAAAGGAGAATGACAAAATTAAATAAGAAAACACAAAGTGAGACTGTGGGGGCTCGATCCCACAACCTCACTGCCAAAACAACTAGCCTAATGAACTTAATTTTTTTTAAAAAATAAGGAGGTTGTGGGGGTTCGAACCTACAACCTCCCAATGCTCTAGAAAAATTAAAAACAAAAATAAGGAGGTTGTAGGGGTTTGAACCCACAACCTCTCAATTCTCTAGCGAAATTAAAAACAAAAATAAAGAGGTTGTGGGGGTTCGAACCAAAAACCTCCCAATGACCTAGAAAAAATTAAAGAATAAAATGGAAGAGGTTGTGGGGATTCAAACCCACAACCCTTCGGCCAATTTAAGAGGGAAACCAAGTAGAAAATTGAAGGTATATGTTAATGTTGGGGTTCAATCTTGATTCCTAATGTCATGCAAATTAAAAATAAAATCAATGAAAAATGTAAATGCTATCCAATTAATTCGAAATTGGGTTTCCTTTCCCAAACTTCCGTATTGATACATAAATCATACGTGAATAAAATATCCAAGAATAATGTCACCTACTTAGATCGAAATCAAGATCTTGGAATATATACAAGATACATAAGTTTTGTACTATATAATCTTAGGAATGTATGAATCACTTAACGAACTATGAATGAAGCCCCATGGCTTTTGCGTATAGATTCATAAGTCTAGCATACATCCAAAAGCAAGTGAACCTAAGATATATGTAAGGAAATGATGAATCCTAGAAGGGTTAAGTATGACTGTAAGATACACTAAATGGCCAAGTGTGTTGGCATATGATGAAATGAACAATGAAATGATGAAACCTTAGAAGGGGTAAGTAAGGTTGTGGAACACACTAAATTTCCAAGTGCGTTGGCATATCATGAAAGGAACATTCACGTAATAAGAGGTGAGTAACTATGAAAAAGCAAAGGTGCTAATGATAAGGAATGTGGTGACAACATTATATGAGTCTAATGTAAACGATGAGAGTAATCTCAAATGAGCCTCAGTAAATGTTACCAAAACTTACTCACCTATGAGAGTGTAAGATAATTAAGAGATCAGTCTCTATGAACACTTTAATGAAAGTATTGAGCATAAAACACTTAATACTAATGATAATATGAGAAACCATCCAACGAGCTATGATGTCCTTATACTAGAAGATAACTTCCATGACGTATGAGATGAATGAAATGGAACTTTATACTGAGCACCTATAGGCTAGCTATGGGCGGTGATGCCTTTTTTCGGGAAGGGCAGAGGTTCACGTAACTCTCATGAGATGAGACTATCTGGTTGTTGGGTGTGGGTCTCCTTAAATCTCCTACTCTTCCAACCTATACAGCCAATATAGGGATCTGGCGGGGTTAAATTTCCATGTACGCTAGCTGTATTGGTTCACTTTGGCCAGTGATTCCACCTCTTTTCAGTGTGGGGGAGACACTAGATTTCATGATGCTCACATAATGTATGTCGGTTAAAGTTAAAGTTCCCAATGAATGGAAAAGGCCAACCTCAAATGATGCACATAAATAAATGAATGATACCAAAGGTGTTAGGATAAGATAATTAAAAGGTGAGTTATATTAAAGTAACAAAATTAGGTCATTCATGGTCATTGCAGAACAAACCTAATGAAAGTCTTAAACTACATCCTTGGTATAGCTGGTGTTTATACTGGCCTATGAATGAAATGAAATGGAGTACATATGAATGAACGAAACAGACTCTATGTTTGCTAATGAAGACTCTCTAGTTCAGGTCCCATCTGTTGAGCCCTCATTTCTGGGATGTCTTAACGTTAAGTCCATGATCCCAAGGTCTCATGGCATATGAATGAATGATATTAAAGAAGTTATGTGCTTCATGTATATTGTGTTGTATGCTATATGATATGTGCTATGTGTAAATGTTATGTGATGTGTGCAAATGTGAAAAGTATGATGATGTATGCTAATCTCATGACATAATTTTCATATTCCAAATCAAGAAAGCTCACTAACTTTCCTAAACCCAAAATTGGAAGCTCATCGACTTTCCTTATCCAAATTTGGAAACTTTCCTAATCTCAATTTGGCAAGTCCACTTACTTGACTTCCAAAAACCATGTTGTTTGGAAAGAGCTATTCTTTCTTATGTATGTCCTTGGTGTGTGCTTGCATATACCCATGCTTAGTACAAGTGTGTACTAACTCTATACAAACTCTACTATTTTTAGGTGCAGGTACAGGTGGACGATAGAGCTACAGGATCATCGTTGCAGCTATCCGGACGTCCATCATTCATCCGGAGATAGTAGGTCCTCATGCTTTCGAGGATGCTACTGTTTTATATTCTAGCTTATTTTTAGAGTTGAGCTAGTGGAGCATGTTCCACTAGAGTTTCTTTTCTAGTTGTATTCAGACTATGTATTGGTTCTGTTTTGGAAATTATACACTAAATAAGAATTGACCTATTTCTTTCAGTTGCTTATCTCTTAATGTTTGATGGTTGATGGTTAACTATTAAGTATTAATGAGAATATTTTTATAAGTATGTTAATAAACAAAAAGTTTCAAATTTTCCTCTAAAATTAACCTATGAAAAGTAAGAATGACGTAAGTATGCTTGTCTGCGACCTCTGAGAGGTCAACGACGCCGGTCTTGTCAGGGTTCTAAATTACGGTCGTGAAAAAGTTGGTATAAGAGCACTAGGATAAATTCCGAGGAATTTCAGTTCACATCAACCACATTGAGTAGTTTCTAAGTCATGGTAGTGAAGTGCACCACTATCCTGGATAAGAGACTGCATATTGCGTACAACCACATAGACTTCAACTTCTCTTGAACGATGCTATGGTCCAAGTCTTCCTTCCCAAAAGCTCCTCGCCTACAAGAACTATATAGATAGATAGATAAAAGCATAGACTTAGTGCAACCACATGTACTAAATATGACATTATGCATAAAAATCATGTAAATAGACATTTATTGGAAATAGGCATCTTTTAATTTAAAAATCATATTATAATCATAGGAACAACATTTTACAACTTAGAAACACATAAGATAAACTTAAACAAATTGATGCATTTTTAGGATCACTTAACAGTGAGTCGATTCACTGTTACGGTGAATTCTCTTCATTGTACAGTGATGTACTTAACCTTAACATTAGGCACCCTTTAGCACATAATTATCCCACTCAAATCTATCCTAAGATTCAGTTAAGTCACACATAGAGAGACCACCCATACAACCTCCTTAATCATACCTAAATGACCATCAAGATCACTTATAATGAGTCACATACACACATCAAGACATCTAATAATCAATGTAAGTTTCTCCTACTAAAGGTGACTCTAAGTCTCACTTGAGTGAGTTGTGAAGCGACCGCTAATAAAATCTCTTACACACACTCAAGAGATCCTTTAGACTACCTAGGGTAGAATCATTCTCATCAAGTGTATCAATACATAGATACTATGACACTTACTCATCCAAGGCAATCAAAAAGACTTACTTAAGTATATCAATATGATAACATCCATGATTTGACCTCTCCAAGACTACTTAAATAATCCTTAAGACTGTCTAAGTTCGGATCTGTCCACCCAACCAACATTTTTATAACTAAAGTCATTCTTAAGACTCATCTAGGTAAGATACGAAGTGACCATTCCTATGCCCCCTTTACACCTTAACTAGACAACCCTTAATTACTCTATATAGGTACTTATTCCATTTACATACTTAACAACATAAGTAATTAGTTCATTACGACTCATATATCACATAATGGACATTCAAGTAATGGTCTTAGACAAGACCTAGGGACTCTAACTATCACCTTTAAAGCTTATTGTGCAATGTCTTGATAGCGTCCCATACATCCACCTAAATTTCATAGAATTTCTCTAGTACTAGTAAGTATCCCACATGATGAGAATAGGCAATAACCAACATTGACCATGATAGCTATACATGGAATTCAGAGTTCTAAACTACTCCGATGAGGGTGTTCTAATTGCAAAGGGTAAAACTAGGACGCAACCCATGTAAGCACATGGTTAAGGAATATGAAGTGCTTTTACGAACTCTAGTCTCCTTCTCAAGTAAATGTACATTGTACTCTAGTCTCATTTTCAAGTGCATATACTTCCCATTATATAATCACTCGGTTCTAGCCTTGGTTCTCATTAAGTAATTGACATTAAAGAATCACATGAAGAGGATTCCTTATCTAGTTCATAACCCAATTACATACACCCTACCAAAGAGGTCCACTAGGGCTACCTTTCAATGGCGACTAAGATAGCTCTTTATGACTTTCCTAAGGATTAATATGGTGCGGTTCCACCAAATTAACCTTAAGTACACCATTTCTTTACATGAAGGATACCATTACGACTCTCGTCTTATAAATTCATAACATAACCTTTACCACGTCATAGCCTTCTTAACATCCTCTAAGGTCTCACATATGTTTCATTCATGAATGAAAAAGGTGCAGTAAGACTACCTAGTCAATACATATCATAATCTCAAAAGATTCATTCATATATCAAGTAAGGGACACAAGTCTACCAAACAAGACACTGCATTCTTTCACTTTATCAAATATAGCATATAATTATTTAAAGCACTTAGGATGAACCTTATCTCCTTAATGTCATCCTATACATTACTATATCATTATCAATATAACCATCATAACTCATATAGTCAAGTAGGAACAATCATGTATCAACATCAAATACTACACATATAAGCACATACTCATAGTCTAAGATGATCACCTACATAAAATCAATTGAACACATATACTTTCACATTGATTCACAAGTAGATTAATATTATCATAATTCAAATAATCAAATACACAAATAGCCACATTACTTCAAGTATTGCCGACAAGGCCATGATCATCATACTGCATAAAGTAACGCCGACAAGGGCATGTCAATTGCAAGTAAAACACATAACACCGCCACCATAAGTGGACCATACCAATCACAACATAATTGAAGTATAAATAAAATCAAAATAAAGTTAATATGGAATCTTACCACTACCACATCCTCATCACCATAATTCGATGCTAAATCATCCAATTCAACCCCATATGGACCTTACCGATGTCCATGAACAATAATTCAATGTAGAAACTATGATAATCAGTGAAACTAGTTCAATTAAATATATATTCATCCATATGAGATAACCTAGATATCAATTGAATACAATTCTTACATCATTAGAAAGTCCATAGAAATCTACATCACAATTCATAAACATTAGATCAATATCAAGTAACCCACAGCATAGTCAAAATCTAAAAATCATCCAATTCATGGGTTCATAGGTAATTTAAGTTAAAATCATCAATAAAACACCAATTAAATAATTATTCAATGTATAGAAATCATTAATGCAAGAACCCATGGTAGAATCGTGAAATTGGACAAATCAACTTGACAACTTTAGAAATCATCTTGAGAATTGGGGCTCCTTGATGAAACAAGTTTCAAGGATCAATATCCATACCTTGATGAATCGAATTCCTCACTTTGATGAATAATCTCCACTCAAAACATCACACCAAGCTCTTCCTTGATTTTGGACTTCAATGGAGTCTTTGGGAGTTCTTAAGGGATTTTTGGGGTTTTGATTTGGACGAATGAAATATTTTAAAGTGTTAAACACTTATATACATGTTTAAAATACCCAAAAGAACCTTTATAAACCACCAATACCATTATTTTGAAGTGGGTTGAAATTAGAAAATCACCCCTCACTTTACAGTGAGACGACGCAGGAAAAACAGGCCCATCAATGGTTGGACAATTGGCGGACCATTTGTCCCCAAACGGACCTTCCTGTACTTTCATTGGTTGGTTCAGAGGCTTTTCAAGGTTCCCTTATCACCCAAGACTATGTCTCTAATAGACCATCGATGGGCCATCTATTGGCCCACGACCTGTCGATGCCTCTGTCACTGGGGGCTACCTGGGACAGTCTTGACACCAAGTCTTAGGTCCTTCCTCAAGGAACCTTGGTTGGTCCTTGGGGACGTTTGCCCGGATGTTTCAAACCCAAACATGATCTTATCTTATTTTGATGACCTCTCACATGAATTTCATCCGAAATGAACCTAATACTTTAGACACTGCCTCAATACCTTATATTAGACATATTTAGGACCTTAGACCATCACTACTAACATTTCCTGATCTAGTTAACCTAAGTTATTTTCGGGGTCTTACACACATGTTGCTCAACTTTTTACAATATTCTTTCCAAAGTAATTACCACAAGGTTGCAGAAGGTGATGAGTTCACTTGTAGACCCAAATCAATTAGCTTATGTACAACTTCGAGCTATAAATGATAATATTATTTTGAATCATTAATTAATGAAGGGGCATAGCATGAAAGCTATTTCTAACAGTTGTATGAATAAGGTGTATATGAAAAAATTCTATGACTCAATTGAATGGAGGTTTTTGGAGCAAGTATTATGTGAATTAAAGTTTCCAGTAAGAGTGGTTAAGTGGATAGTGCAATGTGTAACAATAGTTACTGAGTCAATTCAAGTCAATGGGAAGTACACAAGACCATTCAAAGCTAAAAGAGGGGTTAGGCAAAGAGATCCTTTATCCACCTTTCTATTTGTATTGGCAATGGATTATATCACTAGGAATTTAACAAAGCTGCACTCAAATCCAGAATTCCACTATCATCCAAGATGTCACAAGCAGAGAATTATTCAACTGAATTTTGCTGATAATTCGTTGATGTTCTGTAAAGGTGATACCAAGTCAGTCAGGAGTCTGTATAAATGTTTTATGGACTTTTCTAGTGCATCAGGGCTGGTGGAAAATAAGGATAAAAGCACTGAATAAATTTGTGGGGTAAAGCAGGCAATACAGGACCAGATAATGCAGGATCTAAAGTTTGTGAAAGATGAACTACTATTCAGATACTTTGAAGTACCTTTGTGTACCAAAAGAGTCTCTATAGTGCAATGTAGACCTCTTATAGATAAAATGCTGAGTAGAGTAACTTTCTGGACACTAAATTCCTCTCTTATGCTGGTAGAGCTCAATTAGTGAAGAGTGTCCTATTCTCAACAGAAACATTTTGGGCACAAACATTTGCTCTTCCTAAAAAGATTTTACATGTCATTGAGAGTATTTGTAGAATGTTCATGTGGACTGGAAATGTGGAGGCATCAAAGAAAGCATTGATAGCTTGGGAACAACTATGTTGGCCCAAGGCAAAATGAGGGAATAAATTTTCATAATGTGTTCATTAAGAACAACAATACAATGGGGAAACTCCTCTTGAATTTATGTAAGAAGAAGGACAAGTTATGTGTAGAGCGGATACATAGCTATTACGGGAAGGATGGAATATGGGGCATACAAACAAATCAAGAATCTTTGTTTGCGCAGAGAATTCTTAAAGCATACAAATATTTAGAAGTTGTTGGATGCAGTGACCAAAGCTTGACAGAGATGGAGCATTATTCTATTAAAAAGATGTATCAAAAAAATGAGAGGAAGTAGGGAGAAAGTTGAATGGAGAATATTGTTATTGTCAAATTATGGTTCACCAAAGTGGCTTTTCATATTATACATAGCACTAAATAAACATCTTGCAACAAATGATAGAATGGCAAAGTGGGGAGTAACACATGACTTGATATGTTCCTTATGTCAAGGGGAAGAAGAAAATATAGAGCATCTTTTTTTCGCCTGTAAGTTCACTGCTAGAGTATGGAGTTAGATACAGGCATGGCAAGGAGTACAACTAAAAGGAATGAAGTGGCATGAAGAAGTATAATGGGCAACAAAGTATATAAAAGGCAATAGTGCAACAGAAGTTTATTGGATGACTCAGGCATGTACTATATACAAGATGTGGATAGAACGTAATTGCAGAATATTTCAATCAAACCAGAGAAATGAGGAATCCATGGTTACACATATCATTAGAGAAAAACATGGAAAAGGATATAAAGATAAGAGGATACGCACTAGATTACAACAACGAAATATGTATCCATAGTATAGGAGTTGTAATTGTATCTTAGAAGGTTCTATTAGCAAGTCTTGGAGAAAGATTGTCCAAGTCTGCTGTTTTTTTCTGCTTTGTAAATGTTCATTTTGGCAAATAAAATGTCTGCTTACCAAAAAAAAATATTTCATCTTATTTAGCTTACAAATAAAACTTTCATTTTAAGTTTATTAAAGTAAAAGAAAATTTATTATTAAAGTTATCTATATTTCAATTATTGATAAAATATAATTTTTAATTGAGTAATAAAGTACATTATGAAAAATATGTAATTTAGTTGTGAATAGAACATTTTAAAAGAAATCAAAATATAAATAAACATCATAAACACAAATAAATTCAACTTATAATATATTCATAAAGAAAAATTGTATTTATAAAATGTAAAATTTTAATAGAAAAATATATTTATCATAAAAAGAACAAAAAATGAAGGTTCTATAGGTGAGTCCCAAAAGAGTCTTTTAATCAGTAAAGACATAAAAGTCCCAATAGAGTCTTTTAATGGGTAAAGACAACAAACAGGTCAAGACCCAGCAATCAAATTCAAATTTTCTTGAGTCAAGTACACGTTGGAAAACATTATCTTAAAAATACTACTCCACATTCTCTGGAAACTCATTCTTTAAATTCTTATTCTAGCAAATGTATCAACATCAAAATTAACAAAATCCCCAAAAAAATTTATCTCTTCTCTAAGACAAAAACAGTATTCGTATGCAAGAAGAAGAAGAAATATACGACATATTGTGAAAGAAGTTTATGGTAGTGAACCATTCTATTTTTTCTTATGACTTTTTACATTTTCATTCTCATGTATGTAATCATTTCGTTCTCTATTATTTTTTAGTTGGATAGGCTTATTTATCCTTTTTATGATAGTGATTTAAAGGCGAAAGATGTGGAGCAACAAAGCGTAGAGATAATTCATTATTGAAGTTCAGAGTATGATTCGAGTATGATATAAAAATCTGCTAAGTTACATGGTTATTGCGTTGATTTAAGCTTAGAGGCGAATTCCAGATTTGAAGATACGGGGTCACCACTAATAGTGGCTTAAGGGTTAGGCTGGGAGTTACTTAAGAGTAAGGTTAGTGTATAATCCTTCTTAGGCCTCCAAAAATTTTGAGGCCCCAATAAATTTTAATTGTGAATTTTATTATTTTAAATCACCTTAAGCAATATTGAACATTATAATTAAAAAATAAAGAAATGAAGTATAATTCACTTTTTTAGCAATAATATTTTAGCACTTTGAATAAACAACTCAAATATTCATATTAATAAATAAATTATTATATCAATATCTAACGTGATGTATTTCAAATAAATGTCTAACATTGTATTCACAAGAGAAGTTGATGTACAATTAAATGTGAAATATTATGGCCAAAGTATAAAGTGATCGAATGCTAGTTCTAACATATTAAGAATAAATCATCCATTCATGTTTGACACCTACGCATTTTCATATTCTGTAAACGATCAATGATTGCATTGTTACTTATATTTACAAAATGTCCTGCTCAATGTAACAAACTAAACAAACATTTAAAAATTTATCACTAATGCGACTACGCATTTCGTTCTTGATATACTTCATGGATGATAATGCTCTCTACGGTCGTAGTAGAAACATGTAAAATAAAGGTCAATTTCACAAGTAAGTACACAAGAGAATAAGTCTCTACTAGATTTGCATTGACCAATGCTTCTGCCAAATCACCAAATCCTTTCAAATAATAAAATCTAGGATCACCACGCCTCATATGTATTATGCAAGTATCAAGTTGGTGACTCAAATATTAAAGTGTTGGTTCGCCAAACTCATGTGAATAATGCTTTGTGAATGTCATTATTTTTTCCTTATAAAATCAGCAAAAGAATTAACCGGATTCAAGCTTGCCATACCAAGAAGCAAGTTACCACTCACAACATCAAAACGATTATTAAGCTCTTGCAGTTTCAAGTCAATAATAGCATAAAAGAGCTCAACACATAAGTGATGTGAAAAAGTAACACTACAAGGCCTATGCTTTGAATTTCAAGGAATATGAAATTAATCCATCTTAGGTAACAAAATTTCATAATTATCACAAAATAAAAAAACTTCATTCCGCAAAGATTCCCACCCACCATCTCTCAACAATTACAGTCTATCTTTAGTAATGTCAAGAAATATCATGGCATTAACAATATCTTGCTCTTTTCTCTGCAATGTTG